>NC_141696.1:850769949-851343563 GCF_964263255.1 Lissotriton vulgaris | reverse complement strand
AGTTAGTTTGGGCGTATCGCTCAACGCCCCATAAGCAGGGAGAAAAATCTCCCTTTGAGTTAATGCGGGGTCGTTCCCCTGTTTCAAGGTTGACTCCTGCCTGGTTAAGAGAAAATGGTAAGTAATCCTCCCCATCAAATTTGTTTCCTTTACCTATCTCCAATGGGGATCTTGTCAAAGTCAAACCTGGTCGGTGTGCCAAAGGCCTCTCAAAATTTAGTGGTCCATTTCGTGTTAAGAAGGCTTTTCCTCATTTTGTACTGCTTGAAAATGGTGCTAAATGGAACTACAGGAGAGTTGCGCTTTACCAGAAAAATGGAGCAAATCCTTCAGAATGTTCTTCTTGTTTTTCTGATAAAGGTTGCAATGGCTACATGTTATCCACTCAGGAGGATTCCAGTTTGCCTTGTTTGCCTGCTGTACGGGGGGAGGTGGGTGGTGGCGATGCCTCCTCTTCTTTGTGTGATGATGGAGTTGGGGTTTCTATCCCCGCTTCTACTTCTGCTCATTCTTCTTCTAGCGTAAGCTTAAGGAGTCCTCGCTCTCGTCATCCACCTGCTTATTTAAATGATTATGTTCATTGAGAGTTTTCTCTCTTCATTTGTCTTATGCTTTTCTTTCTTTTCTTTTATTGTCCAAGGGGGGGAGATGTGTTGTACATAGCTTCTTCCCTACCTGTTCCCTTCCCTGCTTGTCTTTGTACCAACCTTCTAGATTGTTTATATGATTCTCCCCATGACACTATCTCTGGTTCTAATCTGTGACAGTTAATGCTTGGCCAGATGGGCGACGGTCCTGTTACTTCCTTACTGCTGCATTAAACTACTTACCTGCCACCTTCCTGTGCCTGGAGTCATCCTTCTATTTACAACATGATTCTCTTCTGGAATCTGTCCAGAATGTCAGGGCCGAAGGGGCGTGCGCGTGCTGAACGAGTGCCAAGGTGAATGAAAGCGTGAGTGGACAAGTGAGTGAATGAATAAATGAACTAGTGAATGTATGCTGGCGGTGAGTGAATGGGTTGCTGCATATTCTGACGCATGCTGTAATTAACCAAAGAAGGAACCGATAAATAAACAAGGGTGGACGAATAAGTGAATGAACTAAGGGTCTTGAAAATACAACTCTGGAGTCTTCTGACACCACATGATCATTTTCAGAAAGGATAAATGTCTATTGCTCACATCCCTCAGGCCGGTCACAATTTAAACAGTAGTTCTTTCACACTAAATAAGATTTCCACGTAGCGGTAATGGCCAAGTTATCGTGTATCAAGGCGCTGTAGTCATGGAAACAGTCCATCAAAGTACAAGAAATGTCGACGCCTGCATTCCATGTTAAGTCCTAAATTCCTCGACTCCACACCTTAGCGCCACAAAGCATTCTGAGAGGAGTAACTCAGAGCGAGCACTCGCAGATGGTGTGATCCTGTACATGCTGAAAGACGGTGTATGCTGGCACGCATGGTTGGAAACTAGGCGCTACACAGTGCTACTTTTGTTAATATAATCATATCAAAGCGCTCTGAAGTAGTGACATCGCAGTATCTATTCGATACATTTACACAAAAACATGATAGAATCCTTCTGATAGTTGGGGGCCAAGGGAATGTATCTAGAAGTTTCCCTCTAGTTACCATTGCGACGCCTTGAGCTACGCTCTTTAACGTTCCCATCATTTTGAAGGGGTTGGAGACATTAGGTTAATGAAACCCCCCCTGACTCACTGTCATGACAAGCTGAAGTGAGGCGCGGTGCTGATGGACTGTTTCCAATCTGGGGCGCACGCTTTCCCCTCCTAATGCGTCCAAGATGTGAGAATAGCCCAGGTGCCAAAGAGTGATCTCATAGCGGTGCCCTGGACAGAATGTGCAAACGGAATAAAGGTGCTCACCATTTATTCCAAAACAAGGGCCTTAGATGTACGGTACTAAAGCGATGCCCAAGAAGATAGTAAACCGAGACAAAGAATCATAAACCATAAAGTCCTATTTGATATTTTAGGCTTCCCTGTTTCCTTGAGCTTGTGATACCACTACCACAAGAATCTTAAAAGTAAGACGGGCAGTGTTTTTTCCCACTCCCGATGCTCGTTTTGTGCACGCCTGCGTCCACTTTGCATTGTTCCATCACCTGGTTCGCATAAGAAGTCACATTGCATTAAGCCCTGATAAAATGTAAATTATGTTTGCATAATTCGCATAATCTTGCATTACCCTTTACGGGAAATTCCCGTAATTACGCTATTAAGTTACTTTGCATAAATACTCTGGACCTGATTACGATTTTGGTGGTGTGGCAGCGGACTGTCATGCTAGCGCCCAGCTGCCACACCACCAAAGCTGTCCAACGACCGCCTGCCAGATTTGGAGTTTTCTTCTGGTCTGGCGGGCATTGCTTTGGCGGTCCCAGGTGGAGAGCTTTAGAAAGGCACCGCAATGGGAACACCAAAGCACAATCCTTCAAGGCATGGACTGTGCAGTCCATGCCGTGCAGAAAAAGGGGGTGCATATAGAAAAGAGGGCACACTGTGTGCCCCTGAATGCACCCCCAGGCACTGAGGCCCCCTTAGTTTCCTAACAACCACACTTTTATGGCAGGCTCACCACCATGAAAACTGTGGTGGTGTGGAAACACGCAATATGCTTGGCGGTGCTGCAGTGGGTGGCACCACCAGCATATTGAAGGCCTCAGACCAGTGGCGTAGCTAGCCCTTTGGGGTGGGGGGAGGGGGTTGTGCTAGCAATGTTTTTCTCTATTTGCCACAGTGTTGCTCATGCCGCCCTGAGACGGGAGATATAGCGGGTGATAGCGGGGGGGGAGGCCGCTACCCCCAATTGTCATGCCACACAGGGAGGACCTCCCCTCTACGCCACTGCCCCAGACTGCAGCAAGACTGCCAGAGATGGCGGATCCCTGGTAGTAGCAGCGCCCCTATGGCGATCTGACCACCCTACTCGTAATAGGGTGGTTGGATTGCCGGTACTTTGCTGCCCGCACCACCACCATGGCTACAGCGATCCATCAGACCGCAGTAGTCCTAATCGGGCTTTTTGTGTTCATAGAAAAGTTATAGTGCAGGAACATGGGAACAATGTGAATGACCAGAATGCAACTGGCTGTCGCTTCTGGTACTTGTGTTTATTTGGAGCTATTTTTTTATGCGATGGACACGAAAACGCAATTTTAT
This sequence comes from Lissotriton vulgaris, assembly GCF_964263255.1. NCBI lineage: Eukaryota > Metazoa > Chordata > Amphibia > Caudata > Salamandridae > Lissotriton > Lissotriton vulgaris. The sequence goes on along the minus strand of NC_141696.1, from coordinate 851,340,374 downwards.
CTAAAATATAACGTGGTGTCATATTTGCATTTCAAGTAATTATGCATAATTTTGTGTAATTTTCTATAAAGTTCATGTGATTAGGTAAAAGCACATGATGTACACCCCTACATCTCATCATACTGGGATCAGGCAGTGTGTCATTGTCTTATCCAGGCTTTTATTATTTATATGTCCCTGCCTCTGGAAGTGCGTGTGTTGCAGAGGCGAAAAAGAGGAACTCTTGAGTTGCATTGTCAGTAGGTTTCACGACTTTGTGAAAGGGAATCAGATTTTTCTATAAATCTGCACTTCGCTCTACCTAGCCTTGTAGGGGAGTTCCTTTCGGGATTTGAGGGCGAGAGGGCACTATAAGAAGAATGCAAATGAGATCTGAAACTAAGGAGCAGATTTACTAAACGTGATGCTGTGCAGCAACCAAAGTAGCTCTGCTGCTTTGAATCAAAGTGAGAGAGAGAGAAACAGCTCCATATCTACTTAGATGTGGCGCTATTTCCCTCTCCCATGCGTTGGCATAACATAGGCAGACTTATGCTATAAAAAGACCCTTGCATCATAGTGCCAGGTTGTGTGCTGAATGTCTAATATAGGTTTTTTACTCAAAGAGTATCCTTCAAGTACAACATATTATGCTTAGACCATGTTTAAAACTTTTCCAAGTTTTCATGGATGCTGTACATTGCAACACACATGCAAAGTTAGTAACATTTGGAGAAGAGAACTTTTCTCCAAAGTTACGATTGTAAAAATGGAGGCATACATTTTGGCGTAAAGCCCTAGCTATCTCTTTTATTAGGTAGAATCATACATTAAAATCTATCAGTGGTTGCATAGAAATGCCCATATACCCCCATGGTAAATCAACTTGACACAAAGTAGCACATAGCACTACGTTGTGTTACTTTAGAGCTACTTGCCAGTGTGTGATACAATAGCCTACATGTGCAGAACTATTCTCACTAGTGTTGACATCTCTACACAATTGTAAGGAACTTTAGCCCACTTGGGCAGTGTTGCACGTTGGGTTATATTGGGCATGGAGCTATGTTTTCAAATTTAAATTTTCTGATGTATACTCTTGATAAACATGGGTACTAGCGGGGCACCATAAAACAAAGGACATGTATTTGGATGTGGTTTACTAGCTAGGATTTATGTTGGATCTTACATGAATACGCCTGGACCAGATATCATTTGTTTAGTTTACTCTGTGCACACCAGCCCACTTGAGCAGGATTGTATAAGGAGTTCCGCTCAATCCCCTTTCCTCCAGAAATATGTGCCTTCCAGAGGCTTGTACCCTTACCTATGGACGCCACATGCACCATGTGTGTGTGTGTGTGTATATATATATATATATATATATATATATATATATATATATATATATATATATATATTGGAGTGCTATGTGCAATGGATACATTGGCCGAATCTGTACATTACTTACCACAGATTGGTGGCATTTATGCAGCATGCTAATTGGGTCTCACCCGGCGTTGCAGCGTGCATGCGCTGCTTGCTCTGCGAGTGCTTCTTGGAATCAATATACTTTTAGAAGTTAAGTTTCCGCTCCGCCCGTAATTTCAATTGGTGTGCGTCATTTTGCGTTATTGGGTATTCTAAACAGTGTCTTATGATCGTAACTGAGTTTGTTTAGTCCCTCCTGGTTACCACCCTGTCCTCTTTTGGCCGGCCCACCCAGACTGTATTTTTTACTGGCGGCTTTACATGCTCTCCATTAAAAGACAGTAAGCACTCTTTTCTTTTCATTTTCAGAGCCATCCACTTTGCTTGCGCTTGTTTGTTTACGGCACTGCTTTCAGCACCATCCTCTTTGGTTGCGCTTGTTTGTTTACGGTGCCGCTTTCAGCGTTGTCCACTTTGGCTGCGTTAGTTAGAACTGCTGGTGCTGTGCATAGGCAGGACTCAGCCTACTTAAAGCCCTGAGTGCATCCACGTAATCACGGGGGTGCTGTCTACCACAGAAGAATTTAAAGTCACCAGTGAGGCTGGTACTGGCCTTCCACATGCGACTTTTATGAAGCGCAGAAACAGGCTCAGGATTGGATGTAAAAATAAAAGCCTGCAGAATTGGGATATGCACTATTGAAAAGCTTACGGTTTACATGGCAAGAGATACTGAATGGAATCACGGTGCTGTTTCTGTTATTTGGAGATGGCGTTTATGGGAAATCCTTATTGTTGCGAGCGAAGTGAGAAGTTTTAGCACGGAGAGCGGAACACCCGTAATTTCGTACCAAACGCAAGCTTAGTTACAGGGAAATCCATAAACTGGCCAACCCTCTTAGTGTTATTCCGCTCTCATTATAGTACTTTAAAGCTACAATGTAAAAATAACTATCGTAATACAGCAGTGCATTAGATACATCAAACATTTGCATTTTCAATGTATAATGTAAAGCTGTATTAAGACTTCTTGTAGTTGTAATTAAAAACAAGTGTGCAATAGGTCTTGCATTTACGTGTGTTTAAGGTATTGGCATGGTAAATGATAAAGCCTTTTATTTGTTTTAAAAAGGAAAACAAAAATAAAAAGCATTGTTATTTGCAATGTCAATAGCTCAAACTTGTGTAAATGCGAGACCTATTTCATTGCAAATGCTTGTTGATAAGGCAGCCTTGTCCTCCAGCCATGAAAGATGTTTCACTGTTTTCCATACCAGTTTTTTAAAGGTGGTGGCTGTTGTGGGTGTTTCCCAAAGCTGATTTAGCCCCATGTTTTGTAAACTGCTGTTGAGATACTCCGCAGCAGGGGTTGCAGTGTGTAATTGAATCTCCTTCCATAACTGTTCATTAAGAGTTCCCTGTTCGGCTTTCCGCACTTTTTCCCAGTTGATGATGTAAGCCCCTTGCCTTGCAATTGATTGTTTCTGCAGGCCAAACTCTAGTCTAATTTGTGCAGGCGATGTATATTTAGGTAGCCCGAAGATGATCCGGTATGCAGTTGTTACTGTGGCATCAAGTGTTTTGGCATCTCTTCCTTTCTGTGCCTTGCTGCCATAGGAGATTGTTGGTAGCAGCTTTCCGCGGACCACCTGTGCCAAAGGCAGGTTCGAAGGGCTTTTTAGTTTTGTGTTTAACGTTTTTAAGAAGATGGCTAGCGCTATGCCTTTATGCCTAATGCTATGTTTCTGAGCCACAAATTGGCCACCTTTATCTAGCTTTACTCCCAGGTTTTTATATTCCGTTGTGTCCTCGATTCTGGTCTCTCCCCAGAACCAAACAGGTGGCTGTCTCCTTTTTTTTCCCAACCATCATGGTTCTGGTTTTGTCCAGATTCATAAGTCGTTGGCTTTGGAGAAATTGTGTGTAGCATTTAAAAGGTGTTGAAGCCCTACTTTTGTTTGACTGATCAGGACTATGTCGTCCGCGTATAGTAGACAGGGTAGCAATATGTCACCTATTTTTGGGGCGTGTGAGTTACAGCGGATTAATTTTGGGACTAGATCCGCTATAAACAGATTGAAAAGTGTGGGAGCCAGAACGCATCCTTGTTTCAGCCCCTTTTCTGTTGGAATACGCCTTGACAGAAAGGACCCGTTGCCTAGCTTTATCTGTACCCATGTGTCAGTATGCAGGTTTATCAGAAGATTTCGTAGGGACTGTGGCAGCCCCCAGCTTTGCAGTTTAAGCCAGTCTATTCCGGTTGACGTGGTCAAAGGTAGCCTTATAATCAATGAAGCATAGGTAGAGGGGCCTTCTTGCAGATTCTGCCTTATCCATAAGCATTGCCATGCTGAGTATGTTTGTAGTTGTCCTAACTGATTTCGTTAAACCAGTCTGATGTAATGGTTATGCATATTTTTCTTTGGCCCATGCCCGGAGCTCCTCTAGTATTGTATCAGCAAAGAATTTAGCCCCTTATTATCTATTAGGGCAACTAGACGGTAATTTTGTTGTTTTGTGTATTGGTGAGATGATTGAACCCCTCCAAGAGGATGGTAAGATATTCAGCTCCCTTATTTCTCCAAATAGGGGTTCCAGTGCTTCTGCCCAAAGAGCTGGCTCTTGTTTGTAGAGGACTGGACGGATGCTATTTGGGCCGGGAGCGCCTTCTCTCCTTCCGTTTCCTATTTGCCGTTTGATGGAATTAGTATGGTTTACATACGGATCCTCTTTGAGTATATCTCTTCCTGATTTCCAAGGTGCCATAAGGTTGTTTACAGCCCAGACCGTAGTGGTGGTTTTGGATTCCAACGTTTTTTGTTGTTCAAGGAAGTTAGCGCTATGTTCCGAGGCTTGATGGAGGGGAGACCTCAGCTAATTTGCCCAAACATCCTCTGAGATGTTTGAAGAGGTTCAGTCGTGATTGGGGTGGATACATTTATTTATTGTGATCCAAAATATTGTTGTGCTAGGTGTCGTCATGCAATTTTACCCAAAGGTCATTCTCCGTGTCTCTAATTGCGTCCCTTTTCAGTTTTTTTAGTTGCATTTTTTGCCTCTTTAGTGATTGCAATTTTGTTTTGTCGTTTGGCTGGTGGCGGAGTTGTCTCGATAGACGATAAATGGAATTTTTAATGATCCTGATTTCTTGTTTCGCAGTTTGTGATGTGGGCTTCGTGCCGCTGAATCTCTGCTGGGTCGGTGGTTTAATCTTGGTTGCATATGCTTCCATGTTCGTGGTGAAGCATTCCCATTTCTCGACTTCTCCTTGTCCTCTCCTTAAGTCAAAGTGTTGTTTTGCAATTTCCAGCATGTTGTTTTCTGCAGCTGCCTTGAACTTGATTCTTTTGAGATTGATGGTGAGTTCTGATCCTTGAGGTGCCCGGCAGCGTTCAAATGTAAGCACAATCGTTCTGAACTCTATTTCCTGGGGCCGGTGATCACTTTCACCTTTATCACCCAGCTGGTGCGACAATGTGAACGTCATGAAGTTTCATTTGAACTGTGAAATTTAAAATTATGATGCCTGAATTTAGCTCAGCAAATGGGGCATTGATTTAAGTGAGCCCTATATATGTCTTGTTACAGTTGAGAGACTTCCATGTTAAAGCCATAAGAAAGCTTTGGGGAGTATTGTTCCGAGTGAAATGGATTGATTATTGCTTTAACGATCTATATATTCCATTGGACAATTAAAGACCAAACATTGTTGAATTAGTCTTTCACTGAGGAGTATAATCTGTTTAATCCGTCAACCAATGAGTTTATAAGGTCTGCACCAAAAATAATTTAGCACAGGATTAAACAAAACCGTACACGTTTTCCTATATATATATTTTTTGCTTATGGCACGCACAATGAGATAATGCCCCAGCGTCTCTGGACAGGATTAGAAAAACAATAGCATGTCCCACTAATTGCAGAAGAGTTCCCCACTTTTGCCTATGTGAGGTGAGAGAGGAGATAATAGGAGCAGTAAGAAGAGGAAACTCCACTCCACACACTATGTAGTGTGAATAGAGGACCGGTGGTGGGGAGAAGCAATATCAGTGAAGCATTAATGTGAGTAGATGAGGGTCTATGGCGAAAAGGTGACCCAGTCCATGTACAGCAACTTGGTGAGTAGCAGGAGAGTGGTGTTGACAGGAATCTCTAGGTCGGTGCAGAAATAATCCCTACCTTTGGCAAAGCTTCTGGCTTTGAGACCAAGTTGGATGCATCCCACAACAGTCTCACTTGCCTCTTTATTGTTGCTGACACCAGTTTAGTGCAGTACTCAGTCGAACTGGTTAGCCCCGATCGGTGCTGATAGGGAGATTATAGGGCTTGCCTTGTAAAGAGATGACTGGTAGGTTGTGCTCTTTCCTATTATTTGAATCCAAGTTGGTATTTTGAGTATTCCTGATGCATGCAGCTCAACTTAAAACTATAGTCTGCTCTTTGTTTTGTAGGTTGAATTTGCAATGGCAGCTGCAACTATAGTCCACGATACATCCGAAGCAGTTGAACTCTGTCCTGCAATGGGATTACATCTAAAACCCATCACAAAAATGACAATCAGTGTCTCGCTTCCCCAACTGAAGCAACCGGGAAAGTCCATCTCAAACTGGGAAGTCATGGAAAGGCTAAAAGCCATGGTGCAGAACCATCAGTTTTCCACCTTGAGGATTTCGAAAAGTACCATGGACTTCATCCGATTTGAAGGAGAAGTTGAAAAGAAGAGCCTGGTAAAGGCCTTCCTCACTGCCCTCGATGGCAAAACAATAAAACTCAGTGGTTTCTCTGATATCTTGAAAGTACGCGCTGCTGAATATAAAGTTGATTTCCCCACCCGGCACGACTGGGACTCCTTTTTCCGTGATGCAAAGGACATGAATGAAAATCTTCCAGGAGAGAGGCCAGACACTATTCACTTAGAAGGTTTGCCTTGTAAATGGTTTGCCGCAAAAGATTCACTTTCTGAAAAGCCAAGCGAAGAAGTGCTTATTCAAGTATTTCAAACCTTTGGGGAAATACGTAATGTGGATATACCTATGCTAGATCCTTACAGGGAAGAAATGACTGGTAGGAATTTCCACACCTTTAGTTTTGGAGGACACTTGAACTTCGAGGCATATGTTCAGTACAAGCAATATGCTGGGTTTATAAAAGCCATGAATGCTTTGCGAGGAATGAAGCTGATGTATAAAGGCGATGATGGGAAGGCGGTGGCATGCAACATCAAGGTAAGGTTATCCTGCTCTAGGAATAGTTATTTTCATCTTGCAATCTTTGTTCTTAAGTTGCCCAAACAGCCACTAAGTTTATCTACTGTTTTTAAAGGTATTTAGTTAAAGTGCAAATCTTCTATCTTAAAAGCGTCTCCAAGTAAGTCCTACAAAGTTTGTGTTTTAATACTCTGTTGCAAAAGTGTGGAATCTAATAAAATATCTACTTCTCTGTGGGGTAGGTTGCTTTATAAATCTACTGGCCCTGTAACAAAATCTACTCTTCCATTTTGTGGCACGTAGTGTGGTGACAAATTATGGCAGCATTCTCATTATATAAGAGCTCTGATATAGCCTCTCTGATTATGACAGGGCTCATACCATAGTAGGGTCGTGTTTGAATACTTGCAATCCCCTTTTGTTGCCACCTTTTCGAAGATCTACATACTGGGGCTGAAGGTAGTGGTAAGCAATAGTTCCAGGATTGGAATGCCCTTATGAGTTTGTGCAAACCATTTAACTTGCATGTTTAAAGGGTTTTCACCAGCTCTTCTATCTTTTCCCATACTGTGAAAGGTTGGACATGTACCCCTGACAATGGCAGATGTAAAACTTCTTCCAGGGATGGGGGAAAAAGTGGTTGGAGGGGAAGTGAACTTTCAGACGCTCAACAGATTTTCACATGAGCAAATCTACACATGCGCGTATGTTCTTGTTAAAATGCAGTACGCAAATATTAGCTGGGACTTTGATTTCTTCACCTAATTCTGTAAATTTTTGTGAATTCACGAAAGCCGTAAATCTGCACTAATGCAAGGACATGTACCAAGGGTACACTATTGAAATTTCTTTAGTACATGTGCCTCTAATTAGGTCTGGGGTTAACAAAGAGGATTAGTGTTTATTAAAATTATCTCCTGCTATTAACTGGATTCACTGTGAGTGACAGCATTCTACTCTTTGACAAGGAGCATATTGGCACACAAAGTAATTTTGTTCAGTGCCAGGAACTAATGTGGCAATGTGTGTTTTTTAATACCAAATTTTTTTTTCTTTTAGCCAATGCTTGTTATGAAGGGGAGGGCCGGGCAGCTCCCACACCAATAAGGTTTTACAATAACATGCCAAAACGAGACAGGCAATGACAAAACCAAAAGTATGACCACCAATGTTAGACCTACTGACTTTACCAATGCTTGTTAATTTTTATGTTTCCCATAATCTTGTTGAAACTGGTTACACCAATTTTTTTCCACTAGGATTTTTTTTGGGCAATACTAGCATGCATTAAAACTTTTTATAAATGATGTTGCAAAGAATTTGTACCTACAATTTTACAGTAGTTTAGCAAAATGTTTTTTTTCCTAATTGCATTTTTGTGTGAACATTTTTTTTAAAAATTTAATAGCAAAGAATCGTCCATCTTGCTTACAAGCTTTTGGAAATTTTTGCATCTAATCCGAGAGCATTCTGCGAGCATTATACATAGCTTCGTAGTGCAAAACTTTTAAAACGTGTGTATACAGGTTTATACTGGAACCGCTGTCAGTAGTGCAGTCCGATCTTACATTTCCCTTACAACGCTCACCCTAATAATAAAGGTTTTGCATTAAAGAACCATGAATACAAGTTCAAACAGCATTATCGTATGAATACAAAAATTAACTTGACTTCAGACAATGCCCTTCCCTGATCCATAATGTGGTATTGTAAACTCGCAGCCAAAGGGTTTGTGTAGCAGAGGGTGGGGCCTGCTAGTCCAAAGGAAAAAATGCACATAAAAACTAGTTGCCCTTGACCCCAAACAATAAGTCCTGGGCGTCAGGCTACAGAAATTCCACACCCCTGCTGTTAGCGCTCCCTAACTTAATCCGTAGCCCATAACTTAAGCAATGCATTGAACTAATGTCTATAGGCAGTGTTAGCTATATTGAAAATGGCCTCATGCTTCTGAAACGTTCTTTCGACACACTGCATTTTTAACAAGGAGAGACTACTGAATATATATATATATATATATATTACCTACTGGCGATCGCCAGTAGGTATATATAGTTAGGATTTTTTTCCTATGGGACTTTTGAAAATTCTATGTCTAATAACTTTGGCGTTTGTGGACGGAATCAGCTGAAATTTTCAGGAAAAGGGCACATGTTGTTTCTGAGCAGCCCTTGAAAATTTGGGGGGGTTTCGTCAAGGGGGGCCGAGGAAAAAAGGGGGGTCCCAAAACGCGTTTTCCCATGTTAATTTCCATAGGGCGTTTGGCCTCACTTTTAGCTCGAACGGCTGAATGGATTTACACGAAACTTGGCAAAATTGTAGGGACTGTTAGCCCGATGTGCCTTTGCTGGGTCTCAATATATGTGCTCCAGTGGATTTTGAGAAATTAATGTTTTAAAAAATTTATATATCTGTGACAGCGTCCCAGATAGCGCTCCAGATCGCGTACTTTTCGCGTAACGGAGCTTTGCGAAGCTGATTGGCTCTCCGGTGTCTGTCAACATTCTAAACAGTCCGGAGCGGCCGCCATTTTGTCTCTCGGTAGGATCGAGAGACAAGAGGAGGAGAAAACCGAAGGGGGAATTTAATGAAAGGGGGCAAGGTAGACCCCTCTGACCCCCTAGGAATGATGTTGGGGTTATTAAAGGGTCCCGTGGGGAAAATAAAAAAAAATTGATTTTTCACGGTAGAAGCGCTTCCCGGGCCGCGAACTGGGCCGCAAACTGGTAGCGAAACGGGAATTCGCCATTTTGTGTTTCGTTTTAATTAAATTACAGGGTATAAGGGGGGACGGGAGACGTATCCTGACCACTTATGTTTTCTGAGGTTGGCTGAGGAGGCTCATATATGTTGATACATGTCTTCCAGCGGCTGTGCGTGAGCGTTTTTTTTTTTGTTGCTGCGAGACGTCTGTTAACGTTCGATTCGATGGAAATCAGGAACTGTTGACCGCCATTTTGTCACTGCGATAAAATATTTTGTTATAAATTAATCCTTATTGATAAACATTGTCTGCGCCATCTTGCCTTTTTTCCAATGCCACAATTTTGTCGTGCACGGCAGCCATTTTAGATGCCTTGACCAGACCCACTCTCTGCACGCCGTCGATCCTCAGCACGGCTCCCCACCCTCGCAAGCATCTCCCCCACGCACTGGTCACCCTCGCTCTCTCTCATGCATGGGCCATAAACCTCCCCCCATCTGCGCTGCTCTTCCCTGAGAATCACACCCCGTGCCCGCCTGACACCTCCCTTTCACCCTATTCACTACCGCACCCTCTGACACTCCTCTTTCTCTGTGTCCGATTGTCCAGGCCGGTCCCAGGCTATCACCTAGCCCTGCAGATGTAGTTTATGGCCCCAGCTGTAAAGAATCTACCCTCTTCAAAGGAGTTACAGTAGATCAAGGCCCCCACCCCATGAGATCCGTCACACCATACGCGATCCTATCTGATAACCATCCTGTATTGTGCTTGGGGAGGGGATTCTCACTGTGAGGGTGTGTGGGACCGAGCCTGAAGCGGAAGATTCCAGGGATGCCTCTTTGTACATCAAAGTTTTTACAATTATGTGTCACATTAAAAATATATAGCACTCCAACAAAGTAGTAGGATTATAAAACTTTAATAACTTTTAAATATATACAATGCAACAAAAACAGTAAACACATTTAAACATTTTTTGGAAAAAAGAAGCAACAATGGTCAGTAGCTGTGTTTTGTGCGAATAGTCCCAAGGCAGCACACCGAGCTGAGTTCTGGACGGCACCCAGGTGATGTCACCTGGGTGCCGCACTGGTTTTTGGTATCCTACAATGCAGCTCCGAAAAATGGCGTGGGGCGTCCCGGGGGAGGCCTTGTCAGTAGCGGTCTGTTGTGCGAATAGTTCCAAGGCAGCAGAACGCGCTGAGATGTGGATGGCACCCAGGTGATGCCCAGTAAACTGCCGCACTGGTTTTGGTATCCTATAATGCTGCTCCGAAAAATGGCGTGGGGTGCCCCAGGGGGGGGGGGGGGAGGCGGCATGGACGGGCCTCCCCAGGTGGCGGCTCGTGTGCTGTAGTGGGGCGCCCCTTTACCGTTTCAGTTGCCATTCCGCCCGCTTTTGGTACACTGTGCCAAAATCCCCCATTCAGCTGAGTTGCGCCCACTCTTGCGGTTCAGCGATAGGCGGCTGCCACAGGACTCTCAAAATGGCGGCAGGCTCTTTCCTTTTTGGGCCTGGTCCACTAAAATGGCCCTGGGACACCTCTGAACTCGGACGCTTGTCTGCTAGGTCTTGGACCCCATTCTCGAAAGCGTCCTCTCAGCCGTGAAGATTTAACAAAAGTCTTGGGGGCCCTCGACTCCTGCAGGCTTCCGGTGGGGAGCGGCTGCCATGATTGCTCGCGGAATGACCACGACGGAGCCACGAGATGGTGGTGCTTTCATGCTGACGCCAGCTTCAGTCTGAAACATCCAGAAACAAGGTGGGGCTTTCATCGTCTGGGAAAAAAAAATGTTCTAAACCAATGAAAAGTGTTATTTTTAGGTCATATGACCAAGCCTTCCATCATTAGGAAACCAAAAGTAAAATGAACCAATGAAAAGTTTTATAAACAAGTCACATGACCTGTTATGCGGCATAGGGCTATAAAAAGCGTAGAAAATCCGTTGGCACGTGAGGCGGCGTCAGTAGCGGACCGATGTGCGAATAGGCCGAAGGCAGCACAACGCGCCGAGATCCGGATGGCACCGAGGTGGTGTCCAGCAAGTTGCTGCACTGGTATGGCTATCCTACAATGCTGCGCTGAAAGACAGCGTGGGGTGCTCAGGGGGAGGCGGCGCGAACGGCCCTCTTCCGCCTCTCCAGGTGGAGGCACCTCATCTGCAGTGCGGCGCCCCTTAGCGTTTCACACGCCGGCCAACAGAGTTGGGTCCGCACTTGCTGCTACAGTAGGCCGAAGGCAGCCCAACGCGAAGAGATCCGGATGGCACCGAGGTGGTGTCCAGCAAGTTTCCGCACTGGTGTGGCCATCCTACAATGCTGCGCAGAAAGTCGGCGTGGGGTCCTGTGAGATGGTGTCAGTAGCGGACCGATGTGTGAATAGGCCGGAACCAGCACAAGGCGCCAAGATCCGGATGGCACCGAGGTGGTGTCATAGTTGAGAGTTCTGAGCAGCGCTTGTAACACTGTCTGAAGCTTATTTGCACCTGCTGCAGCTTCACTATTGCCTTGGTGTGGCCAAAGATCGCCCATGACATAGGCGGCCGGCTCCCGGGGTCCGGCGTAAGTTTTTCCTTTTCCTTTCTGCATCTTGTCCCACAATCCGTTTGACCTGAAGACACGACCAGGTCCCTGAATGTGTGCAGGGGGACGCTATTGACTGAATCAAAATGGCGGCTTCACACAAAGCTGACTCAAGCGTTCCTGCTGATGCTATACAGACAAAAACTGGTTTTCAGTTTGTATATTCTTCGGGATTTTTCCATCCAAGGCTGGTTGAGAGTTTGTAGAACAATGGCTTTAGATTTTCAACATACTACTCTTCAACATTCTTCCTAAATGTAACAATGTGAGACTCACTAGGAGAACGGCTGTCTATCTTTCCTTTCAAAATGCTGCCAACAATATTTTCTGAATGGAAGACACCACAAGGCGCTGAGATCAGGTTGGCAACTAGGTGTTGTCCAGCAAGTTGCCGCACTGGTGTGGCCATCCTACAATGCTGCGCCGAAAGTCGGCGTGGGGTGCTCGAAGGGGGGGGGGGGGGGAGGCGGCGCAAACAAGCAGAAGAACTTTTGACAAATGAAAATGACATGTTTAACTTGCGGCAAATTAATTTCATGTGGAGAGAGGAGTGTTAGTCTAATCAATAGAGCTTATGAACATCATCATAGTCGATGGTTGGTGGAAACATTTTTACTATATCCTGGACCTGCCCGGCCTCGCCCAAAATGGCGCCGGTATAAATGGGACTCGTAATTCCTTGTTGTGTACTGGTTGCATAACCTTGATATCATGAGATACGTATGCAGTTTTGAAGCACATGGTGGGCGGGGACGAGAATTGTTTGAATATTTCGACATCCCTATTGATATTAAGTTCTGATGTGTTATTGATTACTGTACTATTGAAAGTTCGAATTAACGTCATCCATGGTACTTGCCCGCAAATGTATATCTAGATAATTTTATTGTAAGTGGCCCTGTCGTATTTTAATTACAAAATGTACGTCCACCGATTTCGCAACTGTTAGACACCTTAGTTCTTGCAACCTAATGGCCCGCCCGTTACGTTCCTCTACAGTGTAAATGTCTCCTCATCATATACGATTACAGTTTGCTCTGTGGCCGGCCCACGTGGTTATAGGCCCGTATTTGTATACTGACATTTTCACAATAAAGGTTTTTAAAACAAAACATGGTAGTAGTATTTACATTGGTAAAGTTTTTAATTTTAGTCACTGTTTTCGAATCAGTAAAAGGCAAGTGAAATAAAGCAGTCCAATTACATGACGGATAAAAGGTATAATACGCAGGAACGAAGTAAAGATAAATGGTCAAGGGCTGTTGTGTTTTCTACTCCTGCAACATAAAGTGATCGATAACAATCTGATATTCAGGCGTATCGGCGACTAAGACAGCAGGCCGAGCCTCTTTTGCTCAAGGACTGCCGTCATGGGACGAAGAAACGCCCTTTTTCTCGAAAACGGAATATATTTTACTTGCAGGACATTTGTAAATTTTCCGGGAAAGTACATTAGCCTGGAACATTATAACATATATGTTTAAGAAAAAATAATGTTCGAAAGCAATAAAAAATGTAATTTTTAGGTCATATGACCAAGCCTTTCATCATTAGAATAATAAAAGTAAAATGAACCAATGAAAAGTTTTATTAACAAGTCACATGACCTGTTATGCTTACGTTACGCGCTGCGCGCCGCGCCCCGGATCGCTTCCGAGAAGCTGCGCTTCGCGCACCGGAGCACTTCCGGGTGCGCTAACGCGGCGTGTCATATGACGCATTACGCGACAACGTAGGTCCAGAATATAGTCAAAATGTTTCCACCAACCAGCGGTCGGAACACAACCCCTTCCAGCAGTCTAAAAAGTTTTGTTAAATGACAACAGAAGGGACATGCAACAAGAACCATCAGTCAAAGAGGGGAGGGCAAGTTCTTCTCTACCGGGTCACGTTGGGGCGTTATCGGAACTGATCGAATTGGTAGTCTACAGTGTTTCTGGATGTTTCAGATTGAAGCTGGTGTCAGCATGAGAGCACCACCATCTCGTAGCTCCGTCGTGGCCATTCCACGAGCAATCATGGCAGCCGCTCCCCACCAGAAGCGAGCGGGAGTCGGGGGTCCCCAAGACTTTTGTAGAATCTTCAAGGCTGAGGGGATGCTTTCGAGAATGGAGCCCAGGCCCTAGCAGACAAGCGTCCGAGTTCCAAGGTGTCCCAGGGCCATTTTAGTGGACCACGCCCAAATCTGAAGAGCCGGCCACCATTTTGAGAGTCCTGTGGCAGCCGCCTATCGCTGCACCGCAAGAGCGGGAGCAATTCAACTACATGGTGAGCGAGACGCTGTAGTCGCAAGAGCGGGCGGTAAACAGCTGAATGGCGGAAGAGGCACAGTGTAGCAAAAGCGGGCGGAATGGCAACTGAAACGGTAAAGAGGCGCCCCACTACAGCGTGTCTTCAGGTCAAACGGATTGTGGGACAAGATCCAGAATAGAAGAGTCACCAAAAGGCAAAAAGTTCCGCTTGACCCTGGGAGCCGGCCGCCTATGTCGCGGGCGATCTCAGGCCACACCAGGGTAACACGATTTGGGGAGGGGGCCGGAGTCAAGCGCTCCCTCAGAGTCCGCGCCATCATACCGTCCCTCGGGGGCCTCCGTCAAGCGGTTCAGGGAGGCACCGCATCACATTGTTTTCAAATGCAGTCACGTCCTCAAACAGCCCCCACTTACATTGAGAATAGTGAAGCTGCAGCAGGTGCAAATAAGCTTCAGACAGTCTAACAAGAACTCCTCAAAACTTTGAACTATCAGAGTGCATGAGTTTCATGCTCGATCGATTGAGCTAGCCGGATCGGGCAACAAAAAGTATAAAATAGTTATGTAAATAGTTATTTAATAAAATGTTTTACCCTGTTACTTTGCTGGTGTGTTGTATATATTTATAATATTTGCATAGAGTTTGTCGTTATTTTGGGCGGGGTGGGTGGCGGAGCCGAGCTGTCTTGCAGCCATCATGGTGTGGAGCTCAAATCATCTCACTAGTTTCGTATTTCTCATGAGGGGTTGTTCCTAATGTTTCTATTTTAGCGAGGTCAAAAAGAGATCCCATTAGTGGCCTACTGATTTTGCTCGATTCCTTTTGTTTTTTTACACGATTTTTCCCTATCTGCAAAGAATAAACCGAGTATTGCGACTCTGTGCTTGTTTGTAAATAGAGAATGAACCAAAGAGAACCAATTCTAAAACAGTAAATGGTTGGATAACAATCAATCAAATGGAGAGAGAAGCAGGCACAACGGATTACAACGGGGGCAAAGGCGTGCGTTAACTACCCTTCACTATCTGCAAAGAGAGAGTACTCCTAATAGAAATGGGGGGGGGGGGGGGGCAGCGTTCAAAGCACATCAGCGTGCATAAATACGAAAATGTTTCGCCATCACTCTATCTATCGCCCTCACTCTATCTGTCTATCAATCGCCCTCACTCTATCTGTCTGTCTGTATCTATCTATCTATCGATCGCCCCCTCCCTCTATCTATCGCTCTCTATCTATCTATCGCCCTCACTCTATCTATCTATCTATCGCCCCCTCCCTCTATCTATCGCTCTCTATCTATCGCCCCCTCCCTCTATCTATCGCCCTCTATTTATCACCCTCTATCTATCGCCATCACTCTATCTGTCTATCGATCGCCCTCACTCTGTCTGTCTGTATCTATCTATCTATCGCCCCCTCCCTCTATCTATCACTATCTATCTATCGCCCTCTATCTATCTATCGCCCTCTATTTATCACCCTCTATCTATCAATCTATCTATCTATCGCCCTCCCTCTATCTATCTATCGCCCTCACTCTATCTGTCTATCAATCGCCCTCACTCTATCTATCTGTCTGTCTGTCTGTCTGTATCTATCTATCGCCCCCTCCCTCTATCTATCGCTATCTATCTATCTATCTGTCTATCTACCTATCTATCGCCCTCTACCTATCTATCGCCCTCTATCTATCTATCACCCTCTATCTATCTATCACCCTCTATCTATCTATCGCCCTCTATCTATTGCTATCTATCTACCTATCGCTATCTATCTACCTATCTATCTCCCTCTATCTATCGCCCTCTATCTATTTATCACCCTCTATCTATCTATCGCCCCCTCCCTCTATATATCGCTCTCTGTCTATCTATCGCCCTCTATCTATCTATTGTCCCCTCCCTCTATCGCCCTCTATCTATCTATCGCCCACTCCCTCTATCTATCGCTCTCTATTTATCGATCGCCCCCTCCCTCTATCTATCGCTCTCTATCTATCTATCCCCCTCCCTCTATCTATCTATCTATCGCCCCTCCCTCTATCTATCGCTCTCTATCTATCGCCCCCTCCCTCTATCTATCGCTCTCTATCTATCTATCGCCACCTCCCTCTATCTATCGCATCACCATAGCATCATTCAGCATCACTCAGGGGCACCACAACATCAATCTGTGCAACCATTCAACAAGAACTGGTTCAAATATGTTCTCTCAATGTTTCAAGCTTTATTACATATGTCACAAAAACATGTTAATATTTCACTTCTGTTCTTGGATTTTCGTCGCAATAAAATACAATGAACATAATCTTTATAAAAGTTATTTACAAAAGCTATTGGCATTATAAATTACAATAACTTTTATATTGCATTACAAATGCTATAGGTGTCACATTTGCGAAAGTTAAAACTATTGGCATTGTAAATGACAAAGCTATTAATTTCGCTATTTTCAAAACCAACACATAAATAAAAAAATTGTCATTTACAATACCAATAGCTCAAACTTTCCTAATGCGAGACCTATTGCATTGCAAATGCTTGTTGGTACTCTCAGCACCTTAAATATGCTCCACTACTGAATAGGTGCTTTAAAACGGCTGCATGCCATCATGTGTCTAATATCTTGAAGCTCCAAACAAACTCTTGTGGCCCATCCATATAAGAGTTGCTCACACTCTACATACAGTCCAACCCATCATCTTTGACACTAAGATTAGTCCTCAAACAAAGCTTGTTTCAGGAACTCCGGGTGGAGCACCCCTCCACGTCAAGGAATATCTCCCTGTGGATGTAGTTTACTGAAGTGGAGGAACAGACAAAGGCATACACCAGGAAAGAACAAATGCAGGGTAAATCTCCTAAACAGGTTAGAGAAGTTTAGCAATCTTAGTGTGAGCAATAAGGGAACAGACCAATAAAGGACAAACACCTTGGGGTACCGCTAGGGTTGTACACAGGCAAGACTCTGAACTTCACACAGCAACGTGGAATGCCAATGTCTCTGTACAGATTATTCTTGCAGATAGTCACCCTGCAAGGCCCATAGAAAGGAGGCAGCAGAAGTGATTCTGTCTCCGGCCCCTAGCGCACAGACAGGGATTGTACTTGCATACATGAGACCATGAAGCTTCCTTTCTTAGTCAAGTACTGTGATACCCCTATGAGCATGCGCTCACTCCAAGGCAGGCCACTATTGCTGTATCAGTATTAGACATCTAACACATACTTGTTGTTTTCATTTATTGAGAGAGTTGACTGCCTGACCAGAGAATCCCTAATGGGAGGACAGTGGATATACTTAAACAGACCAGCAGTAAAATGGCAAGGCGTGTACCTAGCCCTACCTCAACATCAACCTTAAATTGTGCTTCTTTACACCACCTTTCTTTTCTGTTAGCAGATTACCCTCTGCAATTATATAGGTTCTGCCTATTCTTCATTAACCTAAGTTAGTTGTAGCCACAGTGCTGTTTTTTCATTTTTTTTTAATCCCTCCTCTAGTGCATCTTGTACATTGTAGTGCATTGCTGCCAGTAGTTCTCATGTTTGATGCCTGTAAATATAGAACAACACATTTGAAATGTGATTTTGTTACCTTTTTAAAGGAGCTATTTGCAGGAGTGTGGAGTGTAACGAGTTGTAACATTTTTTGCAATTTTCAGTAGCCATTCGAAATTGGATTCTACATTTGAAAGCTTCAAGTAGTTTGTGGTCTAAATATAGGAATTACATTATTTCAGCAACACTATAAGCATTTCACCTGGAGAGGTGGCGGGTGCATCGCCATTTGTACAATACTCCCAGAGTGGATTGCAATAGTAAAGTCCATCCCTTTATATTCTGTCTACACCACAACCCATCCCATCTTTCGGCCTAGTTATTTATCATATCAAGAACAGAAATTCTGACATCCTTTTTCACCCCAAAGCCATACCTCAGAAAGCCCATCCTGATCTTACTTAGCAGCACTCTTGAAGTTGTACTTATTTTTGAAAATGTTTTTCATCCATGCTCACAAAATGAGTCTTTGGTAATGAAAACATTGATGTGTATTCAAAAACATCCTCACTCATTTTTATGTCTGGCTCGACAGACCAGCTGGTTCTAGAACTTATGTACTCAACAGAACAATAGCTTTTAGAAGCACTACTTAGGGAATTTGGCTCTGTTCACACATTGATTTGCTTGAGTGCAGCAAAGAATGGGCAGAACTTGTGCGGCTCTGCAGAAAGAGTACTTGTATTGCACTTCTGTTGGCTCCCAAGGGGTTTTCCTTCATCCGAGAAGACCTTTATGTTTAAACATGCATGAAGTAGCATGCACAAATGGATCCTGTGGTAATGTGGCAACACATCAGAGGATCCATGGGCATTGCTGGAGTAAATCCAGAGTCCGCGTTGTGCTCTTGGTGGGCCATGTTATTGCCCCCGCCTTTGGGCCAGAGAATAGCTTGGTGAACTAGTGATGTCTGAGGAGCTGCCAGCAGGCCGCACCTCTCGCCACTGCTGCACACAAAGAACCAGCATTGGCAAGAGAAGCTGCGTGGCCCTCGGAACTACCTCCCCGTCATTAGGTCTTGCATAAGCTGAACTTTCCATAATTTCCTTAGTTTTTTATCTGTCTGTGCACCCCTCACCGCTCTGAGAGGGGAAGGAGTGGTGATGAAAGGTTTTTCTTGTAGGCTGAAGGAGCAGCTGCCAGGAAGTACCCAAGCAGGCTTGTACCATTCGCCATTGCCACACACAAAAAGCTAGCAGCCGCAAGAGAATCTGTGTGGACCAAACTTTCCCCCACATCATCATTTGGTCTTGAATAAGCGCAGATTGCCAGCTGAAGAAGCAAAGGCTTGCTGCTGGTAGAACCTGATCAAGGACCAGGTATGGTAGTTTCTGGGGAGCAACTCCCAAGTTTAAGTTTCCCTGCTCTTCAGTTCTGCTTCTCTACTGCACTGTGAGCTACTGCCCACAGGTATACTGTAGCTGTGGTCAGGCAGGACACCAGAGACAGCTGGGTACTCATGTCCCTCATATCAAAGCCAATAAGTTCTGGGAGCGCGAGGAGAAAAGCTCTGCAAGGCAGGGTCCCAGTGAAGCTATCCTCTTATCTGTCTTCTGCCATTGCCCTGTTAATCCTGCCATTGCCCTGTTTCTCCACCAGGCAGCTCTTCTTCATTTCTGGGTGGCCTATGAGCCCTTGTCAAACTACCTTTGTTGTCCCCCTGCTGGTTATTCTGATGCCTGCATCCTCGAATGTCTCACAGAAATGGGCAAATGCAGTGTGAGTGGTGTGCATTGTGAATGCAGGATGAGGTGAATGTCTGTATGAGTGTAGTGAGTTCTGCTTATGGGACTGTAAATGAGCGTAGGATACCTAAGTGACTACAGGCTGAGTCCTTTGCCTTTGGTAATTCATGTATATTGGGTACCTGCATGATTAGTAGGTGATGGGTATTCCTGTGAAGGAAGTGACCTGATTAGGGCCACCCGGGTCACTCGCCGCCACCTCTCAGCCTTCCTCACAAATAAAGAGTCGGTCAGACAGCTGAGAATACAAACCAAGGATATTTATTGAAAGTTCACTCGAGTGGAGTCCAGTCGACCAGTCTCCTTAGAATGCTGCAGAGGGACTGACTTCTACCGCCAGGACAACTTATAATGTACATTTTCAGGATCACTAAAGACATGCCCAGACTGAAAATTTCCAGTTGGTAGCTAGAGAGCAATGGATATACAGTAGGATGAGTTGCAATCCCAGGACCGGATACATGTTATCACAACGTCAAGGTTACGTTGACGGCACCCGCCGCTCTAAGGGTGGGATTCAGAAAAGGGGGGGGGGGGGGGTGATGGACAGAGTATCTGAATTAAGCAGAACTCTCCTACCCCGTCAACAGATCAGGGCTTGATCCATCACCGTTTTTTAGCTCACTGCACCATCCCAGCTCAGAACCTGGCTACATGCAAATTAGTCTGTCCCTGGCCCAGTGCATCATCGGAACAGGGCAGACCAAACTACTAAGCCAATTCTTTTACTGGAAAGGAAACCAGCTTCCGGGGACCGGTTTCTGGCATTACAGCCGTCTTCGGCCCGGCTTGCTTGAATCCTGATGGTGCAGTGAGCAAGGGACTCATGTCTGAGCATACCCTTCCACGCTTATGGTGGACAAAACGATTCAGAAAAGGGGGGTGGTGATGGAAAAAACGGTGATGGATCAGGCCCTGATCTGTTGACTGGGTAGGAGTATTCTGCTTAATTCAGAAACTCTGTCCATCACCATCCCCTTTTCTGAATCGTTTTGTCCACCACAAGCGTGGAAGGGTATGCTCAGATGTGAGTCCCTTGCTCACTGCACCATCAGGATTCAAGCAAGCCGGGCTGAAGACGGCTGTAATGCCAGAAACCGGTCCCCGGAAGCTTGTTTCCTTTCCAGTAAAAAAATTGGTTGGTAGTTTGGTCTGCCCTGTTCCCATGATGCACTGGGCCAGGGACAGACTAATTTGCATGTAGCCAGGTTCTGAGCTGGGATGGTGCAGTGAGCTAAAAAACGGTAATGGATCAGGCCCTGATCTGTTGACTGGGTAGGAGTATTCTGCTTAATTCAGAAACTCTGTCCATCACCACCCCCTGCTCTAAGGGTGGGAGCAGGCCTATCTAGTGAGAAAGGTATGGGACGACAAAAACAGTCTATTCATTAGCACAGCAAAGCTCAACCTTGGAGAAATTCAAACAGGAGAGTAAGAGAAAAAATTATAATACAGCAGCTGCTTTCACTGAGGCAGACAAACGAATGAGACCGCGATTAGTTTCAATCATGGCTCAAAATGGCGGCTCGACTCAAAATGGTGCAGCAAATGCTAACTTTACATAGAGCAATACACTGGCAGAGGGAATGCTTAACATTTACATTTCAACAAACACTCCTTTTAGTATGAGCTAACCATTGAACGTTGAGAGAATAGACAGTGCAGCATAACGTGTGACCAACAAATAAACTTCAAAGTTCTGTCTGCTCTATGTATTCAGCATCAAAGGAAGAGTAGTCTTCAAATATACCCATGTCTAACTGCATAAAGCTATCTATCTTTCTGAGTCATAATCACAGCATTAGTATGATGGATGTGTACCTTCTGCTTTGGGGTAAGGAGTGTGATATAGTGAGTGCAATAAGCTGGGAGACATTGTATACAGAGGCAACAGGTGAGGAAAATATCGGTGACTACTGCTAGAAAAGCAAGGATCTTCCAACCCCAGGATGTAAATATGCCCCTGAACCATCCAGAGAGTGTCAAGGTACCATTCTCTTGGTGTATGTCGGATGAAAGCCTATGCAACTTCTGTATGGCAGCATGTGCGTTGGGGGTGTGGTCTGGGATGTATACATAACAGCTACTGCCAATGACTCGACAGGCCCCTCCCCGTTCAGCAAGGATGACTTCTAACACCATCTGATTATGTAAAGCAACACGCCTCAAAGCCTGGAGCTCAGCTGTGATCTTCAACAGAATCCCTGCTGGCGTAATAATGACCCCTTCTACAACTCTGGTGAGTCGATGGGTTTTAAGGCTGTTGGACATAGGGCCCCAAAAGGGTACAACACCTTCCATGGTGCCTGTGAACTGTTGCAAAGTGGTATCTTTGTGATCTGTGTCTTCTGTATTAATAACCCTTCTAACTCAGGGCAGGTATGCACCCCTACTCTGCAATCGATGGTCCTTATGGTAATTGGATGGTGCTATATATGCTGGGGGAAGAAGAAAAGAGATCGCATATACCTGACCACCCCCTAGGAGGCTAAACATAAGCTTGGGATCTGCAAACAAAATAGACATTATAAGGTGGGAGCAAAGGTGGGCTACTAATCGTGCTCAACGTATATGTGTAAAGCAATTACTCTCCTCCCCACTTTCACCTATCCATTTCCCCCAAACACAGAAACCAGCCATTGTATTGGCCACTGGCACCACTTTTTCCTTTGTATTAATGCGTGTTTTAAAAGATCGGAAATATTCAGTAGCATTGAACCTCTAAAATTCTAACATTTCATTTCAAAGCAATGTTTCGTTCTTTACCTGCTCATATACATTCATGCAAGTTGTTGGAGACAATGTACCATGGGTCTCTTGTTCTCTAGCCTCGGGAAATATACCCTTGATGGAAATGTATATATTCTAACAGTGCAGGAGTGCAGATCTTATTCATTGCATAGAAATGAAAATGATAATGCACCATAATAAACAGGGCAAACCGCCCGCGCAACTTTCTGGATAGGATAATGGCATTGACAACCAAACATCACTCTTCTGTGTAACTGAGGGGAGCAGTCCACAGATCCAGCAATTAGTAGCATTGGCAGTATCATGGGCCTGATGCAACATTTGTAAAAAATGCATTGTCTACATATGTTTTCCGATGTTCTCCTTTGTGAGGGACCAAAGTAACAAACGTGTTCAGGGGGAACGAGTGTTGTCCCAATTAAAGAACGTGCAGGATACTTTTTCTCTAAAAATCAAGTTATCCCCAACACATATATCCACGCAATTGCAATTATGGATACAAGAACTATTTTACTTTTAGTGGACCAACCCCGCTCTGGGTGCGGAGGTGCAAATGGCTGTTCTTCCTCCGTAATGGACCGACCGAATGGATACATAGTCAAACCAGAGAAAAAAGAATTTAATAAGACTCATGGCAAAGGTTAAAGTTCCCAGTGTCCGGTAAAGCCTCACCGGTAGACTCCTATTGTTCATGAACATTGCGCTTTTGAGCACCAGCGGTGGAGCAGTTTGATCCGTTTGATTTAAAGCAGGAGGATGCACCTTCTCTTACTTGACGGCACATCATTGGAATGAACTACTATTAGATTAACTACCAATTAGAAACTCTTCAGGAAAAAACTTAAAACACACCTTTTTCCTAAAGACTGACCCACGACAATGGGCTAATCCAGCTTTCATCTGTTACTAGAGTCCTTAGCGCCGTGACATCCTTTGGGATAAATGATGCGCTTTATAAATAAATAAAATCCAAGCTCTTGAAGAAATCCCACGTCGTCCAGGATACTGTACCTCCCTCCAGGGAAGCACTCTTAATCGATCCTGTCCACTGTCCGAACAATGCACCAATTTCACCTCTCCCTAATCTACTGTTGGTACCATGGGCAAGGTACACCCTGAACTGCGCAGTCCATCCCTACTAATCTGACTTCTCCTTTGGTGCCCTGCTCCTCCGTCGGGGGCACAAATTGTACCTGGCTACTCCAGGCACAGAGGGGCACACAGCAGGCAGCACTTCTATCCCGTGAGGGAAACGGGCTCATCTTCCGCCGTGAAGGAAACGGCACCGGACGACTCACTGACCCACGCCGGACCCACCAGCAGCAGCGGGAGGAACTACATCTCCCAGCTGCCCCGGCTCACCAGGCTCACCAGGCACACCTGTGGCTCCAGAGACGCGCCCGGAGGCGCTACAATTCAGCAGAGCGCCGAGAGCTCAGTGGGGCACACAGCAGGCAGCACTTCTATCCCGTGAGGGAAACGGGCTCATCTTCCGCCGTGAAGGAAACGGCACCGGACGACTCACTGACCCACGCCGGACCCACCAGCAGCAGCGGGAGGAACTACATCTCCCAGCTGCCCCGGCTCACCAGGCTCACCAGGCTCACCAGGCACACCTGTGGCTCCAGAGACGCGCCCGGAGGCGCTACAAATCAGCAGAGCGCCGAGAGCTCAGTGGGGCACACAGCAGGCAGCACTTCTATCCCGTGAGGGAAACGGGCTCATCTTCCGCCGTGAAGGAAACGGCACCGGACGACTCACTGACCCACGCCGGACCCACCAGCAGCAGCGGGAGGAACTACATCTCCCAGCTGCCCCGGCTCACCAGGCTCACCAGGCACACCTGTGGCTCCAGAGACGCGCCCGGAGGCGCTACAAATCGGCAGAGCGCCGAGAGCTCAGTGGGGCACACAGCAGGCAGCACTTCTATCCTGTGAGGGAAACGGGCTCATCTTCCGCCGTGAAGGAAACGGCACCGGACGACTCAGTGACCCACGCCGGACCCACCAGCAGCAGCGGGAGGAACTACATCTCCCAGCTGCCCCGGCTCACCAGGCTCACCAGGCACACCTGTGGCTCCAGAGACGCGCCCGGAGGCGCTACAAATCAGCAGAACGCCTCTCGCCCCGCGAGTCGCGCGCGGGAGCGTCCGGGAGAAGCCCGGGCAAAGGGCGGGCCCTCTGTGGCCCTCAGAGGCCAGAGGAGGACGGGACGGGCCACCTCCTTTGGTCTTCCAAGAAGAGGTAAAGCCACTGACTGCCCACTCCACTGACTATCTCAACTGGCTTGACATTGTTACCCATACCAATAAGGGAGTGGTTACATAATATATCCCCCTGGCTGAACCTATGCCCTAAGATACAAGACTGGCATGCTATCGTCAATGTGGTACGATTGAACTAATAGTACAGTTGTTTGTTTTGTTTTCTATCACATTGCTCACCTTAAACATACCCCCACCAGCATGGATCCTTCTTCCAAAACGTCTAGCACAACGTCTAATCCCTCTTGGCTAGACGATTTAAACAGTATGTGTAATATCAGGTACACCCTTGTTACTTCACCCTATCTGGTATCTAACGCCAGTCCTCTAGCTCACAGCGTTAGTACACAGGGGCTTCTACCGACTTCCGTAGAAGTAAATGCAAAAAGTACAACTCCGGTTAAGGTCACATCTGGTAAAAGGAAACATGAAGGGGTTGGAGAAAGTGGGTCCCAAACCAAAACATCAAAACTGGAGAGTGTGTCATCAGATTTAAACCCGCCTGTTAACCTGGCTCTGTTAACTCCAGAGATGGGCAAAAAACTAGATGACCCAGCATCCTCTCCCCAATTGGTTTTACTGACCATGATTGAACAGTTGATCAAAACTATTATCCATCCCCTGATCGACAAAATTAACATCTTGGGGGACAGACTAACGGGGATTGAGGACATTGTTAAACTCAATCAGGCATACACTGTAACATCTAAGTGTTCACCCCAGGCTGGTCATCCTAATTTACCCAAACAAACTATGCAAAACACAGTTTCCCCAACACAAGTATCAGTCTCTACTACTGTGTGCCCACTTGACCCTAAAGCACCACCCTTACCTGCCCCAGATCGCAATGTTGAGCCTAGATTAAAAAGTACCAAGACTCCTCGTATTAATCTTCCCCCAGAGGCCGCTCCATTCGTGTCCATCTTGTCGGGGGTTCTTCCCCTGACACATGGAAAATCTGAGAGAACCAGCGATTTGCTAAATAAAGTTAAGTTTTGGCTATCGAAAAATAGACCCTTACCCCATAACCTTGATGGCAGGATAGTCAGCGTGAGGAGAGTGGGATGGTTGGGTCCCCTTCGAAAAGATATTCGTGGGGATCTGGTACTAATCAGATTTAGGAGTAGACACGTTGTCCCCTATCTCCAGTCTTGGCAGCCCCAAGAAGGTGATGGTCCTATAACAACTTGGGACCTACATGACTTTTACCCCAGTGAATCATATACCCCCTTCCGGAAACAAACTGCTGATCACTACACTCAGCTGGGTTATAGATCCTGCCCACCAAATGAGCGCAGTTTCCTCTTTTCTAACCTTTTTCCGCATAGGCTTTTTAAGTATAGCAACCTACCTCATTTTAATCCTCTCACGCCACATTACAACTGTCAATATTAGGCGGGTGCATACCATGTAAATTTTTATAGACCTAAATAACAACTGGGTTAGCTAATTCTACTTAACCCATTGTGATCATGTTACTTTTAAAATGTATGTTGTTTGCAAATTATGATTGTATTTTTTTAAACTGTATGCTTTTATGATTTGAAACAAAATCGAATAAAGCTTAATGAATGATGACCGGGTCAGACACAGAGGGGCCAGTAGAAGGAAGCTCTGGAATTTCTTTAATCTCCGGAGTCTCTGCTGCATTTAGCACCTTGTCGTTCTCAGCCTCCGTTTGGGTCCATGTCAGCCTGGCATCCGAAAAGGAAAGAAATTTGGGGACTCGCTCGCTCTGAGTCCCCAATTCCCTCACTGACCCACTGATTGTAGGGTAAAGGAAGAGGCACTCTGCTGCAGACTCTTCTTTCTATGGAAATTGCGGACCAACACAGTCACCAGGCCAAATGTCATGGCCTGGCCCCTCAGGTTCTGGTGGAAGGAATTCCTGAAAATGTGTGAATTGAACGCAGACTTTTAGTTAACTCGTACAAATAATCCACCAATAGAGGATATTCAGTTTCCGAGAACCGATGAGGTCACGTGACACCCCAAACGTTTGCCGGGCCCCCATACACAACCTCGTAGGGTTGACAGTCCTGTTCTAGGATGGGCTGTCATTCTTGTGTGCAAAATGTCGAATGGTAAAGCATCTGGCCACTGCAACCCTGTGCTCTCCTGAATCTTTTTCAGTTTGAGAATACCATTGTACTTCTCAACCAAACTTGTGGACTGGGGGTGATTTGCAACAGGAAATCTTGTCTGCTTTGTAGTCCCTCACAAAGTAACTGGATAACCTTTTGCGTTGAAGTGACTTACGTTATCACTCCAAATCAAACTGGGCAATTCGAAGCGAGGAAAGAAATCCTTCAGGAGCACTTTTGCAGTCACTATGGCTGTATTGTCTTTGGTGGGGTAAGCCTCAACCCACTTACTGAATGCCCAGGCTACCACCAACACATATTTCAAATTATTGGCTTGATTCATTTCTATATAATCAAGCTGGAGGACCACAAAAGGAAAGGTGGGAGGGGGTCGGTAGGAAAACATGGCGGCCGCAGGCTAGCGCGGTACGCACGTCTCTCCCGGAGCTCCTGCTCTATTGCTCCTCTGCGAGCGCGCTGAGTCGGTGTAACTCCACATGAACACGCCCGAGTTCTGAGCTTGGACTCCCGGAACTCCGAAATGCCACGAACTTAAAAAAAAAAAAAGCAGCGATTCCGACGACCCGGCTGTCTGCGCTTGGCAATGCGATAGCAGTACCGTAAGGAATGGAGGATTCAGCGTTTGGCGGCCCGGCATCAGGACTTGGATTTTGGTCGATTTTGGTCCCACTCCACCCAAATTTCGTGGCGGTTTTTTCCCCAGCGGACTTCGAGGAGGGAGCCGATCTGTTTGGCTCCAGTAGAGAGACTCCACCCCCGCCTGCCTTCCGAAGTGGAGACAAGCAGCCGTGGAGCTGAGGAGAGGTCGTAGGGCGGCGGCTCGCGGGCTCCTGCTGAGTGGTTTGGTGGTGGGCCCCGAAAGGGGAGGTATACTGTCACGGTGGACAACCAAGGCAACGCAGGGGGGTCCCGCAGGTTTGGTTTCTGAAAAAGGGCTGTGCGATTCAAAAGAAAATAGTGCGGTTAAAAAGCTGCAAGTACCCGTGGGGACCCCTGTAAAAAATAAAGGGAAAAGACCGGGGAGAGGAAAGTACGTAAAAGGTACTAAAACCGGCGCAAAAACTGGCCAAAGAAACCCAGAGGTGGAGAACCCTCTCAAGACATCTAGATTAGTTAAAGATAAGGCTTTAGGAGGGTGGTGTTCAGATAATTCCAGCGAGAGGGACAAGGGGGGACATGTGAGCAAGGAGACTGGAAAGAAAAGGCAAGGACAAGACTATATTGAACAGTGCGGTGCGGGTTACCCCTTCTCTTCGCTCTTTCTTCAAAGTGCTCCCCCAGGTCCTGGCTATCAACCCAGAAAGACCTAGTAACCCAATAAAACGATCAAGTATGGCTGAAGCTAAGCAGCCCAAGCTAATTGTAGGTTTAAATAAAGAGGGTCTTATAAGGAAGCCTCCTACCCCAGCACTGCCCTCTCCTCTACAGGCTCTTGCTTTGGAGGGTTCAGCACCCCTCCCCGCTCTCCCCTCTCTCCCTGCTCATTCTACCTCCATCCCCACCTCTAATTCCACCTCTTCTTTTTCCTCTGTCCCTCCCTGTGTCATCGACGGCACTATCTATGCAAATTATGCTCATGCTCGGGACAAGGGGGCCACAAATTCTTTGCGTGATATCTGCATGGAGGGCGGGGGGGAGGGGGAGGGAGTCAAATAACTCCATTGAAACGATCTTGATCACTATGTCAGCCATGAGGGAGGAGATAAGGAGTGATTTTGCAATATCTAAGGCAAATCATAAATGAAATAAGAGCGGCTTGCGAAATACTGGAAAGAAAAGTGGATGAATTGTTCGAGAGAACGGAGAGTTTGGAGGGAGAGGTGGGAGCCATAAAAGTGAATTTGGAGGTACCTGAGTGTAAGATTCAAAGATTACGAAGGGAAGGAGAAGCCATGAAGGAGATGGCTGAGTCGCTCGAGAACTTTTCAAGGAGGAACAACCTGCGGATACTAAAAGTCCCCGAGGGAAGAGAGGGGCAGGACTTGAAAGCGTTTGTAGTCTCACTCTTGAAGGACTCTCTAAATCTAGATGAAACAGCTGAGTTACTGGATAGAGACATCCAGCGGATCCACCGTGATCCCTTCCGCCTCAACCCCGGGAGAACCAAACCAAGAAAGATCTTGGTAAACTTTCAAACCTATACTCTAAAAGAAAAAATATTGAACCTTGCTTTAAAGTCAAGGACAATCAAGGGTCCCGACTTTTTGTGTGAAATTAGGTCAGATCTCTCTAAAGTTACATTAGACCAGCAATGGGAGCTGGGGCAGAGGATGGAAAAGCTCAGGGCAGCTGGGGCCACGGTTCAGATGAGATTTCCCGCTTTTTTGCGGGTAATGTATAATAATAATAAGATGTACAACTTTCGATCCCCCTTTGAAGTGGATGAATTTTTAGGGAAAATGGGTGAGAGCTCAAGGGGGAGGGAGCTAAAAAGATCGGACCAGCTGGATCTTTATACATTTTTTCTTGCTGGAAAGAGAGGAAAAGAGAAAAAGGAAAAGAGAGGAAAAAAGGGGGAAAAATAAAAATAAAAAAAACAGAAATCACAAAAAAGAGACAAAAAAAAGAGGAAAAAAGAGAAGAAGAAAAAAGAAAGAGGGGAAGGGGAAAAAGGGAGGAAGAGAAGAGAGGTCAATTAGAAGACTTTCAATAGAGGTTATAACACACAAAATAATCTGTATATTTTATATGCTATTAGTTCATTGCTTTCTTTTTGCGGGGTATCCCTTTACTAACTACCTATTTTTGTTTCTTTCGGTAGTCTCTGTACTAAGAGTCGGGTCCAAGAGAGAAGAGATCGGACCGGCATAAATTAGTTTCGACAATTCACCATTCTTTATACTCTAAATCGTAAGGAAGGCCGGGTGCAGTGGGGTAGAAGGGAGGGGGATGGGGGGGGAGACATAAACCTTGTCATACACCTGGCAAGAGTAAGGAAGGAGGGGTTTTCCAGGGGAGGGGGGGGGGGGGGAGTAGTAGGGGGGGCACAGGGGGTGAGGGGGGGGGGAAGTAATAAAATTCCTCAGGAGTCAGACCTTACAAAGGTTAGAAATTTAGTCTGTCTTATAAGTTTTCTATCATCAGAGAATTGGTATATTCTAGCTCATGGTAAAATTGTACCCATGGTAGAGGAAAATAGTGTAGGAAGACGGTTAAAAGGAAAAAAAACCTTTTCATATAGATGACATCTATTAAATTTCTATCCAGGAATGTCAATGGCCTGCGTATAAAGTCGAAGGCATAAAATTCTACAATATTTAAGAGATTCTCCTGCGCAGGCCATCGTCATTCAGGAGACGCATTTACTTAAAGCAGAGGTCTGTGATTTTAAGGAAACAAAGATGGGTAGATACGTTTCTATGTACGGATCAAACCGCCAATATAAGAGGGATACTAATAATTTTCAAAAAACTGTAAAAGTTCAAATTTTGGAGTGCAAGGAAGACCATAGCAGGAGATGGCTAATTTCGAGAATTGTAATGGAGGGCACACCTTTAACGCTGGTGGGATGTTATGGGCCGAACCAAGACGACCCCACCCATCTGAAAGCAATCCAGAATCATCTCATACTTTCTCAGGATCCAGTTATCTGGGTTGGTGACTTTAACATTGTGCTTAATTCTTTGTTAGGTAAATCTTCCAAGTCAAGAGCAGTTATCCCATCTAAATCAAGGTCTGCTTTGCTGGACATAATGGAAAATCTCGGTTTAGCTGACGTATGGAGGGAAAGGGCAGGAAACAAACTGGGGGTATCTTTCCAAAACCTTAAGTATAAACGCAAATCAAGAATTGATTATGCACTTTTTAGCTATTCCTGAAGACTCCCTCAAGGGGTTGGCTTACCTTCCCTCACATATGTCAGATCATATGGCTATTACATTTGATCTCCAAAGGGCTACTTATAAGAAAGAATCCTCCTGGTCTTTTGACCATACAATCTTATTAGGGGAAGACGAGATCTTCTATCGGAGGTAAAGTTCTTTTTAGAATCAAACTTGGACTCGGCAGACATTAACATAGTTTGGGATGCAATGAAGGCTTATATGAGGGGCTGTATAACCAACAGAGCTACCTACAGAAGGAAAGTGTATCGGGAGAAAATCCAAAATATTGAGCAGGAGTTGGCTAAAATAGATCTGCAGTTGGGTTCCCTTATGGCACCCCCGGGTGTGGTAGAAAAACAGGCCAACCTAAGAGGTCAGCTTGAAACCATACTACAAGAACGGCTAACCAAAAGATGGGAGGCGAGCAAAATTTCACACTTCAAATTTGGGGAAGCTGCGGGAAAAGTTCTTGCATGGAAAGTTAAAGTAGAACAGGCAAGAAAGTATTTCAAAGAGATCAAACGAGAAGGAGAGACCATCATTAGGACCTCGGATCGGGAGATAGGGACCGCCTTTCAAGAATTCTTTCAAGAAATATACAAGGAAGAGGTCAGGGATGACCCGGAGGCCAGGGATAGGTGGCTAAACAACATTGCCTTACCGTCTCTGCAAGTATCACAAAGGGTCTATTTAGAGAGGGAGATTTCAGTGGAGGAGGTGGGAAAAGTGATCGGTCATCTGAAGAAGGGGAAAGCGGCGGGTCCGGACGGGCTACCCGGAGAGCTATATCGAGGGTTATGTCCCGCCATAGCTCCAGCACTGACGACCCTTCTTAATGGTATTCTTTTGAGAGGGGAGAACCCCCCTGACTCTTGGAACGAAGCCACGATCGTTCTTATTCCAAAACCAGGTAAAAACCCTTTGGATTGTGGATCCTATAGGCCGATTTCCCTTCTAAACCATGATTACAAAGTTTTTACATCCATTTTGGCATCTAGATTGGAGGAGGTAATCGGTTCAATAATCCACTCAGATCAAAGGGGCTTTATAAGGCGGCGCCAGCTGGCTGATCACACTCGAGATTTGGTATGGGCGATCGATATTGCAACCACATTTTCCCTTCCACTGGCTACCTTTACTTTAGACTCCACCAAAGCCTTCGATAGGGTCAACTGGCCCTATCTGGTGGAGGTGATGAGAAGGTTTGGGTTGGGGGAGGTCTTTTGTTGGGCTGTCGAAACTGTACAGGGCCCCTACAGCCAGATTGCTAGTTAATGGCACTTTACCAGACCCGATAAAAATCACCAGAGGCGCCAGACAGGGCTGTCCGCTCTCCCCTCTCTTATTTAATCTTTATATAGAGACGTTTGCTCAAGTTTTGAGAGAGGAAGCAGATATCCCCGCTTTTGTATTTGGTGAGTGGGAGAAGCGGATAGCTCTTTACGCGGACGATATTTTGGTCTACACTTCAGATCCGCAGAGAGCTTTCCCGACAGTAATCAAAAAGGCAGGGGAGTTTGGCCAAATCTCTGGCTATGACATCAACGCCAGCAAAACAGATTATGTGTTGGAACGTCCCTAACGTACAACTAACAGTTGCAACATCCATGAGATACCTGGGAATACGTATTACTCAAATCGGAAACTTGGCACAGTTCAACTTAGATCGGGTTGCCACGGAGTGCAGGAAACTCCTGAAATCTTGGTCGTTTCTGCCACTCTCCATTTTTGGGAGAACAAATTTAGTTAAAATGTCCATTCTCCCAAAGTTTACCTTTATTTTTAACTCTATTCCCTTGAGCTGCGAGTGAAACAAATTGGAAAAAAGCCAGCGAGAGATAAATTTGTTTATTTGGAACGACAAAACAGCTAGGCTGACTTGGAAGAAGCTGAGAAGGAGGAGGGAAAAGGGAGGGATGGCATTGCCAGATTTGATATATTACGCTTGGGCATTTCAGTTGACCTATTCCAGGATGCTCCTAAAATCTCCCATAATATCATCTCTGGGGGCTATGTTTAGGGCTATGTTATGGGGAGTAGATATCCCACTGGATCGATTTCTATTCAAGTTTGGAGACATTAAATTCTTCAAAAAAGTCAGATTAACGACTCTACAGTCCGCCATAACAAATTGGGTCCAGATTAAAAAGAAAGTCTGGTTACACTATTACTTCAATTTTGCCCCGGTGTGGGATTCTCCTGGGCTGCCACCTTGTATGCAGGACAGTCTGGCAACACCGTTAAAGGAGGCTGGGATACTTAGATGGGAGAGCTATTAGCGGATGGAAGGGTACAAGACCGGGAGGTGTTGAGGGACAAGGTGGGCTTGGCCCTTTCTAGGTTTAAATATATACAGCTGGACAGTTGGGCACGAGCAGTAAGCAGGAGGGGCCCCCAACTGGGGAAACACAGCCAGCTTGAACAACAATTGGTAGAAAAGCGAGAAGGGGGTAAAGAGGTGGCAATGTGGTATTGGTACATGGTGGAGGAGGCAGATGGGGATTTCGTCTTGCCAGATAAGCTATAGGGAAATGAGTTGGCCTTCCAGTGCGAGGACCTATGGATGAGATCTTTTATTTTCCTCTATAAAATAGTGAAGCCAGCCTGGTTAAGACGTAACCATTTGTTCACTCTCCATCGGGCTTACCTCTCCCCCCTAAGGCTTTCCAAGTTTCTCCCCGGGAAGAAGTGTAACAAGTGCAATCTGGTTGCAGCTTCAGACACACACATGTTCATGGATTGTCCTGCCATCATGTTGTTCTGGGAAGAAGTAAAGGTTACCTTGGAATCGATTTTAAGTATATCGTTGAGTATTACTCTTCCGCTAATAATTTTTGGATTGGAGGAAAATGTAACCGGCCAGGCAAAGTCCTTTCTTTTCTATTCTATTATTCTGGCAAGGAGACAAATATGTAAATTTTGGGTAGAAGATGAAGCTCCATCACATGCAGCTTGGTTAATGTCATTGTACGAAACCTCAAAGACTGACTTGGCTAGATCATGTAGCAAAAGAAATCTGTCCTTTTGGGATTTGCTAATAAACTGGAGATAGGACTACCGGGGTTTTTTTTTTTCCGGGTCCTATGATTATGCCGACTAGTCTCCAAAGACCTTGGGAAGTGGCATCTCTCGTACGTAAATCCTGGGTCTGTCAGGTTGAACACCGTTGGTTGGAGTCTCTCCGTTTTCCACCTAAGAGGCTGGTCTCCCGCCCACTAAAAAATCGTGCCTGGAAAAGGTCATAAAGGAGGATAGAGCGCTAAAGTACCTTAAGGCAGACACGTGTGGTGGTTGGCGTGTCTTTGTGGATGGAGGTTATGGCAAATGAGGACACAAAAAAAAAGAAAAAAGAAAGGTGGGAGGTGCAAAATTACCAGGGGTGGTCAGGGTACCTTTCCCAGAATTGTGCATCATACACATCATGCAATAATTAACTAAATGGGCGGCTGTATTCGGGATGTTATCATTTTGCCATACAGGGTCTAACAACTTACAAATAACCTTCGCACTAATGTGAGCAGGACCGTGCGCCATAGTGACTACGGGAAGAACATATGCGTCTGGCAGTATCGATCTCTGTTTCCCTGACTTATCACTCCAACACACATCCTCATACAAATGTGCTGTGCTTTCCTGCCATATCACTAATTCCTCAATAGTTGCCTCACTTTATATTTCCTTGACCTTTTTCCCATATATTCTCAAACATGGTGACCTCGGGCACCCACTTAGCGGGACTTGCTACAAATATCCTTTTCATCTTCATTCGGGCTGTCTCCTTAGCTATCTGATCTGCAAAGGAGTTCCCTTACCCACATTATCAGTAATTTTAATGTATAAGGGAGCCGTGTTGGATCTTCATCCCATGGGAATTGAGAAACCCTCTCTCTGCCCAGAGCTGTCCAAAAATATGGGCTTCTCGAAGGCATACTGACCGTCTGTATAGATCTTGACAGCCAGTCCTTCACTCAACTCACATGCTCGCATAAAGGCAACCAGCTCTGCAGCTTGAGCCAATTGATGGGGCACTTGTGACGTCTCAACTACTGTGTGCAGTGTCGTGATTGCATTTGCAGCTGTTGTAGGGCCATCTGGTAACTTGAAACCAGAACCATTAACATATAGTTCCCCAGGTCTACCCATCCTTTCGTCTCTTCCTCTGTTTCGAAGATACAATCCTGTATTTCAATTTCCTCACTTTCAGACAGGAGGGGTAGCAATGTAGCTGGGTTCAGAGTGGCACATCTTTTAATCGTGACATGCGGTGCAAAGCGAGTTAGCTCATAACCGGTCAGACGTGCACTGGCAAGGTGCTGTGTCTTAGTGTTATTCAAAAGGGTATCCACAGCATGGGGCACCATGCCTGTGAGGTCAGTATCCAGTACGAGCCCAGCCGATTGTCCTATTGAGACGGCCACATCCGCAACCGCTCTTAGACAGCTCGGGAGGGCTCTTGCGACAGGGTCAAGAAACGCAGAAAAATAAGCTCACAGCTGTTGCTTACCTCCAAAGGTAAATGAACATTAATTAAATACTATAATTAGTTTCCTGTACACCCTGTGCCCATACAAAAACAAAAAACTACACAAAATAAAAAAATATATTTAGTACACAATTTACATAATTAATTAAATAATTAATTATGTTAACAGAGCGCACAATCAGCCCTTTTGTGTACGTACAGCACGAACGGCTTCGCATAATCTGGCGTACCAAGCACCGGCCCAGAGCAAAGCTCAACTTTTAATAGCTCAAAAGACTGCTGACATTCAGGCATATAAGGAAAGGGTTTATGCACATCTTTAGTGATTAATGCTAACAAAGGGTTTGTTAGTAACCAGTAGTTGGGGATCCACTGGCGACAATAGGAAGTAATGCCAGTAAAAGTGTGCACATCTTTTTGAGTTTGAGGGATAGGCATTTTAACAATGGTACTGATCTGCTCAGGAGTCAATCTACTACACTCCTTTGACTGTAGGTGACCTTGACTATATATACTAGGGCTCTCCGTGTAGCCCAGAGGAGCCAACTGAATCTAAAGCTTCTGCCAGCTAGTGTAAAACCCAACAAGTACCTGCTGTCTGGATGGATCGGGATACTAAGAAATGCATCTTTAAAATCCATGACAGAAAAGAATTTAGCAGAAGAAGGAATCCTCTTTGGAAGAGCAGTAATGTCCGGGACCACTGGGAAGTGAGGAACTACTTTTTTATTAATTTCAGTCGAGTCCATCACAAAACGATGAACATCTGGATGATCATCAGAGGAGCCTGAAGGTGCCCGCTTAAAAATGGGAAGAATGGGGCTATTACACACATTTGTTTCTTCAACAGCACCTGACTGAATAAAGTCTTGTATAATTTGCAACGAGGCTCGCTCCCCTGCTTTGTGGTATTTTGTACTGCGGAATAAGGGTCAAAACAGCATTGTCTTTAACTTTGATAGGCCTTCTGCAGATTACCCCAGTTTCTATGTCCGAATCGCCTGTTGCCTACAACGTAGACGGCTCATCCTTAAATTCAGCAGGGTGGGGTGCATCTTTGGACAGACACAGCTTACAGCTGACTACATTTGGGCCCATCGTCATATAAACATGTTCCGGGGAACAATAAATTGTAGTATGCAGGTTCTTTAATAAATCCAAGCCCATTGCATTTTCTCCACAATTAGGTGTCCACAAACATGGCAAATCCACAGTAATAGGCAAGCAGAGACACTGACTACCACCGCGCCGTGAGGGCAACGGCACCAGCTCCTTACCGCCAGCGCCGTGAGGGAAACGGCAGGACACGCCAGGACCCGCCGCCAGGTAGTTCAACCAGGCGAACTACACTCCCCATAAGCCCCGGGGGAGACGGCAAACCCTGACGCTCTGCACGCGCCCGGAGGCGCTTTAAGAACTTGGAGCGGCGAACGCTCCTGGGGGCAAGCAGAGACACTGACTACCACCGCGCCGTGAGGGCAACGGCACCAGCTCCTTACCGCCAGCGCCGTGAGGGAAACGGCAGGACACGCCAGGACCC
The DNA here is from genome assembly GCF_964263255.1 of Lissotriton vulgaris. NCBI lineage: Eukaryota > Metazoa > Chordata > Amphibia > Caudata > Salamandridae > Lissotriton > Lissotriton vulgaris. The sequence goes on along the minus strand of NC_141696.1, from coordinate 851,303,945 downwards.
GCCGCCAGGTAGTTCAACCAGGCGAACTACACTCCCCATAAGCCCCGGGGGAGACGGCAAACCCTGACGCTCTGCACGCGCCCGGAGGCGCTTTAAGAACTTGGAGCGGCGAACGCTCCTGGGGGCAAGCAGAGACACTGACTACCACCGTGCCGTGAGGGCAACGGCACCAGCTTCCTTACCGCCAGAGCCGTGAGGGAAACGGCAGGACACGCCAGGACCCGCCGCCAGGTAGTTCAACCAGGCGAACTACACTCCCCATAAGCCCCGGGGGAGACGGCAAACCCTGACGCTCTGCACGCGCCCGGAGGCGCTTTAAGAACTTGGAACGCCTCCCGCATCGCGGGACGCGCGCGGGCAGCGCCGGGAGAAGCCCGGGACAAGGGCGGGCCCTCTGAGGCCCTCAGAGGTCACCAGTGGTCGGGCGGGCCACCCCACTAACACTCCCCTCGAAGGTAAGCGTCCCGCTTGGATACTACAATGGGCGATTGTAACGCAATTATCAATATCACCGATGTACTCACCCAGGGTGTCGATACCTCTGTCTCTCTCATCACATCTTTTGAGACTTTGATAGACACTGCATTCAATGAGATTTTTGAGACTGAGAGGAGGTTTTCAATGGGTTCACTTACTACCACTAATCAATCAAGTGTAATAGGTAGTCTAAATGGAAACATGCACACGCATATAACCCCTGAAGTCATCGTGGTTAAACCATCACATCCTGCTGTCAGTGTGCCCATTGTCCTAGATGACGAAAACACCGTCACATATATAGCTTCAGACCCTGCCTCTTCATTGCCAAGTACTGAGGTCATTATTGAGGTTACTGAGAAAACAGGAGCCAAGCGAAAAAGGGGCCCAGCAAAATCAATTTACAATAAAAGGAAGCAGCCCCTCAGGAGCGCAAACCAACCAACACCACAAAGTATGTGGAGCAGGGGAAAGAAACAGAAACAAACTCAACAGTCTGTACCCGTGCAGGACCAATCTCATCTGGGTGATGTTGTAGTAATAAATAACGATGCCTTAAATCTAATATCTATTTCCACTCAGACTGAGTCCCCCAATACAAATAATTACTACTCTAAATCAGAAGGGAATCTCATTGAGACCATCACGGATACAATTTTTAAACAACTTGAAGGTCAAATGATCAAACAATTTAATAATATTTTTAAAAGACTCGACAGGCTGGAAAACTTAATCAAAAATGATGATGCCAAGAGAAAAGGTCTAGCATGTTTGGATAAATTAAGAGTGGAACGTGTGCTAAAAGATTTGGAATCCACCAGTCGTGCGCTTAACAGTAGTGATCAAATTTCTAATAGGTCTAATGATTCACAGGCTGTTACAAATCCACCAGTGACTAAAACATCTGCGGTGACCAAAAGCTTAAGAGGAAGTAATCCGCCTAATTCTGCATCTAAATCTCCTATGCTTTCTAATACTGTTATCAGCGCCCCTGATTCCACGATTACCTCTTCCCCTTCTCCCAATGTAGTTACAAGTGCCCCTATGAAAAATCATAAAAGTAATCCTGGCACAGGCACCACAACTCCGAAAGCTTCCACAAGCTCCAGCCAGCGTCACAATAAGATCCCACACGTAGACTCCAGGCCTGTCAAACATCAAGGCCCTGCCTTACACCTTCCACCTGAGGCGTGTCCTTACGTCTTGGTCCTGGCTGGCATCCCACCTCTAAGGGAAGGGCAAGGAGAATCGTGGGTTCAACTGCATAACAAGTGCATTGACTGGTTAACGAAACATAAGGGGGTGGGTTATGACATCTCCAAAGAGATCATATCCACACGTCGAGTAACCTGGGTAGGTCCTCTTTTTAAGAATATCAATGGGGACTGTATTGTTATCAACTTCAGGAATCCGGGCACAGCAACATTTTTGCTGAACAAAAACTCTGCTCAACATGGACCATCTACTGTGGTGACCCCCCTACCGTTAAATTATTTCTATCGTCCACCACACAAAATGATGCAGCCCCCACCTGTATTCCCATTGCACAACAGGTTCTCAGTGTTTCATGATTTGGGATCATTGGATTGACTGTCCCCTACCACTGAAGAACCTGTTTCTGTTTCTGTGTGTTTTGCCCCTGACCAGACAGCGGAAACATCACCTAAGGTATCTCCGCAAATAGCCAAGACTTTTGCACCTAAAACACCGTGTGAACAACAGGGGCATATCACAGCAACATCTCTCTCAGGAATTGAACAGGGTCCCTGCCTGAGGTTAGATAAGAATCTGACAATTCTTAGTTGGAATATCGCCGGCCTGAAGGCCAAGATGGAAATTACCTCCTGGAAGGACTGGGTCAATTGCCATGATATATTAATGTTTCAAGAAACCTGGTGTATTGATGATTTATTGTTTGAGGGATACAGCTGTTATAATAGGACTGTTCAGGTCCCCCTTTTTGGCCGCCCCAGTGGTGGACTATCTATCTGGGTCAAAATATATGCAGAAGTTAAAATCGACTTACTCCAAACTAACTGCCCAAGTTTCATGGCATTATCATATACTCAAAGGACAAGGCTATGCTTGATCAATTTCTATAATAATGACTTTTTGTCCCAACCTAATCGCAATTTTATTCTTCTATTTGTTTTTATTGATGAAATTATGCATGGACAGAAATACGGGAAATTTGACGGTATCTGTTTAGGAGGGGACTTTAATGCCCATATACACTCTAGAAATCCCCCATGTAGAAGGGGTACAGAACTATCAAATCTCCTTGCCACTAGAGACCTTGTAAACTGTATGGAATATGTTGGCACAGAAATCCGCGCCGCCCCATTTCCTACTTTTATTGGCCATGGGAGCGGTACTACAATTGATTATGTTTTTGTTTCACCTCCTGTCGCAAATGCTTTAACAAAGGCAGAAGTTGTATGTAAAGTATATAGCGACCATTACCCTATTGTTATTCACCTATTACTCCCGAGGGGTAAGTGTTCACGAAATGAAATAGGTGCAAGAAACCTCGAGGTTTCTACAGATAAATTGAGGGTAATTTGGAGGGGCGTGGATAATAGGGGAATCCTGGGAAAAATCATTAAAAAACATCCAGTTCTGATTGAAAATTGTCTTACTATTAGTGATGGCCATGGGGGTAATATAATTTCATCATTTACTGAACTCTGCTCTGTAATAAAAGGTGAGATTTCCAGACCTGCTTCGAGTAAAGCTGAGGAAACACCTAGATGGTTTGATGCCTCCTGTTCAAAGGCAAATAGGAAGTTGAGAGCTGCCCTAAAAGCCGAATTCAGGGACATCTCCCAAATAAGGTTACTTAGAGCCGAGTATAAATTTACCCTACGAACCAGATCAAATGAACTGCTTAAGATCCACTGGGGTTCCCTGGCACGCTCGGCCGAATTGAAAGACACTACTGGGGTTTGGAGGGAGGTAAAGAAGTTAAGATCTATAGGTTCAAATTTAACGGCAATTAACTGTAACATCACCGGACCTACGTGGGTTGAACATTTTGCTAAAATTTATGCCACACCGGACAACCCCGCCTCAACCTTACTCCTCTTAAGACCCCTTAACATCTCTGTGTCTGAGGTCGAGGATGCCATATCCGAAAGCGCAGGAAACAAAGCGCCTGGCCCTGATGGGCTCTCAATTGATCAGCTAAAATGTGAGCCAGAATTTTGGGCTCCACTATTATGTAATGTTTTTAATAATTTGACAAATGAACACATTCCAGAAACATGGTCTTGCAGTACAATCGTCCCCATTTTTAAGAAAGGTGATAGGATGGATCCTGGGTGTTACCGCCCCATCTCGTCAATCGATAACACCTTGAAAGTTTTGGGGCGGATTATTTTTAAAAGAATCAGAACCTGGGCAGATGAGAGTAAGATTCTACATCCCAGCCAGCTCGGCTTCTGTAGCAATGTTGGTACGGTGGAACAATGCTTGAACCTGAGTCTGATTATGGCAAAATATAATATTGCTAAGAAATCCCCTCTATATTTTGGTTTTATGGACTTAAGTTCTGCATTTGATTTTGTTAACCGTTCCCGCCTATGGTCCACCCTTCTTGATTATGGTTTGGATGTCTTTTTGGTCCACTTTTTAGCTTTTTTACATAGTGATCTAAGAGCACATGTGCGCATAAATCAATCCGGCGAAGTCTCTGGCGACATTAGCATAGGTAGGGGGGTCAGACAGGGGTGCGTTCTGGCCCCCCTCCTGTTTATTTTGTATATTAATAATTTGAGCGGCTCACTAAGTATCTTAACAAAAGTTGTACCCCATATAAATGGAGTCCCTATTCCTACCCTTCTTTACGCAGACGATGCGGTCCTGATGGGCCGCACTCCAAAGGCACTTCGCACTCTCTTTTCAGGATTTGTACTTTTTATCGCCGACTTAGGCCTGACCACTAATTTAAAAAAATCCTTAATCATGAGTTGTGGTCCCAAAAATTATAAAATTGCCGAGATTAAATCAGGGTCAAATGTTTTGAAAAGCACTTGCACTTTCCCCTACCTGGGGCTGCTATTCTCAAATACTGGCTCGTGGCATGCACATGTATCTTATGCTAGGAACAAGTTGGGCAAAGCTATAAACTGTGTTACTTCTTTGAAACAACCCAACCATGCTGATGTAATCACACCACTAGTTAAGATCTACCAAACCCAATGTATACCAACTGGCACTTATGGCGCCGAGGTTTGGGGTTACACAAATTGTACCTATATCCAAACGGAAGAAAATAGGTTCTGCCGGAAGGTGCTGGGTGGGGTTATTTGCTCCCCTCATTATGTATGTCACAATGAACTAAATATCTCATACATAGAAGACTTTGTGAGATCCAGACCAGCACTCTTCTGGTTAAAGATATGGATTAACCCGGCTGCCATTTTGACCCGAGATATAATTTTGGACTGTTTAAAGTGTAATAGGGCACATTACATACCATGGCTAAAAGCGGTAAAAGACTGCCTTGAAAGTGTAGGGCAGGGTTCTCTGTTTACTACACCCAGTTTAATAACTTGTTCCCACAAGACCACTATTCTCAGGGCACTATACCATCTGTATAGAGAAGAGCGGGAAAGGAAGAACCTGGCTAAATGCACTGTTATAAAATATATGGGCCATTTTGAACCCCACACTAAACATCCAGGCCCTCCACACAGGTATTTATGCTTGCATCTTAGCAGATGGAATAGGAGCTTACTGTTTCGCTTCCGAGACTGCAGTATAGTAAACTTACTAAACTTCCCTTTGGGTTACAATAAACACCTAGAAACTCTGAATTGCCCATGTAACCCTAACATGAAACAGAGCCTTATGCACTTTTTATTCTTCTGTGGTTTCTACAAAAAGCTTTCCGCTCATTATTTAATGCCCTATTGTAGAAAACATGAATTGATCAACTTTAGAATAGCAATGAGGTCTTTTTTATTACTGGGATCTGACGAAGTAATATTCAGGGCGAGCTGCTTCCTCAAAGCTGCCGTTAGATCACGAGCCACTTTACTTACCGATGCATAATATTTGCACATGCATTCTCTTAGGCACTTTAAAATTTCTTACTTGCACATTTTGCTTCTTTGTAAATTTTTTAACGTGGACTCATTAATGACGATGTCACTATCCATCCATTTTTAAATTATGTTTGTTTGTTAGTATTTAATTTTAATTGTATATAAAGCTGTTTTTAGCAAGGAGGGACAATTTGTATGTAGACGTGAATTGAAATTGATATTGATTGATCGGTCTTAGATTTGTTTCCCAGATGTCATTATTTGTACTGTATTGTTTTTTGATTGTATTTTGTTTTTACTTTTATGGATGTTTTTTATTTCGAATAAAGATCTTTGACTGACTGACTGAGGACCTATAGTCCATGTAAGAGGTTTGGAAATTGGGCTTACAACCAGTTCACCAGAAAACCCTACTGAAACATTATTATGGCCAGACAGCTGCCCCAGGAACCAGTGAACGGGAAATAGAGCTATTCATAGCACCTGTATCCACCAACAATTCCTGAGCTGAGCCATGCAAATCTGCAGTAACGGAAGGGTCACGCTGATCTACAGGTGTCTGAACTGGTCCCTCACCCTGTCCCTGGCTGTCCTAGCTGTGGGACCTCCCTATCACCTCCTCCATGTCATAATCATCGTGATAATACTGTCCACCCTTCATGTCATTGAAGTAGTTACTACCGAATGAGCCTGTGAGGCTGCGGCATGCTGAGCTTTGTTCTCTCCACCATCTCCATGACTCCGTCCATGAGAACGCTCTCCTCTAGGGGCCGCAACCTTCTGCAACAGCACCGTGCACTCACTACGCCAATGTCCCTCCTCTTTACGATACAGACACTGATTCGCCCTACAGGCTTAATATTCCGCCTGGTCCGCGGAAGCTGCCAGTCCGTACCACCACATCCTCTGGCATTCCCCCTAGAAGCCTGCTGCAACAACACCTTCGTCATCAATTCATTGTGCTTTTTCTCCACCTTCTTCTCATTCTCCCTGTGCTCCTAATACTATGCCTTACTCAATATTACAGAAGGGGAGGAGGTAGTCCAAGTGCTCTTGGAGGCCTGTAACCTAGTCGCATTCTCGGGAAGCAAGTTCATGACTGATCTATTAACGAACAATCAGACCCCTCCCTCCACCAACCAATCCGGTCCACTAAAATCCCAAAACATCCCTTCAAACAGAGTGAAGAACTCGGACACACTCCTCTTTGTTCTGAAGACACTCCGTTAACTTGTCCCAATCTACCCTCTTTGGTGGAATAAAGGAGTGCATGCATGTAATGATTCGGCTAGGCAAAGCTAGTATCTCGACGTTGGGCTTCTTCGCAGGCTTCCTCTCCTGGTCCCACGCCTTTATCTGATCCCTCGTACCACCCAATTCCACAACGTGGCCCTGTGAGTGCACCAGCCTCCAAATATTAACGGGCACCAGTAAACCAACGAATATCTCAATATCTGCAAGAGTCATTACTGTAGATGATGCCGCCTCTGTCAATTCTTTATAATATGCAGGAGGATTTTTTTCTAGGGTCAGATCACTGAGTCTTAAGGCCCAAAACCTCACTCTTTTTCCTTGGAGTATAACCCCACTGTTCTTGGAAACTGGATTCTACCCACGGCCTAGTAACATTGTCATGCTGATCCCGCAACTCTGGTATTTAAAGGCGCTATATGGGGTGCACTTCCCTCACCGGACACTGATATACTGCCTTCGGACTCTTTTCAGGCAGCCTTTTTCGATGAGCAAGTGATGTGACATTACTAAAACCTCACCTGGTGCCATACTAGCAGCATATACATGATCCCTAATATCATAAATAATTTGGGGTACTACATCATTGAAACACTGTTCCCACAGACCAATTAAAGTAGCCTACATACGCTTAAGAGCACGCAGCTGCACAAACGTTTCATAATCTTTCGTCACATGTCACAAATCCTCCACACTGTAAATGGAGTTACGAGCCCACTGGGCTGCTTTATTAGCCACCACCTGTTTTTCAACTCCCCCCCCCCCCCCCTCCCTCTTCCCCACATCCGATCGTATTAATGTCTGTCCTAGCCGATCCTTGAATTTTGTGCAGTCCCTATCCGCAGGGCCGCTTACTGGATATTCTTTAACATCGGGGGATCGGAGAAAATCGTGGGAGTGATAACAGAGGTACCGGGCAATAACGTCGCTGCTGGCTGTGTTGTGGGCTTAAGAACTGGTGAAAAGGATACTGAAGCAACAGGTGTTGCCGAATTGTTAAGTCGTAGTTGCCACAGACGGCGATGACCAAGAAAAGACAGGAGGTGCCGTGGCAAGACAGACGGAGCAACAGTAGCAGAGACAGAAGAACTGGATAGCTGGGGCTGCGGGGAAAGTACGGGGTATACCTTCTGTTGGGCATACAGAGGCGGGGGTCGAGCATCTAACAGTTCCTCCACAAAAGTATCATTCTCCTCTCAGGCAACATAGGACTTTTCACATTGTAATCTAAATTTCCTATCAGCACACTCTTCATTTTTCTATTTTCTCTCTATCATGCGCTACGGCTTTCTGAGTCAAAAGTCTGCATTCTCCCCTTCCGGGCCTCTTTCTCTGCTTTCATTCATCTGTTTAGCTTCCTTTTGACATGTTCTGCGGGAATCGAACATCCACTGTCTACTCCTTTTTGCAAGTCAAAGCAAAAAACCTAGGCAATTAACTGGTCATGAAAGGACCTAAAACAAGCTCATTTATATATTTATAGACTCAGTGCACTAAACATTAATTTTAAAATCTTAATTTTTTAATTTTTATAAATTTATGGTAAAAACAATTTAATCCAAAATATTGAAATGTTCCTTGTTTAGCGACATAATTAAAAAATCGTAAAATACATTTATACAAACAAATATGACTTAATTTAAACAAACGCGAGGAGTAGATGCAGAAAGATATCTAAAGATAATAGCAGTGTGAATACACCTGAAATAAAGGAAGCTTACCTAATTAGGTATGCTATGGGGACCAAAATGGATGTTTGGACCCAGGGTAAATTAATTACCTATTGTAAGAATGCATGAAAACAAATAAACCTTAATTATTGTATGGCACAAAGAAAGAGGATTCAATAGCTAATCTAGCTTCTTAATAGATTAATACCTACTTTATGTTAAGTATAAGGTCATACGATTTTAGGTGAGGATATCTTCAAAAAGGAGGTATTGATACTGTAAATTAAAAACAAAAAATGAGTGTATTTTATATCCAAACTGCAACAATAAAGTTGATATATCATCACAAGTTTGCATAGAGTATATGAAGGTTTGGAATAATTACCTAAAAAACTGAATTGTTGTATAAATCTCATGAGTGAAGCGAGTCGTCCGGCGAACCGAATGAAGCTCTCCCGGTATTAAGTATGTATATACTGCCAGTTGAGGGGGATCTGTAATATATATATAGAAAGAATCTTCCACTGTGCAGGCGTTTCTTAATAGGGCAACTTTTTTTTGTGTGGAATAAAAGTGCGGCGCGCCTCGTCGCTGAAACGCCCCGCCGCAACTACAGCTGACCTGACACCGGGATTCCTGAGTGTTGAGAGGAGGGGAAGATTTCCGTTATTGTGGCTACAGACATTGGCAGGCACAGAGGTGGTTCTCCCCCATTCAACCCACTGGGGGATTACAGTAAGGCACAAATTTCCTGAGCAGCCCAATATGGATAAAAATCAATTGGACTGCCTTTCCCAGCATTCCTGAAGTCCACCATGGGCAGGGCAGTAGAGTATAAGTCCCTACAGCTGCCGGAACTTGTATGTGAGCCAGTGAACAAGGGCATGGAGCCCGAAATGCATTTGGCATCCGAGATGGGGGAGAAGTGCACGCTGAACCTGCATCCGCAATAAATGAAGGAAAGAATCTTCCACTGTGCAGGCTTTATTTAATAGGGCAACCTTTTTTTGTGTGGAAAATATATATGTATATGTATATGTGTATATATATATATATATATGTGTATGTGTATATAATTTATATATATATATATATATATATATATATATATATATATATAACCTACTGGCGGTCGCCAGTAGGTATATATAGTTAGGATTTTTTCTCTATGGAACTTTTGAAAATTCTATGTCTAATAACTTTGGCGTTTGTGGACGGAATCGGCTGAAATTTTCAGGAAAATGGCACATTTTGTTTCCGATCAGCCCCTGAAAATTTGTGGGGGTTTCGTCAAGGGGGGGCCGAGGAAAAAAGGGGGGTCCCAAAACGCGTTTTTCCATGTTAATTTCCATAGGGCGTTTGGCCTCACTTTTAGCTCGAACGGCTGAATGGATTTACACGAAACTTGGCAAAATTGTAGGGACTGTTAGCCCGGTGTGCCTTTGCTGGGTCTCAATATATGTGCTCCAGTGGATTTTGAGAAATTAACGTATAAAAAAACAGATATATCTGTGACAGCGTCCCGGATAGCGCTCCAGTTCCCGTACTTTTCGCGTAACGGAGCTTTGCGAAGCGAAGCTGATTGGCTCTCCGGTGTCTGTCAACATTCTAAACAGTCCGGAGCGGCCGCCATCTTGTCTCTCGGTAGGATCGAGAGACAAGAGGAGGAGAAAAACGAAGGGGGAATTTAATGAAAGGGGGCAAGGTAGACCCTTCTTGACCCCCTATGAATGATGTTGGGGTTATTAAAGGGTCCCGTGGGGCAAATAAAAAAATATTGATTTTTTTGCGGTAGAAGCGCTTTCCGGTTCGCGAACCGGGTAGTGAACCGGGACGCGAAACGGGAATTCGCCATTTTGTGTTTCGTTTTAATTAAATTACAAGATGGAGGAAAAACAATGTGAGAAATGGGTATAAGGGGGTACGGGAGACGTATCCTGACCCCCTATGTTTTCTGAGGGTGGCTGAGGAGGCTCATATATGATGATACTTGTCTTCCAGCGGCTGCGCGTGAGCGTTTTTTTTTTTTTTTTGCTGCGTGACGTCTGTTAACGTTCGATTCGAAGGAAATCAGGAAGTGTTGACCGCCATTTTGACACTGCGAGTAAATATATTGTTAAAAATAATTGTTATAAATTAATCCGTATTGATAAACATTGTCTGCGCCATCTTGCTTTTTTTCCAATGCCACATTTTGTCGTGCACGGTAGCCATTTTAGATGCCTTGACCAGACCCACTCTCTGCACGCCGCCGATTGTGACGTCTGTTAACGTTCGCTTCGAAGGAAATCAGGAAGTGTTGACCGCCATTTTGTCACTGCGAGTAAATATATTGTTACAAATAATTGTTATAAATTAATCCGTATTGATAAACATTGTCTGCGCCATCTTGCTTTTTTTCCAATGTCACACTTTTGTCGTGCACGGCAGCCATTTTAGATGCCTTGACCAGACCCACTCTCTGCACGCCGCCGATCCTCAGCATGGCTCCCCACCCTCGCAAGCATCTCCCCCACGCACTGGTCACCCCCGCTCTCTGTCTTATTATAAAATGTACGCCCACCGATTCCGCAAATGGTAGACACCTTAGTTCTTGCAATCTAATGGGTCGCCCGTTACGTTCTTCTACAGTGTAAATGTGCCCTCATCATATACGATTCCAGTTTGCTCCGTGGCCGGCCCATGTGGTTATAGGCCCGTATTTGTATACTGACATTTTCACAATAAAGGTTTTTTTAAAAAAACATGGTAGTAGTACCTACATTGGTAAAGCTTTGAATAATAGCCACTGTTTTCGAATCAGTAAAAGGCAAGTGAAATAAAGCAGTCCAATTACATGACTGTTAAAAGGTATAATACGCAGGAACGCAGTAAAGAAAAATGGTCAAGGGCTGTTGTGTTTTCTACTCCTGCAACATAAAGTGATCGATAAGAATCTGATATTCATGCCTATCAGCGATTAAGACAGCAGACCGAGCCTCTTTTGCTCAATGGCTCCCTCATGGGACGAAGAAACGCCCTTTTTCTCGAAAAAGGAATATTTTACTTGCAGGACAGTTGTAAATTTCCCGGGAAAATACATTAGCCTGGAACATTATTAGTGATAAACTGTAAATGCATCTGGGTCCTTTGCTTTACAAGTCAGAGTGAGAAAAAAAAGGTGGGGCTTTCATCATTTGGGGAAAAAAAAATGTTCGAAAGCAATGAAAAGCGTTATTTTTAGGTCATATAACCAAGCCTTTCATCATTAGAATAACAAAAGTAAAATGAACCAATGAAAAGTTTTATTAACAAGTCACATGACCTGTTATGCTTACGTTAAGCGCTGCGCGTCGCGCTCTGGATCGTTTCCGGGAAGCTGCGCCTTGCGCACCGGAGCACTTCCGGGTGCGCTAACGCGGCACGTCATATGACGCATTACGCGATAACGCAGGTCCAGAATATAGTCAAAATGTCTCCAGCAACCAGCGGTCGGAATACAACCCCTTTCAGCAGTCCAAAAAGTTCTGTTAAATGACAAGAGAAGGGACAGGCAACAAGAACAATCAGTCAAAGAGGGGAGGGCAAGTTCTTCTCTACCGGGTCACGTTGGGGCTCCACCGGAACTGATGGAATTGGTAGTCTACAGTGTTTCTGGATGTTTCAGATTGAAGCTGGCGTCAGCATGAGAGCACCCAATTCTAAAACAGTAAATGCTTGGATAACAATCAATCAAATGTAGAGGGAAGCAGGCACGACGGGTTACAACGGGGGCAAAGGCTTACGTTACCTACCCTTCACTATCTGCAAAGAGAGAATACTCCTAAAAGAAAAGAGGAGGGGGGGGGGGGGCAGCGTTCAAAGCACATCAGCGTGCATGAATACGAAAATGTTTTTACCTACCACGTACTTGACATTTTACAGCTTTTCATATTTGCTATTAAAAAACCATTGAAATTCACTGAAAAAACCATAGGTTATAGACCATATATAGTTAGGAATTAGCATTTACAAAACCTTAATTTACTCGCACAAAACCATTGAAATTCGCATATATAGTTAGTTGCAATAACTATATATCGCGCAACCGCAATCCACTGCTGATGATGTCACATATTACATCATTCATGACATGATCAGTGACATCACTGATGACATCACTGATGACATCACTGATGACATCACTGATGACATCTCATTTGACATTACTGATCACATCACTGATAATATCATTCATGTGATAATACGATGAACCTCTTCAGACTCTAATATAACCTTAGATACAATCAGTGTAAACAGACACTCACAGATTGTCACTCATCCATGGAGTTACTCACACATCTAGTCAGTCATGAAAAGAATCAATCACTCCTCCATTTCCTCAACTATACAGTTATACACACCTTACTAATTCAAACATATTCTAACACATATTTACTCTCTTATACAATTCCTGATACAAGTTCACAATGATTCATACAGCCACTCTCACATTCACTGGCTCTTATGCTCAGTTATTTATATATGTCAACTCTCACATGTACTGTGTTTTACATATGTACTTACTTTGACATGTAGCACTGAGATATCCATTCACTCACCAATACACTCATGCACACAGTCAACTGCCCATACAGCTTTTTCCACATGCACGTTTGAACCCATACATCTAGTGAATCAACTGCTCACACATCTATGCACAGAGTCATACACCTCCTAGCCACCCACACACATACTCAGTCTCCCATACAAATACTTGGGCAACCAATCAATAACCCATATAGTTACTCATATAGCTACTGATTAACACATGCAGCAGTTTACAGAACAACAGACATAATGATGCACAAATTAAGACAGTTTAGTCACTAACCCATGCACTCAGTGAGACACATTTAATCACTCTCTCATACAGTCAGTCATGCACCTACTAAATCCTTCATCCAGACACTTATACATCCACTCATTCTTCAATATGTAAGACATATTTTAACTTTACAGAAACATACAAACACTGGATGATGTCATCCGTGATGTCATTTGAGATGTCATCAGTGATGTCATCAGTGATGTCACTGACCATGTCATGAATGATGTAATATGTGACATCATCAGCAGTGGATTGCGGGTGCGCGATATATAGTTATTGCAACTAACTATATATGCGAATTTCTATGGTTTTGTGTGAGTAAATTAAGGTTTTGTAAATGCTAATTCCTAACTATATATGGTCTATAACATATGGTTTTTTCAGTGAATATATATATATATATATATATATATATATATATATATATATATATATATATTCTCCATCCTACTGGCGGTCGCCAGTAGGTATATATAGTTAGGACCTAGTTACCATAGGAAATTCCGAACATTCTATTGGGAATAACTTTGGCGCCGATTGAAGGATCTGCCTGTAATTTTCCTTAAATTTGCCTTGCTGCGCTCTGCTCCTTCCCTGAAAGTTTCGGGAGGATTCGTCAAGCGGCGGCCGAGAAAAAAGGGGGGTCCCAAAATGTGTTTTCCCCATGTTAATTTCCATAGGGACATTCTGACAAGGCTACAGCCCGAACGGCTGAATGGAATTACACCAAACTTGGCAAAATGGTAGGGACAGGTATGCAGTAGTGCCTTTTCTATATTTGGGGAAAATCCCTCCAGTAGTTGTTGAGAAAATTGAATTTGAGCCAATTATATATCTATATGCGCTCACCGTACACGCACCGTGCGCGTACCCTTACCTGCGCGAGCGAGTTTCTGATTGGCTGGCAGTCGACTGTCAACATTCCAAACTGTCCAAACCAGGAAGTGTTGGCCACCATCTTGTTTTTCAGGAGAACTGAGGCACAAGAGAGCCCAAAACCAGAGTGGAAAACACAAAAAGGGGGCAGGGTAGAGACCCCTCAACCCTCTAGCCCTTCTCAGGGGGTCCCAAAAAAAACCCCCAAGGGCAAAAGAAGAAAAGAGAAAAAATTTTTAAAATGCGGGGTACGTGCACCGTACGCGTACGGTATGCGTACCCTGCGATTTAAAATATATATATATTTTATTGCACTTGGTGGTCCTTCTGGGACCCCCTGAGAAGGGCTAGGGGGTCAGGGGGTCTCAACCCTACCCCCTTTTCGCGTTTTGCACTCTTGTTTTGTGCTCTCTTGTGCCTCACTTCGCCTGAGAAACAAGATGGCTGCTCAGGTTGTCCCAGAAGGATAATAACCTATATAAACGTTATCCGCTAATAGAATTAGCATTTACAAAACCTTTGAAATTTATTGGAAAAAAATATATGTTTCACGCCTGATATAGTTAGGAATTAGCATTTAAAAAAACCTTGCAAATTCACTGAAAAAACCATAGGTTTCAAGCCTTATATAGTTAGGAATTAGCATTAAAAACCTTGCAAATTCACTTAAAAAACATAGGTTTCAGGCCTTATATAGTTAGGAATTAGCATTTAAAAAACCATTGAAATTGCTCCTATATAGTTAGTTGTACTAACTATATTTCGCGCACCCGCAATCCACTGCTGATGTCACATATGACATCATTCATGACATGGTCAGTGACATCACTGATGACATCTCATTTGACATCACTGATCACATCACTGATGATATCATTCATGTGATAATACGATGCACCTCCTCACACTCTAATATAAACTTTGATACACCCAGTGTTAAATACAGACTACCATTCTTGAAACCATTGACACACCAATACCAGTTACTACATACGCACTCACTGATTCCTAGGTCTATACACACATTCACTCATTCACCCATAGAATCACTCCTACATACAGTCATTCATCAATACAACACTATCATATGCACTCATACACCTATACAGACACTCGCAAACTGCCACTCATCCATGAAGTTACTCACACACCTAGTCAGTCATGCAAGGAATCAATCACACTTCCATTTCCTCAACTATACAGTTATACACACAACACCTTACTTATTCAAACATATACTAACACATACTTACTCTCTTATACTATCACTGATACAAGTACACAATGATCCATACAGCCACTCGCACATTCACTGGCTCTCATGTATAGTCACTTATATATGCCAACTCTCACATGCACTGTGTTTTACATATGTACTTACTTGGAGCACTGAGATATCCATTCACTCACCAACACACCCATGCACACAGTCAACCGCCCATATAGCTGTTTCCACATGCACTCTTGAACTCATGAACCTAGTGAATCAACTGCTCACACATCTATGCACAGTCACATACCTCCCAGCCACCCACACACACACACACACTCAGTCTCCCATTCAAATACTTGGGCAACCAATCAATAACCCATATAGCCACTCATATAGCTACTGATCAACACATGCAGCAGCTTACACAACAGACATACAGTCAGTCACGCACCTACTAAATCCTTCATCCAGAAAATTATACATCCACTCATTCTTCAATATGTGAAACATATTTAAACTTTACAGAAACACTGTCACTGGATGATGTCATCAGTGATGTCATCAGTAATGTCATTTGAGACGTCATCAGTGATGTCATTTGAGATGTCATCAGTGATGTCACTGACCATGTCATGAATGATGTAATATGTGACATCATCAGCAGTGGATTGCGGGTGCGCGAAATATAGTTAGTACAACTAACTATATAGGAGTAATTTCAATGGTTTTTTAAATGCTAATTCCTAACTATATAAGGCCTGAAACCTATGTTTTTTTTAAGTGAATATATATATATATATATATATATATATATATATATATATATATATATATATATATATATATTCACTGAAAAAACCATAGGTTATAGACCATATATAGTTAGGAATTTTTACAAAACCTTATTTTACTCACACAAAACCATTGAAATTCCATATATAGTTAGTTGCACTAACTATATATCGCGCACCCGCAATCCACTGATGATGATGTCACATATTACATCATTCATGACATGGTCAGTGACATCACTGATGACATCTCAAATGACATCACTGATGACATCTCAAATGACATCACTGATGACATCACTGATGACATCTCATTTGACATTACTGATCACATCACTGATGATATCATTCATGTGATACTACGATGAACCTCTTCAGACTCTAATATAACCTTAGATACAATCAGTGTAAACAGACACTCACAGACTGTCACTCATCCATGGAGTTACTCACACACCTAGTCAGTCATGCAAAGAATCAATCACACCTCCATTTCCTCAACTATACAGTTATACAAACTTTACTTATTCAAACATATACTAACACATTTACTCTCTTATACAATCCCTGATACAAGTTCACAATGATCCATACAGCCACTCACACATTCACTGGCTCTTATGCACAGTTATTTATATATGTCAACTCTCACATGTACTGTGTTTTACATATGTACTTACTTTGACATGTAGCACTGAGATATCCATTCACTCACCAATACACTCATGCACACAGTCAACCGCCCATACAGCTGTTTCCACATGCACTTTTGAAACCATACATCTAGTGAATCAACTGCTCACACATCTATGCACAGTCATACACCTCCCAGCCACCCACACACACACTCAGTCTCCCATACAAATACTTGGGCAACCAATCAATAACCCATATAGTTACTCATATAGCTACTTATCAACACATGCAACAGTTTACAGAACAACAGACATAATGATGCACAAATTAAGACAGTTTAGTCACTAACCCATGCACTCAGTGAGACACATTTAATCACTCACTCATACAGTCAGTCATGCACCTACTAAATCCTTCATCCAGACACTTATACATCCACTCATTCTTCAATATGTAAGACATATTTTAACTTTACAGAAACATACAGTCACTGGATGTTGTCATCAGTGATGTCATCAGTGATGTCATCAGTGATGTCACTGACCATGTCATGAATGATGTAATATGTGACATCATCAGCAGTGGATTGCGGGTGCGCGATATATAGTTAGTGCAACTAACTATATATGGAATTTCAATGGTTTTGTATGAGTAAAATAAGGTTTTGTAAATGCGAATTCCTAACTATATATGGTCTATAACCTATGGTTTTTTCAGTGAATTTTCAAGGTTTTGTAAATGCTAATTCCTAACTATATATGGTCTATAACCTATGGTTTTTTCAGTGAATTTTCAAGGTTTTGTAAATGCTAATTCCTAACTATATATGGTCTATAACCTATGGTTTTTTCAGTGAATATATATATATATATATATATATATATATATATATATATATATATAATCGCACAAACATCCCTTCAGAAAGAAGAACGCGGGAAGCCAAGGGGAATACAGGTCAGGTAGGCACGCTTTATTCTTGCTACAGCAATGGCGGCGAATGCATTTCGGCAACTCACGCCTTCCTCAGCGCCCAGTCATTGCAGCATGTCCTTATCCACTAATGTTCCTTCCTGCTTTAAATCGCTCCAGCATATAGCGCTCCTCCCCCTCATGCGGTCAGCCCATCCTGTCGGTGTCCGTTTTGATGTGGGACTTCAACTCCCAGAAGGCACTGTGTCGGCTCAGCTGGGTGGATGGCGTGGGGAAGTAAGGCGGACTGTGGGTCTTGCTGGTCACAGGCAGGCAGTGAATGGTAGCATGCCTCGGGAAGCAGGAATGTCCACGGCCGCTGTCCTGTGTCCCCTTACAACCTCCGCTACCAGTGTACCAAGGACAATTAGTTGAAACATATATCATCTGTATATCTATATAAATACAAACATAAATGCATGCATACATATACATATATGCATACAGATGCATGTTATTTACATGAAAGTTGAAAAAACACTAATAAAAGCAAAGCTAAAAAGCCACCTCATTACAAACAGAATGGCTTTAACTTAAACGAGGGCGAGATCTATTGCATTTTCAATGCTTGTTTACTTTGGTTCCATCAAGAAGGCATTCAGATGTGTCACACATTTGCCATAAATTCTGAATGTTAGCACTCTAGTTGCACATTAGATCACTGTAGTAAAGCTACTGCTCACCATGGACGTCTGCTGCTGGTATTCAAAGTGCATGTTTCAGTCTGCATGTCAGAATTTTTTTAATGAAATAGAAGAGGATTTGAGAAGTCACTCAAAATGATCCCTAATTTTTCTTCCTGAAGCACTAATCATACTTTCTATGGCAACATTAACCCCCTCATGTTGTTCCTTTTTAAATTGAGTGTTTTCAGACTTACCACTTCATTCCAATCAAGATGGCTTCTGGTGTGCCATACTTTTGTCATAAGTAAGACTGTTAGCGCTCTAGTTGTTCTTTAGAACACTCTGGGACATTCTGTCATTGGGGTATACTTGGGGTACATCTGGGTGATATTTGGGCTACATTTAGGCTCTTTTGTCTCTGGTGGCCATCTTGGGAGACTGTATGTCAGAATTTTTTAATGAAATTGAAGAGGGTTTGAGAAGTCACTCAAAATGTGCCCTAATTTTTCTTTCTGCAGCACTAATCATAATTCATATGGCAAAATATACCCCCCTCATTTTGTTCCTTTTTAAATTAAATGTTTTAAGAGTTACCACTTTCTTCCAATCAAGATGGCTTCAGGTGTGCCATACCTTTGTAATAAGTAGGACTGTTAGCGCTCTAGTTGTTCTTTAGAACACTCTGGGACATTCTGTCATTGGGCTATACTTGGGCTACATCTGGGTGATATTTGGGCTACATTTGGGCTCTTTTGTCTCTGGTGGCCATCTTGGGAGACTGCATGTCAGAATTTTTTTATGAAATAGAAGAGGATTTGAGAAGTCACTCAAAATGTGCCCTAATTTTTCTTTCTGCAGCACTAATAATACCTTCTATTGCATAATATACCCCCTCATTTTGTTTCTTTTTAAATTAAATGTTTTAAGAGTTACCACTTTATTCCCATCACGATGGCTCCAGGTGTGCTATACCTTTGTAATACGTAGGACTGTTAGCGCTCTAGTTGTTCTTTAGAACACTTTAGGAGGCTGCAGTAGAGCACAAAGGAATCAACTGACAGTCTCTGTCCTTGTTGGATGTACATGTTTTACTGAGAATTTCAGACTTCATTTTCACATGACTGAGAAAGATAATGTGAATTTACAGAAAATATGCTTTCAGTTTAGCTTATAGATCCCCTTCCAAACCACTGTGGGAAAATCATGAGATATTAGTTTTCTTTCAAACAATATTCATGATATCACAGCAGAAGGCTTTTTCACATGGTAAAATCACCTTAGAACACACCACAATTCCTAAAACGAGTATGGTACCATCAACAAATGATTTATAATGTAACTAAAGTCCTAAAACCCTCTATTAACTACAATGCTTTTTAATGAGGTGCTATCATGTATATTGGTCCCAAGATGGCTGCCAACACTTCTTGGATGAAGTGCTGACAGCCAATCAGATCAGATGTGTCGTTAGGCTCCGCCCAGATATATATATTTTTTTGAACCTAAATTACTCGAAATCCACTGGAGCACATATATTGAGACCTAGCAAAGGCACATCGGGCTAACAGTCCCTACAATTTTGCCAAGTTTCGTGCAAATCCATTCAGCCGTTCGAGCTAAAAGTGAGGCCAACCGCCCTATGGAAATTAACATGGGAAAAACGCGTTTTGGGACCCCCCTTTTTTCTCGGCCCCCCCCTTGATGAAACCCCCCCAAATTTTCAGGGACTGCTCAGAAACAAAATGTTCCATTTTCCTGAAAATTTCAGCTAATTACGTCCACAAACGCCAAAGTTATTAGACATAGAATTTTCAAAAATCCCATAGAGAAAAAATCCTAACTATATATACCTACTGGCGACTGCCAGTAGGTAATATATATACATATATATATATTCAAATTATGTATTTATCTTTTTCTTAGAAACATAGAAGGTAATCCCGATTTAAATAGAATTATACAGGACCGCGTGATGGTCTCAATGGAAGAGACAAAACACTGTAAACGGAGGGGAAAAGAGATAAGTAAAATAAGCTATGTTTAGGATGACAAACATTGTGTGCTACACTATAAAGGCCAAACGCGATCACTAATTTCAAAAAGATGTAATCTAATATGGGGGGAAGTTTTATAACCATGAATAGAGGAGTTTTTTTCTATGCGTAACTGTTAGAAATGGGATTTCTAGTTGGCTAAGCGTGCGCAGAAACCACCACTCTAGTCAGGGCAAGGGAGTTACACGCCAAAGATAACCCCTGCTCACCCCCTTGGTAGCTTGGCACGAGCAGTCAGGCTTATCCCGATGTCCATGTGTAAAGCATTTGAGCAACACACAGCAGCAACACACTAGGCACACCGCAAAAGAAACTCCACACAAGGTTATAGAGAAATAGGCTTTGTATTATCATAAAACACATTAGAATAGTAATCACACAATGTACACTGTGCCAACTGGCAGGAGGCAGTATTAACAGGGGATTATGTACACATGAAGGGGCCAATTTGGCCACTGTCAGAACCATCACAAAGTGAACTAGCAGATGTAGAACATGTAGTAAATGTCGAACACAAACTGTAACTATTGGTAAAGTTAGGAACTTCGCATGAGATCCTGCAACGTAAAACAGAGGATGCATAAATCACCTTGCGCATGAACCACCTTAGGCATAAAACTACATTAGGCCCAAAGCTCAGTAGCATCACACATTCTGCACCAACCTCATACGTAAAAGCACTTTAGGCAAGAATCATTGTTCATAAACACATTAGGTAATGATCTTCATAAACACAGTGTGCCCCAATCAAGGGCACAACACACAGAAACTGGCCCCAGGCCAACTGGCCTCTCTCAGGGGCTCAAAGGCCTTATGTCCCGCAAAGTCAGGGCTGACTGCAAAGGCAGCGAAGCAAAAGTGCGCAAAAGCGCTGGGGCGGGAGTGTCTCTCACTCTGTAGTGTAGTTCCTATATTCCCAATAGGCTCTGCGCATTGGAATAACATAAACGATAGTTTAGATGTAGGACTTAGGTCGACTAGGACTCTATTGAATATGTTTGACTTAATTGTGTGTGCCAGCTAGCTCAGAGGTCACTAGAAACTTTCTCGAATACACAAGAAGGGATTAGCTTCGGACAACCATATAACATGACAACTTTGTTCCCCCTGAAATAAGGAATATCTCCAGAGTCGCGGAAACAGTAGATAGCTATTTCACTCAGTCAATCGTGCATGCTTCGTTTAACCAGAAGTGCAGAGAAATAGAGAAACAGGCGTTTTCAATAAAAGGGTTATTTATTGAGCAGTCTTCTTTCTCATGCAAGAGAAGTGAATTGCCACAATTGCAATACTTGTCATAAGGTAAAGTGCGTACAGTAAAATGAGTATTATGAAATAATACTGTAAAAGCATTTATATGGTTTCTAAGCCATAAGATACTTAAAATGGATAAAATACATACAAGGATAAAATAATGACTAAATGAACTCAACTGGTGTTTCTAAGATACGCCTACCCCGGTGTACCTAACCTAAGCCTAGTATGTGGGAAGGAGTAGATGAGTTATAGTTTTTGCCAAGAATCTGAATCCAGAATTCTTGAAGGGTCTAATCAGCTCCGTACCTTGGGTATAGAATGAAGGAGGTCTTGTATCTCTCTCTCTCAGGACTCGATTTACCAGCAACCCGCGAGGGTGACAGGGAAACACTGGAGCTGGATTTCTCGGCAGGAGAAAAGACAGCGCCTCTCTGTGCGTCAGCAGGGAGGGTCCGCTTCCTTCGGCACTCGCATCAGCAGGGCGTCGGGCAAGTAGATAGCCGATCTGCTCCAAACCACTGTGTGTTGCTTAAGGCAGATGTTGGTATATTTTTACCTGGAAGGTGCCGAGTTTGACGTAAGGTTGGACATAAGACGTCACTAAGAACTCTCAGTTCTTTCAGGATTCCAGGAGTTCTAGGACAAAGCAATACCGAAGCAGGGGGAATTCTCGGGCTGCTGGAGGCTTGGTTTGTTTAAGAACGCGTTGTGCTTTCAAGGAGTCTATGGGAGTAGCCTTGCCGTATTTGGACTGCATTGGCTATGACTTAATATGGATATGATTCTTATGCCTCTATAAGGAAATGATTTGATACAACCACATAAGGGCATAAATCGGGAATGTTTTAAATAGGGTCCTAGATACGTTCACAACAACTCATCTCTCCTTCTGAGGAATAAAATGCCCCCAAGACGTTGCAGCCGCCTGCTCTCTCGCAGGACAGCTGAGGAAGCCACAAAACAGACACTGGCACTACTTGTGCCTAACCAACCCGGGGCCACTGCAGGGCTCCTCCGGGAATGTGGTAAATGAGGCAAGACTGCCCCCAAGGCGCCGCTGCTGCCCACTGTCAAGCAGGGCAGCAGAAAAGAAACTTAGCACGGCACCCGCAGTGCCCGAGGCTTGATCACGGGGGTAGGCACATCGATACAACCCCAACCACCATAACACTGAGCCCACTCACCGGGCCATCAGGGGACTTCTGCGGACTTCTCTGTGGAGCCTACGATGCTCCAGGCGATCAGGCGGAACGTGGGACTCCTCGCTTCAACACAGGAGCCCCGCCTGTAACGACAGCACTTCTTTGCCGGCACCACGGGGCTCTCCCTCGCTCTCGGGGGGGGGGGGGCGTGTAAAGACGCTGACTTCCTCCTCTTGGAGCACACTCTCCCTGGAGCCGGGACTTTATGCTTCCGCCCTGCGTCGCGATGAGGTGATGGTGGGAGTCCCGGTTGCCAGGCAGCACTCCGGCTTCCCTCAGGACCACGGCGGTGATTTTCCTGGATGTGGCTCTTCCCTCCTTCCTTCACCGAAGGGCTGGATGGGCTCCTGCCTTCGTTTTTAAATTAAATATATTGGCGGGGTGGGCATCAGCCACAACAGCACTCCAGCGGGGTGGGCACCTGCGACAACTAGCAAAACGGCGGGGTGGGCTCCCACCAGGAACACAGGTAGAAAGTCACCAAAAATGCAGGTAAGCACCCGCTGGGTCTGTAGTACAGGGAGTGATCCCCTCGCTCGGGAAGCCCTCGGCAGGCACCTCTGCAGCGCGCCACCAAACGCCAGCTCTTTCCGGCAGCAACGCTCTTCACAATAAAAGTAAAGCGCTCTCAGGTGCATCTCCATAATGACAAATAAAGTGCTCACAGGCTCTTGAAGTCCCAAGTCCAGGGAAAGCCCTTCAGGATGAAGGGGGGCAAAGGGCTTGGCCCAGGTAGGCCAGCTCAGATGGCCCTCCAGCAGGGAGGCAGTCCCCAGTGGTGGTTCCTCCTGGAGCCCAGCAGCAGCAGCAGGCCCCCCTCAAGTCAGGAACAGCACACCAGAGATCAATTTCATGGGGTCACAGCCCCTTAATTTATTCACCCTTTTACTTTGTGTCACAGCACAGAGCTTGAGGATATCTGTTAGGACTGGTTTAGAGGGGCTTTGGAGCACTTTGCTTTGCCCAGCTCCTCTCCCCTTGGTCAGGTGGGGGCTCAGTGATCAGACACACCACAGGTGGCAGCGCCATCATTGTGGTCCCAGGTGCAACTCTTTCCTCCTCTCTGCATGCAGATCTCTCTAGCCACCACTGGGCTGACTCCCTAAGGCTCCTGGAGCCACCCACACCTCTTAGCTCCTGTCAATCACAAGCCAGACATGCAATTCACATCAGGCAGGCAGACGCACAGCACACAGAAATGCCTACTTCTAAAAGTGGCATTTCTACACCAGTCCCCAGAAATCTGCGCACACCATTGCGCAGCATTTATTCTCACAAGTTCATACATACTAAACTCGCCCCTGCACTCTTCTCATACCAGGAATTACCATGTACACACCTATCACCCATGCATTCCTATGGGAGGGCAGGCCAATCTCTCCACACACACTCGGAGCGCGCACACACTTTACAGTGGGCCGCAGTGCTAAAATGCCCAGAGGCCACACACCACTACCACCATGTCGGAGCTTAAGGCAAAAAGTTCAGGGGTGACCCTGCCAAGAAGGGCCAAGTCCAACAGTAACTATCCTGGTTAAGCGTGTGTTAAAACTAGAGCCTGTAAGCAAGGACATCAGTTGTATCCATCATAGCATCAGGGAAACCGGAACGCTTTGTGACCGTAAATAAAAGCACTTAGCAATGATTTATGGAAAACGATAAAGTGACATGCTACATACTGAAGTATAATTATGTGTCACTAAAAACCCTTTCTATTAGCTCAATGTAGGTCACTCATGGGGCTCGGCACAAATAATGCAGCAAAATAACCACAGATAAACTGTAAGACCGAATTTAGGTCGAATGCGGCAGAGACACAGCCCACTATTTACTTAATACACAGGTTTCTCTTTTCGCAAACCATTTATCCTGTAGAAATCTTCTGTTCAACAAAAGTACCCTTCAACAGCCACTGCAACTCTGCGTTGTCCCTCGTATATTTGTGCCATAACGTACTAAATGTAATAGGGCAAAGGTCATGTTTTACATACATGTTGAAATTTGGAGTGCCTTCCGGATGCGGAACAACAACGACAGCCCAAGCAAAACACTTTACTAAGACACAGCATTTTCAAAAGAAAACAAGTTTACTATTTATGCCGAGCAAATATTTGCAAATATCTTTTTCATTTGGTAGTCTAACCTCCTCAAAAACAAATCCAAAATGATACCATGTTCATAAATAACTCCAACAAATTCAAGCGATTGTCCAAAGACGGTCCTTAGACCGTGCCAAATACAAATCAAAATGCCTCTATATCCACAAAGAATCAAAGCAAAATCACCTAGTGCACACAAGTCAACCAAGTTTATTCTCCACTGCAGACTCTTCGGACCAACCGTCAGATCCAAGGGTTTCGCTGTTCAGGACCCCAGTCTGGATGACCACTGGATCAGGCACCTCCCAGTCAGTCAGTAAACCACTCTCACGTACGGGGATCCCCGATCCACACGTCTGACCTGACTTGGCCCCGACCTCCTCACCTCGGATGGGCCACGCGATGCAGATCTTGTTCGGGCACCAACTGAAGGAAGGGATCCGATTCGGGCCACCCGGGTCACTCGCGTCCACCACTCTGTCTGCCTCACTAATGAAGAGTCCGTCAGACAGAGAATACAAACAAAGGATATTTATTGAAAGTACTCTCGAGTAGAGTCCGGTCTGAAGCAGCCTCCTTAGATTGCTGCAGAGGGACTGATCTAACCCCAAGACAAAGTATAATGTACATTTTCAGGATCACTAAAAACACGCCCAGACTGGAAATTTCCAGTTGGTAGCTTGTGAACAATGAAGACACAGAAGGATGAGTTGCAATCCCAGGACCAGTTACATGTTATCACAACATCAAGGTTACTTTGCCTGCACCCGCCGCTCTAAGGGTAGGTGTAGGCCTATCTAGTGAGAAAGGTCTGCGATGACAAAAACAGTCTATTCATTAGCACAGCAAAGCTCAACCTTGGAGAAATTCAAACAGAAAGGGAAAGAGAAAAAAATGTTATAATAATAAAGCAGCTGCTTTCACTGAGTCAGATAAACGAATGAGATGGGGATTAGTCTCGGTCATGGCTCAAAATGACGGCTTAACTGAAAATGGAGCAGTGAATGCCAACTTTACGTAGAGCAATACACTGGCAGAATGAATGCATAACCTTTACTTTTAAACACCTGTGAGTGCAGGATGAGGATGTGGCTTTGTCAGTTTGCAGCGTGTCCATGCAAGTGCAGGGTGAATGTGTCTGAGGGAAATTTCAGTGGTATGAGTGCAGTGTGGGGTGAGCGGTGTGCCTTTAATGTGTGCCAGCATATGGGAACTGTACAAGTATAGATTGGGTTGTGCCTTTGTGAGTGTGGAGAACAGTACATTAAAGCCAGACCTCTTGGTGAAGCCAATGCTAGTTCCAGTTAAGGCCAGATACAATAATAGATGCTCTTTTTAGTGTATGCTGAACCTCATTTTAGCATTTAGGTCAATTATTCAGTACTGCAGCATCCTCCAGTATTTTAGTTGAGCGGCTTATACCTGGTGGCTTATACCTGGTGGCTTATACTTGGTAGTGAATCTGACTTGCATAGCATCATTAAAGCCCTACAGTTTCTTAGAATTGTTTTCTCCCATTTTTGCCCCTCCCCTCATCACCTCTTCCAAAAGCCCTTGTCCACCATCACAGTTCCGCGCTAGAATATCCACCCACACCAGTCTGGCAGAGTGCCTTATCTACAAGGGTCAGTATTCACTATGTGGATGCACCATGAACCTCCAGGATACATTATGGTCCACCTCAAGCAGTGCAAGGAGCACAATAAGAGGCCTTGCTCATAAATTGTGTTCTGTTCAAATTATTATTTTGCTCCAATATAAATCTTTTTTTAGCCTTCTCTAAGATTTCTGCCAGAAAATGCTCTGCTTTTGCAGCTTTCCTATGAATTGACGTAAAGACACAAGGCCCAACTCTACTTTAAGTAGGCTGTGACTCCATTTTCTGTATTTCTGCAAAAATAGCATGTCGCCTTAGACGCAGATGCCGCCTGTCCTTCTCTTTCTAAGAAGTGTGAAAGTGTCAAGTCATTAGATATAGACATCAACAAATCACCTGATGCAACATCAGTCTGGAGCGAGTGCCTTGTTTTCTCAATTTCAAAGTCAAACCCTGAAGAGTAGCCAAAAGATTCTAGTCTGAATTGTCATATTTTTGCCTTGTATATTCAAAGGAATGTGTCTTAGTCTAGCATCTTGATGCTTATTGAGTATATCAAACATTCCTACGGTGAAGTTGGAAATTCCAACTTAGATAAGATACAATATAAAAGGACTGCGACTTGACCACTTGTCAAGAGAGATTCTTCGCACAAGATTATCACGAGCAAGAAACTTCCAGAAAAAATCTTTCCTACCAGACAATGCTTCAGTATCCGACTTTTCTACTGAAAGCTGATACCGAGGCAGAGTTTGGGAGGAGCTGATGCAGAATATGTATTTGCTTTTTGCGGGGAGCAGAGCCTCCCCGATTCCTCATACATGTAGCATTCTGCTATTAACAAGGTACGCAATGCAGTCGTTCTCCCTAAGAAAATTTAGCTGCAAGTTATTCTTCTCACCATGCTCTACTAGTGTAGCCCATGGAAGTAGGTTTTAGGATGTTACGTTTTTTAAATGACATTTTAACAGTAGTAGAAATCTAAATTGTATTCTTGTTTGCAACATGCATTTGTGCTGTTTTAATTGTATTATGTGTCGTTATTTTAGATGTGTTGAGCAACAGGATGCAGCTGTACAAATAAACATAAGCTAAAGTGCCTTTTTCTTATTCTTAGTGCATCTTTTGTGTATGTTAAGAAAGAGGACAAAAAAGGTTTGCTTCTGATCACCACCCTGTCCCTGTATCTCTGTTTAGGGACTGCTAGTAATCCAAAAGCACTGATGCCACTTCATCTATGTATTGGGTGGAGTTCTGTGGTGCTACAAAAACCTCTCTCTCACATTCAAGCGTGGTGCATTGAACTAAGTTTACTAGTCTTACCAGTGGTTGTGGAAGTGAACCTTGTAGAGCTGATTCAGAGACTCTGTTTACTCAACAGAATGTTGTATCGCCCCTTCAGCAAAGTCCTTCAACTTGAGAGTTTTAAACGTCATTTCCTGGGTGCCCCGCTTAACGGAACAGTTGAAATTGTAGTTTCATGTAGCTTGGTTTTGTAGAAGCCTCACTGAGAATATTGCGAATGTCAAGCCCTCAACTGATTTCCCCCCCTTGAATATTTCATGGGCATCTTTTTCTTGCGATTGCTCTTCCATAACCTCATCACATTTCTTTTAATGAGTGCATATACAAAACATTCTATAAGCTAATTACCTTCAACTCTCCGAGACTCCTGATGATGGATATTTTGAATTTCCAAATTAACAAATATATTCATGTTTGAAGGTTTGTAAAAAAAGTTGCTGCTGCATTCAAATCGGTGTTTCAGAATTCAAATTTGACCAGTTTAAAGGTAAACTCCTCAGTTGTTTTGCCCTTGCTCGGCAAATGTAAATCCCTGAATGCACTTTATAATTCTTTGAATTTTTCACAACATTAATGCCATCAAGTCAAGAGCGGCCCTATTATCTAAGTTTTGATCTAGTTTTGTGGTGGTGTTAGTTTTGATATGTAGGGTGTGTGTTTTAAGAATTGGCAGAGGAGGTACAGTAGATATTTCAGGATCATCTACGGAGAGCAGGCATTCTGTGTTGCTTGATTAGAAGCTGGATGGCTGTGAAATATTCTCGGATTTCTGGGGAAAGTGCTAAATGTGGAGTAGAATACTTCATTGCAATTTTTCCACTATGCCATCTCTATCACAGATTATGCCTGTGCTAGAGCAAATTCCACTTGTGTATGGTCCTCCGGTTTTAGCACTTAGCACTCCCCCCCCCCCCCCCCCCCCCCCATCCCCCGAAACAACTCAAATCCAAATTGAGACTATTATCATTTGCTTTTTCAGGTGGTTTACGTTTTTGTTCCATCAGTATAGAATATTGATTAATCGCCAAGCTTATGTTAAAAATGTCACTGATTAATAACTTTCAGAAAACTGTACAT
Organism: Lissotriton vulgaris; assembly: GCF_964263255.1. Taxonomy (NCBI): domain Eukaryota; kingdom Metazoa; phylum Chordata; class Amphibia; order Caudata; family Salamandridae; genus Lissotriton; species Lissotriton vulgaris. Next base: position 851,274,945 of record NC_141696.1, on the reverse strand, counting down.
ACACAAAAGAAATTTTAAAAAAACTTAGCATATTTTGTTGTCCATCTACTTGCAACTTTGTGTGATTTTCTTTCAAAACTCACTGGAATGACCTAGTCACTGATGCACAAGCCTAATCCTGGGTATTTAAAAATAAATGTTAGATTTTATGGCTATTATTTTTACTAAATTATAACCAAATGTATCGTACTATGTATATGAGACAATCACAAAGAAGAATAAAATCCAAGGCATTTGCTGCGCACTGAGGCAACTTTTATTCTAAATTTAAATAGTCACAATATTCTGTTCAGTTCGTGCGAGCAGCATGACTTATTTGATAATTGTTCTGGTCCTCTATGGCATACAAAAGAACTCGACTACCTGACCACTTGGCATTATGTAATGCATATGCATTAACTATCTGCTGACCAACCACACCAAATCTTTCCTGTAAAGCATAGTTCTTTATGTACCAGGCTGTCTTTATTATTCTATACTCTAGCCCAAATACGCACAATCTATTGATGAATTCATTATTGGCAAAACGTCTGCTGGTTACTTGCAGGAATTTTCCAGAATATTGTGACCTTCTTGTGAATGATTTAATATAGTTTAGCTTAGTACCAGACTACCAATATTTTACTCTTCTCCGCTATTGTCTAATACAAATAGTGGGCTACGTGCTCAAATTTGGGTTTTGTCATAAGTTGTCTGACCATACCTTTCTTTTAGGGACTCTATATGTGACTGTTTCAATAGCCGACCCTGCCAATTTAGTATCTTCGTTGAAAAATAATTGGGAGTGAGCAAGGGAAGTGTTATGGCTCTTCCCATGGCTGAAGATTCCTGTTTGGAATAATTTCTACTAGATGAGTTAACTCGTTTTGGTGCTCTCCACCTATCCTCTTTTCTCAGAGTAACGGATATTTTGCAGGTTACCTGTCTTTTATGTCTTTGTTTCTGATCATGCTGTTTAGATTACTTCTCTGTGTATTTTTCTTATCTCACTGCTAAGAGTAATTGAGCATTTCCTCAGTATCTTCGAACGTTCTAGATTACATTTGGATGAAGCCAATTACTTCGGGCAAATCATCTAACTCTCCAACTTTTAAAGATTTGTTTCTAAAGCGAAAACTGTTTATCACGTTGCTAGAAGTATTGTGACTTGTTTAAAATGTCATCATAAAGCACGTCAGTTGAGCTTGTTATATAATGGTCTCTTCTAGAAGACATACTGCCACATTAGCTTTGTAGTAACCCTCTCTTGTTGAAATCTGCAAAGCTCATCTATATAAATCTGTTGACTCCTACTTCAGACTTTACTGTTTGGTAGTCATTCTAGAGCGAGTCCTTATATAGTCTATCCTCAAACATTCAGGGCTACCTACCTGAGCTACAGGTTGTCATTGCTCATATGGTATTCTACACAGCTTGCTTTAGAAAAGCACATTCTTGTCGGAAAAGTAATTACGTGTAGTGATGTCTCTGAAAGTTTCGGATATGTTGAATAATTTGCTTCAATACTAATACATTTTCATTTTTGTTTGTGCAATTTGAGCCATGTTGCTGGTGGGAACAATAAAAAGCAAAATTGGTCCCTTGAATGTGTTTGTCTAGATTTGTCATATCTATTGACCTTTTGTCAGTTAATTATCTTTAAGTGATGTGGTAGTTTTTTTAGAATGTCCCTATGCCTTTGGAGTGGTGTGGTGTGGGGTTTATTTTTGTAGAAAGCTTCTTACACACACCGGAATCTAGGGAAGTCTTACACAAACGTTTTCTTTTGCATATTGAATATTTAGACCTGCACTTCTTTTTGACCTTCTCTGTTCTTGTACATTTCAAAAGGTTTCTTTCGACTCCACAAAGCATCTGAGTGATACTGTTATTAAAAAACGTCAGCTGGAGAGGCAGAAGCTTCAAGAGCTTGAGCAGCAGAGAGAGGAGCAGAAACGTAAGGAAAAAGAGGAAGAAGAAAGGAAACGAGAGGAAGAGAGGTACTGCATATTAATGATTTAAAGAATTGACACTTGCATGTACAAATGTGTTATTTCTGTAGTGGGAACGTAGACAAAAAAGGCAGCAGAGGGACTGTACGGGGACAAAGATAAACTAAACAGATGAAATAATAGTTGTGCTAGTGTCCAGATTGTGTAAAAAATTAGAATAAATAAAATACATGTATAATAGTAAATCCTCTTCAACAAACCAGGGAAAGGAATGGGCGTACACTCGTGGGCTGGTGAACGCTGTAAGATTTCTTGGACTTGGCTGTCAAGCCAGTCGACTCTACGTTCATTCCTTTTGCTGGTTTGTTTTAGAAGATTTATTTTGGGTGTTAACGGGTACTCACCTGTGCATGCACTGCTGTTCGTTGTAGCCAGAGGAGCCTGATGTGAGTAAACAGTAGGTAGATAGATATAGATATCAAGACAATACTCTTTCTGGCTTAGAGTGCAGCATAATTTATGCACAAAGGAAGCAGTGAACTCTGGGTATTTCAAATGTTTCGGTGGAGAGCAGCTTCTTTAAATGGAGCACCCTACAACATCACCGACTCCCCGAGCCTGCTCACCTCAAATGTCTGTTTCTCTAGAAGAGTTTTTAAGCATAGAATTAGGACTGTGCCATCCGCTTCGAGCTAGAGAACGTCAAAGCCTTTTGACATTTTACAGCAAAGTCTTAAGCATAGGATTACAAGTGCCATCCAAGCCAAGTTCACAAATGACAAACCTTCTACTACATCAGGGACAGTATTACAGCTTTGTATTGGTAAAATGTCACCCAAACCAACCATGAATGAATGAATGAATAAAAGCAGCCCCTGACGTGTTTTGCTCTGGTTAGGCCTCACCAGAGAGGTATAGCTTTGTCCAGACACAAAGTAGCACCAAGTAAAGTCAAGACAATACCCTTTCAGGCTTAAAGTGCAGCATTTCATTTTGATAAAAAGGAAGCAGGGGACTAGGTAGTGCCATGAGTGGTAAAAGGCTTTAGTCATTTTTCAGCTCTTCCCAGTTGGCAATTGCTAATCCTGTGTTAAAAACCTCTGCTGGAGAAAGATGCATGTGAGGTGAGCAGATTCAGAGTGTCGGTGATGTTGTAGGGTGCTCCATTATTATATTATATTATATTATATTATATTATATTATATTATATTTAATATTTAATATTTATTTTGCACAGTCCCCACTGTGTCCTGGTTGGGTCAGAGTTTCTGTAGAAAGAACTTTTTAGATCTCGCTAGCGAATTCAGCGCATGCGCTACTTCGCCTTGCGAGACACTATTGTTGCCACTTTCTGTGCCAAAGGGAGACAGGAGATGGCACGCGTATGAACAGGAGATGTCCACTCCGTACACGTGCACATCTCCTGTCCCCGGAGGCTGGCAGCGTGCGCATCGCGCGCTTTCAGTTTCCCTCCCCCCACGGAGCCAGTTTGTTTTACCCCGCTGGTTGATTCATGTTGGTGTCTGTGCAGTGTGTGTGTGGTGTCCCCTCCTGTCAGCTTCCGCCGCACCCACTGTTTCGGTCTCTCTATGAAGTCCAGCAGTCCTGTGTGTATGCGTGCCCTTGGATCATTGTGGTGTCAGTGCGGTGCGTTTGTCTGTCTGTCTGTTGTCCCTCCCTGTCTGGGGTCTGTCTTTCTGCGGTCGGCCTGTTTCCTCACTTGCACCCCCGCCGCCCAGACCGAGCAAACCCCCACATCCCGGCCCCCCCTGGTTTTTATACAGGATCAGCACACACTTTAAAGGCTTTCTGGTGCTGCAGAGATTTCAGTCCAACACCAGTCACAAAATGCCCGGAGCAGGATTCAGCGGGCTACACAGAAGTGCTGGTTATAGTTGGTGTCTTGATTGGCTTTATTTTTTTTTGTTTGAGCGTTTTGTTTCGCAAAACATTAATGTCATAAATATATTTCCCGTTTGCACATAGTACAAAGAAAAACATTATCTTCTGGTCAGTAGGTGGCGATATGGGCAATGCCTTTCAACATTACATGAATATTGTATTTGAATGTCAGGATTTATATAGCGCTTTCTAACTATCATCGCAAGTTAGACGCATTTTATTTGTGTACTGGATGCGATGGATTCATTTTTGGGCTTCAAGAATTTCAAGATTTTGTTTTCAGGATTAGGTGTTTAGTATGGGTGACGTTTTTAGGTATTTTACTTTTGGTATTTTATTAGCAATATTGATGTATTTATCTGTTTTAGTTTGTTTTATGACCTATAGTCCTTCTTGTGGCTGCTCATGTACACAGAACATAAATATGGGGGCGTAGTCACCCACTGTAGCATCAGTTAACCTCATGTGTAGGGTACATTAATGGCATACCCTGTGGCATGTTTGTCTATGTTTTTGAGAATAAAGTAATGTGTTTGACCTTCACACCTGCCAATTTTGAGCCAGCACCTTTGTATGCTTGGCAAGGCTTGCAGGCGCTTACAGGTGTTTTCACTTTAAAGAGGGGGGGGGGTTCAAAAGAGTTCTCATTCTCACAGACCTGTTTTCCAAATTGTGTACTCTTCACCCAGCACACAAATATCCATTTACAAAAAAAATTGTCAGACGGCAAGTTCAGACCGTAGGGTGTTTTTTGGTAGGAATGAAAAAGCAATTTAAAAAAAAATCATTTAATTTTAGGGAAAGGATGTGTGGCCTTGTGGCTGTAATTGGCCGCATTGAAAGGGAACCGGATTCGAATCCCGGCTTCGCTCACTTTTCCGTGATTCTGGGCAAATCACTTATTCGCCCCGAGCCTCAAAACATGAATAACATTTTATGATGCGTATATAAAGCGCCTTAAAGCACTCTGACAACTTCCTGGTACCTAATAGAAATAAATAAATATGTGTCTTTGAAATGAGAGTTCTGTGCGTGTGTTTATATGCATTATTGCAATTTCTTGGTGTTTGGAAAGTAGGAAGTCAGTGCTGCAGCGCTCACTGGTCAAATCTTTTGTAATTCTATCCCAAAATAGCACAATCAAAGCACGATGTAAATATGCAAACTAGGAACGTAACATTCTCAGCTGAAGCCAGTCTATTAGAATGAAGAAACACTTTACTAAACTAGAAAGTAAAGCCTCCCTGGCTTGCACTGTAATTGCTGGATAGCAGGGTGGATTATGCGGTGCGTGTAGCCTCCAGTACACAGATTTCTGTCTTGAGCGATGTCACTCTGTGTCTCATCCTTTTGAAGTTGTTAAAGCGGCGGCTTTGGACCCGGAGTATAAACATGCTGCAGCAGTTCTTGGAGACTGTGCTAGTTGAGTGAGTCAGAAAACATTGGATATTTTATTTCACAACAATAGACATGGGTAGTATCTTTCAGATCTTGAGGAGTACCTTAAGGAAGTTAGTCAAAGACTGGTAAGAGCCTGAACCGCATTTCAGCAAGAGTATTGGACACATAATTATAACAAGCGTTTGCAATGCAATAGGTCTCGCATTTGCAGTAGTTTGCGTTATTGGTATTGTTAATGACAATGACTTATTTCTGCGTTTTCAAAACCTGGAAGCAGTGTGTAAACACACAGTTTAAACTTATTGTCCTTAAATATGAGAAGCAAGGCTGGCAGTAAAAGAGGTGCAGTTACTGTCAGAATTGCTTCTACTAAGCAACGACTATATGTACAAAGTGTGTGTTTATGCACCTCTTGTTCTTTAAATTATCACTCCTCTTAAAAAACATACCTGAAAAACATCATCATTTAAAATGTCAATAGCTCCAACTCCAAAAAAAGCGAGACCTATTGCATTGCAAATGCTTGTTTTGTTTAGCTAATAACGCTGGAGCTTCTCAAAACTTTCCAAAGAAAAACTGATATTCACCTACGCTCCTTCCTGGAGTACTTCCCTGTGGTTGGTCAAGCAGAGGCCAAGAAAAAGGGTGGCTCCCGAAACAATTTTTACTATAGCAAATTTTGGGAACTGATGCAGAAAAACGGAATTACACCAAGTTTAGCAGAAGGGTAGAACTTTATTCTGAAAGTGTTCCTTTTTTTTGTTATTTGGTGTAAATCTATTCAGCCATTTTTCAGGAATTGACATGCTCTGATGGACTTGAATGGGTAAAAAATTAGGTATATCTGGCAGTTGGTCCCGAGGGAGTCCCACGAGACTCCTGCAGTACTGTAAGTTAAAACCAGCATTGGCAAAGCCAATAGGTTTTGGCTATGCAAGATCTATTGACTTTGTCAATGTTTTTTGTTGGAGTGCAACATGGCTTAAAATAAAGGAAAGGAAGCACTATTTTCTTTACTTAGAGCCAAGCAGCCCATGCTGTGCCACATGTTTAAGAAAACATTGAAAAAGCCAATAGATCTCGCATAGGCGAAACTCTGTCCTTTGGTGTATGCAACCTGAGTATAAAATCAAATGAGTTCCTGTAAGAGGCGGTGAAGCCTCACTGGAACGCTGGTGGAATACCTTTTATGGAAGATCTGTCACTTAACACTCTAAGTTACATAAATCATTCAAACCCTACCTTTTAGCTGGGTTAGCGTTATAGAAATTCGATATTCAGGCGCATTTGGCAAGAATTGTCTGTCTCTGAAAGGGGGGTTGCGGATATAGGGCAAAAGCAAGGTCATACCGTTCTCCCTAACTCAACAAAACGTAGACTAATGTGTGTGCCAATTGTAACAAATTAGACATTTTTCCTTGTTTTTAGGGAAATAGCACTGGGGTCTAGTTAGCAGGGACCTAGTGCACATTAGTCGAAAAACATCCGTACCAGTGGCAAAAAGTTGGGGTGATCATGACGGAAAAGGGCACTTCCTACAATAGGCAAACGGGGATCATATATGTCTGCCATCACATAGGCCTGTCTCAAGGATTGCAATCTTGTTGGACTGGGAGTGGTGCCCAAAGTGCTACCCTCATAGTGGTTAAAGTCTGCTGCATTAACCAAAATGTAAGCAGCACGAGCATGGTGGTGGCATCATCCCATCTAGGGGTCCGTAGGAGTGAAGAGGCCCTCTTTAACCTGTGTGATTGAAGTGAGGCCTTCAGGCTCACTCTTTCAGAGTTCCACTGTTGTAGGTCAAGGAAGAGTTGAGCACACATCAGTTTAGTATGTAATGATCTGCACATACTGTGTGGGTGTTTGTGTGCCTTGGAAGGTTGCAATACAAGGAGGACTCTGGGTTTCATTTTGAGAAACCCAGGGCTGCATGGTATTGCACGAGGAGAGGAAGTAGATAAATCTCCTTCCACCCCCTGACAGATTCTTATATAGCTGCTTTGCTGTAAGCTCGGTTGGAAACACTGGAGATGTGAGAGCCAGGCGTCTCCTGTACACTTCAAATGATACTCTTTGATTCAGAGAGAGTTCACAAGGACGGGACCAGAGCACATCTCAGGAAGATGATGGGAAAATCATAAAGAGTAGGGCTGAGGCCCTGGACTAAAATTTTGATAGTTATCACTGTGGCTGACATCCCGCAGTGAACGCTAGTGCCTTCAGTGGCCTGTGTTGTCGGGCTCTCAGCTTTGGAGTCGCTCCTGCTGTGACAGGCTGCTTTCAAGAAGAAGAGAGGGCAGAGGAGTGGGCATTTCGAAAGGAAGTAGACCGCTAACATAAACTTTAAAGACCCAGACTCCATCACATTTGGCGTCTGGAAATGGACTAAAAGAAGAGGAGTTGAGACCCCAAAAATTGTCATCCCCTGCCCCTCCCCCACCAGACTCACCCTACCAGGAGGAGCTGTGAGAAACCTCTGGTCCCTGTGGTTGCACAACCATGTGTGAGGAAATCCAGGACGCCCAGGAGCCGGGAAACTAACCCGAGTCAGCCCCCGCTGCTCCAGTGCCTGCAGAGGGGGCACAGTGCGCTCAGGAACTCTGGTCGTTCCGATCCTGCAGGTGTGGGTAAGGCTGATTTCGGGCCAGTTGGCCCTGGGTAAATATCATTTCTAGATAGCGCTGCAACGTGGGAACACTTATATTTTTTTTGCAAATCTGTTTTGTTGTTTTCTTGTTTAAAGAGATTGCAGTACAAATAACACCCAATTGCAAGCAGTAGTAGATCTTATAACATGTAACATGGGTATGGTACATATACAGTAATATGGCATCATACTATGAGGATCAAGGGCTCAATGTTCATCGAGAACAGAAGGTAAAAATTGCCCCAAGTTAGTGAATATAGTCACATTTTGTGTTTATCTATCAGTTGTAAAAAAAAAATGGGGGGGGTACAAGACTTGGAGAAAAAAGAAAAAAAGGGGGGTAATGCAGGGCAACGATTGGGAACATTTGGCTACAGTCATCCAAAAGAGTATGCATATTATAAACTGTCTGCTGCTGCATGCCTTTACACAAGTTAACACACTACACAGATAACATTATTATTTGCACTGTGCTAGGCAGTATCTTAAGTGTAGAGTGAGAAATTAAAACTTAGATTGCATTAACTTACAAAAAGAAGAACACATTAAAACCTTAGTTACTGTTGTTCAGCCCCTTGAAGTCCTGTTGGAAGTTGTGTGTTTACTCACTACAGAGACTACCTACAACCATTCCCCCATCTATAGTTGTATTGACCCTTGTGCACAAGTAGTGTGTGATACAGCAGGGAACTAACAGTCTATCCACCAATCAAGCTCAGGATGACGTCCGTTACCTACAGAGTGTGGCTTAGGGGAATCCCCTCCTGCCATGGCCATAGTGCGCTTCAGCTCATTATAGAGAGCGTCCTAGCATTTTGCAATGGGGATCTTGCCCAGTCCCAGTGTTTCCTCGCGCCGAATAGCGATGCTTTCTGCCTTTGCCCAGGCAACCTCTGAGTTCTGCCAGGCCATTAAAGTGAGTGGGGGGGGGGGATGGGGGGGATGGGGGGGGGGGGGGGGGGGAGGGGTTGGACGCCTTCCATTTCTTGGTTATGAGCCGCTTGGCCACTATCCGCCCCAAATCTAGGAATCTCGAGGTAACCTTTGTAGCTGGAAATCTGTGAAATTTGTGCAACAGGTAGGTTGGCCTGTCATGTGTTCGAATTCTGTCGGTGCAGGTACGCAGGAGAGAGGCCACTTGGTTCCAATAGGTACCCACCCGGGCACAGCCCCATAGCATGTGGATTAAATCAGCCCCTCGTTCAGTGAATCTCGGACACTCTGCATCTACATGATTGAAGTATTGATTAATTTTTGCAGGTGTGAGACACGCCCTGTGAACGATGAAAAGCTGTATTTTCCGGAAACTTGTATTGCGGGGTATGCATGTCAGGCTTTCAAGTACCCGAGCCCATTCTGTATCTGTAAGCTGGTGCCCCAGATCATGTTCCCACTTATGACGCAATGGGTCGAGCCTAATTACAGCATGCGCCCTCAGGGAAGCTGCAAACCATCGGGTCTGGTACCTACCTGACCCCATCACTTGCATGGTAAGATGTGTCTGTGGCTCCGCAGTCCTGTCCCCACCCCTAGCCGTGAGTGAAGCCACTAATGCATGATGAATCAGAAAGTCGCCAGGCGGGAGACCATCTTCTTCTACCAGGGTCGTGTATGGTAAAAGTACCCCCTCCTAATAGAAGTCTCCGAGTGTCTGAATGCCATTCTCATGCCACCTTCTATGTATCTGCGTTGAAATTACTGTGCGGCCATCGGGGGTCCCTTCCAGAGGTATCCCTGATGCATAAGGGGGGGGGTCACCTTACGGGTGATATACAGGCTTCTGTGGAAGCACCTACAGGCCACATCAAGTAGTAAAGGCTCCGGTGGTCTGGAGCGTGCACCTGGGGAGAAGAGGCTGGCTGTATGCTGCAGGGGATGAAGTGCTGAAACTCGCGCTACTGCAGGCTATGCCACGCGTCTGTTGTGCTTTTAAAAATCGTTTTGCTCACTTGGAAATATTTTTAACTTTGTTCTTTCCCTCGCCACTTGCCTCCCGCTCTGGCCCCGGTCCCCCACAGCTGCCTGCTGTTTGTGGGGAGGGCAGACCGGTGAGAGCGAGACACGCCCCCTGCTATGCCCCCCTCGGGGCTGCCCTTCCCCGTCCCATGGGAGCATAAAAACTGGCCCCCTTTCAGATCGGGCAACGGATGCACGCAGTGGGCGTGCCGGCGGCACGCTAAAGGCAAGCCCCTCTGCGCCCGACCGGGCCCAGGGGCCATTGATTCTGGCCAATTTATTACGTATTCCTCTGAGACATTAAAATTACTGAGGCCCACACTGGAACTCTGCCCTCCTTTAGCGTTCACCACTTTTGACCGTATGAAAATTAATGGTATTGCCATCCCTCAGACGGAGTGTAATACTCCCACTGTCACTTGCTCTCCTTCTCCGGCAGTCACATCTAGCCCTGACTGCACTGACACCTCTCTTCGTTTCAACTACCTCAACACGTGATCTCTGGTAAAACATCAGTTAGGCATCTTTCTGCTACTTATGTCAGATAAACCAGATATCCTCCTCCTCACTGAGACTTGGCTTACCCATGACTCTCTGCCTTATATTTTAGCCGCTCTCCCGGCTGACTATTACATATTGACGACTAATCGGGCACCTGGGAAGGCAGGTGGAGGAGTGGCCGCCATTATTAACAAAACCCTCAAATTCACGACCTTGGCCCCCTGGCACTTGCCGAAACCGAGAATCTGGTTATACAACTTAACATGGAGTCTGGCTCCCTGGTGCTGGTTCTTATCTACCGCCCACCCAAGTCAGCGCCCACTTTCCCCACGAGCCTTATTGAACAAATAGCTACGTTGGTGATTAACCACAACACGGTGCTCTTGGTTGGGGATATGAACTATTGGTTCAACTACGCATCTGGAGGTCCTAAGTCGGCTGAGTTGTCTGAACTCTTATCCAATCTCAATCTTGTCCAACAAGTCCTCACCCCCACTCATGAAGGGGGTCACATCTTGGACCATATATGGACCCATAACATCTCATTTCCTACCCCAGATGTCCTGCCTTGCATTTGGTCAGGCCATCACCTGATACAATTCACCATCGCCTCCACTATCTGCAAAAAACCCACAACGCTAGCAGGCAGAGAATCTAGGAAGTGGAACTCTATAAATAAATCTGACTTCATTAAAACTCTGGAGAACCTGTTCCCTCCTTCTGTCGCGATGTGAACTCTATGGAGGGAAAAATTGCCGATTGGCTTATATCTGCAAGTGACACTCATGCCCCCATAGTGAAATTTGCTCGCGCCCGCCGCTCTGAGGCACACAGGTGGTTCTCTCAGGACCTTAAGCAACAAAAACTTGAACTATGCCACACTGAGAGGAAATGGAGATCCACCTACTCTGCCAAAGACAGGGAACTCTGCCAAAGACAGGGAACTCTTTGTCATTTCTCGTAGAGAGTACAAAACTGATATCTCTTCCAGTAAAGCTGCTTACTTTTCCTCTAAATTACTTCATGCCCCCAACAACTCTAAAGTAGTTTTTAAATTGTTAACGACTTGTGTAACGACACCAGAACCTCGCTGATACAGACTCCTACCCAAGAGCTCTGTAACTCTCTAAATCGCTTTTTTTGCGATAAAATCTCTGCCATTAAAGCTACTCTCCCCAACACCTCTAACTGGGAACCTCCACAAGACATTGCAAGTAACCAAACTACCCTAGATATGCTCCAACCCATCTGTATTAAAACCTTAGCAGCACTCGTGACCCGTGTTTAATCAGGTTCCCCCGACGACTGCTGTCCCCCCTACGTTTCCAAGGACATATTTACCACCTTGCCCCAGAGTGTGCTCCCCTTTCTTAATGAGTCTCTGTCTCAAGGCATGGTCCCAAGTGCTTTCAAACACGCCACAGTCGTCCCCCTCCTAAAGAAGCCTGAGGCGGACCCCAGTAATCCTATTAATTACCGTCCTATCTCCCTTTTACCCTTCCTCGCTGAAGTCTTGGAAGTTGGACAGCTGTGTGTCCAACTTCATTGAACGTTCGGATTACCTAGAACCAAACCAAGCTGGTTTTCGTCCAGCACACTCCACGGAGGCTGTGATCTTAGCGGTAATGGACACCATGAGGGCCAACGCAGACAGAGGTGAACATCAAGCGCTGGTGCTCCTGGATTTGTCGTCCGCGTTCGACACGGTTGACCGTACCATCCTTCTAAACCGTGTCGAGCCGGCCGGCTTGCGAGGAGCTGCCTTAGAATGGGTTAAATCTTTCCTCACAGACCGTACCCAGGCAGTCAGGCTTGGAGAATTTACTGCTCCCAAACTTCCCTCTACCTGCGGGGTTCCACAGGGCTCCTCTCTGACCCCGCTACTTTTTAATATCTGCCTCAGACCTCTCATTCACTCTCTTAAAACCAGAAACATTACATTATTCAATTATGCCGAAGATCTCCAGATCATTTTTCCCCTCAGCTCCCCTAACGCTGTAAGCGAGTTTCAGGCCACCTTACTCCACATTCAGCGCTGGATGGATATTAATCATTTGAAGCTTAATCCAGGCAAGACCGAGCTGGGCCTGCCTGGAAATAGTAAGTCCAGCTGGGGCCCGCAATTCTGGCCACCCGAACTCTGGCTCCCTCCGGTCCCCTCCTCCGTGAAAAGCTTCGGGATCATCATTGAGGCTGACCTCTCGCTTCGCGGGCAGGTGAGCGCTGTGATCTCTTCCAGCGTCTATCAGCTACGGAAAATAAGAAAGATCGCTCACCTGCTTACTCACTCCGGCCTGATTCAGGTGGTAATAGCATTAATACTCTCAAGGCTCGACTTCTCCAACTCCATCTACCTCGGCCTTCCTGCTGGTCTGCTAAAAAGGCTTCAAATGGTCCAAAATCAAGCAGCCAGACAGATATTCAAACTTCCTAAGTGGTCTTCGGCCAGCCCCTGCCTTGCTCAACTCCATTGGCTCACGTTGACCCATAGAGTGTCCTTTTAAAACTGGCTGTTTGGCCTTTAAAGCTGGGCACGGCAACTGCCTCAAATTTATCAGCAGCCGGCTCACCAAATACATCTCGAGGCGCTGCCTCCGCTCAGCCCACCACCTTCTGCTCACCACCTCGTCTTTTAGACTTGAACGGTTAGGTGGCTGCAGCTTTTCCCATCTTGCCCCAAAACTTTGGAATTCTCTGCCTCTGGCACTCCGAAGCTGCAAAGACCTTATCAGCTTCAGAAAATCTTTGAAAACATGGCTATTCGTGCAAGCGGCTGGCTAAGCGTTCCCGTCACAACAGCCTTCTTCTCTCAGCGCCATGAAACCCAAGGGTGTACGTGCGCTTAACAAATACCTGTTAACATAACATAACAGGGGATAGGGCGGACGCATAGTGGCAGTATCTGTCAAATGATTGTTTGAGAGCCAATGTGCCACCCATTGAAGTTGTGAGGCAAGATAATAATGCTCATGATTAGGAGCCGCCATTCCCCCTTGTTCCACTGGCAGGTTTAGTTTATTCTGTGCCATCCTATGTCTGGCGTTGCCCCAGATAAAATCTCGAATTTGTTTTTCTATTGGGGTGAAGAAAGAGGCTGGAATATAGACCGGCATCTTGGTAGCACTACCATTTTAGTAAGTGCAACCCTGCATGTTACAGATAATGGTAGAGTACTCCAAAATCACATCTGCGACTTGAGGGATGTCACCCCAGGCCTAGGTTCCCATCAACTAGATCGTCTGTGCGGAGGTAGATTTGGATGCCTAAGTAGCGGAACGTGTCCGCCGCCCACTTTACCTTTTTACCGTCCATAAAGAAATTAGGGTCCTGGAGTCCCTCTGTAAATGAGTAAGTACAGGATTTATCTACATTGACAGTCAACCCAGAAAACCCCTCCAGTAATTGTGTAAGGCGGGCAGGGGCACGGTTGATGTCCCTAATGTAGATGAGGAGGTCATCGGCATAGAGCAACACTGTGAGAAAGTGGCTATATATATACTGGACCAGAATAAGGTACAGTGTGTATAGAGTCCACAAACCCCAGAGGTATAACAGAGGTGTATAACAGAGGTTAAAGCCAGATGTCACCTTACTCTCTAAAGTGGTAGCTTGGACGAGCAGTAAGGAGGTACCAGAGGACAGTGTAAAGCATTTGTTGTACACACTCATTCAGCAAATGGGTTCACACACTCAAAGACTGAACTCCAGGCCAATTGTTTTTATATCAGTCAGTCAAATACCTTTATTTGGTTGAAATAAACCATAAAGTAAGACATTCGTACACAATATATACAAATATTTAATGTCAAGTTTAATACAATAAAATGTTATTTGACTCAAATAAACCACAATTTCTCATAAAATTATTAGAATACAGAACTCTAAAATTCTACAAATATGAATGGAGACGTCCGTTCTGTTTATGATTTACACGTTTCCTTATTATGGAAGCATTCCTGATAAAATGTATGACAACAGTGCAAATTGCTTCATTCGATAAGGATAATAAAAGATTAAAACCCTCCTGGTAGTTACAAGGACAAGCTTTTTTTTAAAAAGGAATGAGGAACCGGGCCCTTGGATCCCTATAAAGTGCACAGAAAAGAATAAGGTGCAAGGTGCTTTGTTGAATTGTCGCACCGACAAGGAAAGAAGTTATTGCACCAACCGGCCTGTTTGGGGAAGGCCATTAAAAAGTGTAAAGTGCAGAGCCGAAATCTAGTCAAGAAAAATCTAAAATGTGTGTTTGTGGTGAAAGCCAGGTAAAATTGGGGATTCAAAAAGCGCTTGTTAATGTATGGTTGCAGCCCAACTATCCTCCTGGATTTATCATGTTCATTGTGAAATGCATTTTTAATGGTTTGTTTCGCGTTTGAGTTTATGATGTCCGGAATGTCATAATAATGCCCAAGGCCTATTTCTTCGAATTTTCCCTTTACATAGCTGAGCCATGGAATGGCCTTAGCGTTGTCCAACATCATGCATTCGCTGACAATCTCTTTTGTTACGTTAAGTCTTCTGACAGCCAAACTTTCGCCCAGAGGATTAATGGGGCAATATTAATACAATCCGCAATAAAATCAACCTCTAGCTCAGTATGACAAAATGCTGAAGGGGCACTTTGGGGAATCATCAAAGATATAGTTGTTTTATTTCTAGAACCAACAGGTATCAAAATATATTGTTCTCATTATGAGAGGTCTCAGATTAGTACTTTGCAGAGAGGCAATAAACTTTGTAAACACAATAGGTACAGGGGTTGCAGCAGGCAACACAATTCTACACACAATTTAGCATTGAGCTCAATGGGTTTTCCTATATAAACACAGTTGATTACTTTGTAGAATACTTTGGTAGTTCCAGGACTGGATCCTAGATTCAGTCCTGGGGTCTAAGCTGAAAACAATTTAGTAAAAACGTTTTAGTTATTGTAGTGTTTTTTTAAGGAATATAAAGCTATTTTAAAAGTTCTCACTTGGAAACTTTTCAACAGAAATCTGGCAATGTTATCCAATGGGAGAAAATTCAGGTTGCAGGTAAAGTACGAGCTCGTTACTTTGGTAATCCAGTACTGGGCTCCTGGGTCCAGCACTGGGGTCTCAACTTAAAACACTGGAGTCATACCACTGCAAGAAAGATGGCACTTTCTCACAAACACTTGATGCGTGGCATCTCCCAGGGGCACTCCATCACCCAGTAGGGTATGTAGTGCTTCTGCCAATGGCTCCATCGCAAACGCAAACAGGAGTGGAGATACAGGGAACTCCTGCTGTGTACCCCTTTGTATTGAAGAGAGTCTTAAAGGTAGGGTCCCACTTTGACTGTGGTGTTGGTGTAGAGGAGACGTGTCAGTTGGATGAACACTGGGCCCAGCTCAAATTTCTTGAGTACCATAAATAGTTAACTCCATTCCAAGGAATCAAAGGCCTTCTCCAGGTCCAATACAAGGCAACCTGCCCTGGGCCATGCTTCCGCTGCATAAGCAGATACCCTGAAGAAGCGCCGTAAATTGAGGGAGGTACTGCGGGAAGGCACAAAGCCATTTTGATCCGTGTGGACCAGTGATGGAACAACCTCTGCAATCTATCTGCTAACACCTATGCTAGTATCTTGTAATCCATGTTCAGCAAAGCAAGGGCCTATAGGAGCCCATTTCCGTGGGATCTTTATGAGGTTTCAAGGCTATAACAGGTGCCCCTCACGCATAGATGGTGGAAGCTGCTGGGAGTCTAATGCAGTGGTGTATGGGATGTGGAGACGCTGTACAAGAGAGACCCAGTATGCTTTATAGGACTCTGCTGGTAGCCCATCAGGGCCTGGTGACCTTCCAGATGCAAGTGATTGTATGGTGTCTCCAATCTCTTCCAGTGTAACCTGTGTTAACTGCTTTCCTATGTTCTCGACCCACTGTGGGCGGCTGCCAAGCGTTTAGGAACCCCTCTAGTTCTCTCCCAGTGTCTCGTCTACGGGAGCGGTATAAGCTGGCATAGTGGTGTGTCAAATGTGTATTTCACATTGTGTACTTGACATCTGGCCTGTCCTTCCCCTGCAGTGTCTCTAATGGGAGTGTGAGTGCGTTCCTACTGTATCAGCCACGCTAAGAGCCTACCCGCTTTATCAGCAGTAGCATGTGTATGAGCTGTTTGTGCAGTATAATTATGGCAGCGAAGATGCTCCAACTGTTCTGCATGCGTAGAGAGCAGCACCTCAAGACGCCTTGCATCTCTGCCCGACTCCCCCTCCCTGTTCATAGCGCAACAGTTGTTTTTCTATTTTTGTGAGGGCATTGGAGAGTTACTTACGGATATTCCAAGTGGCTCCTTGGCAGTAGCCCCTGATTGGTACCTTAAAAGCCTCCCATTCAATAAGTGTCACTTGCTGTACCTTCATTTAGTTAAAAATGTTAAAATTGCCGTTCCCAGCGAGGCACTGAATGCCAAGTCCTCCAGTGCACTGGTTTGGAGTCGCCACGTAGGAACCGGAGGGCGCTTCATCTCCCATTTGGGTACAAAAGGGGTTGGTGATGGACGGAGCGTCTGAACCAATCAAACACTCACACCCAGTCAACAGATCTGGGTTTAATTCATCACTGTTCTTTAGCCCACTCTGCCACCCCAGTTCAGACATGGCCATATGCAAATCAGTCTGACCCTGTGCCTCATGGGAACAGTCCAGCCCGAACTGCCAAGCCATGCCTTCCCTGGACCGGAAACAAGCTTCCGAGGACCGGTTTCTGGCATTTCAGCCGTCTTCAGCCAGGCTTGCTTGAATCCAGTGGCAAAGTGAGCAAGGGACTCACGTCTGAGCATACCCTGCCACACTTATGGCGGCCAAAAGCGGTACAAAAGTGTTTGATTGGTTCAGATGCTCCGTCCATCACCACCCCCTTTTGTACCGTTTTGCTTATATGGTGTCAATCTGTTCACCAGCCTTTCTAGATGCACATGTAAGTTATGTACTGCGGAGTAATGAGAATAAACCTGGGCAGTGGGATTCGGGAAACACCAAATATCTAGAAGAGCCCAGTTTGTAAGCCAATGTCTGAGGGCTTTTGCATTAGACCGGGAAGGGGTCCTATTTAATGGCAGGAATGACCTGTCCTGATCGACGTTAAGTACTGAATTAAAATCGCCACCCAACAGCCAGGGGATGCCTTTCCATCTGGCCAGGACCCCAGAGATGCTCCCAAGGAAGGAAACTTGGTCTATGTTCGGGGCATGGATGGAACCCAGCATCATGATTTGGCCCTTTAAACGTCCCGCTGCAAAGGTGTACCTGCCCTCTGCGTCATTGAGGACCTCCTCACATATAAACGGGGCCCCAGCCCTGATCCATACTAACGTCCCTCATGCATGTGCCGAAAAGGTGGTGCCGAATACCTGACCCCTCTATCTACTGCGCAGGCGCTCCAATTCGAGCTGTGACATGTGGGTCTCCTGAAGCAATGCTATGTGTCTTATATCGGTGTAGGTACAAATATATAGAGTATCTATGGGTGGGTGTATGCATGTGGGTGTATGCATACCGCGTATATTCCACGTTTTCACATTTACTTGTCATGTTTTGGGCAATATATGTTGTCGGTGCATGTGCGGTAAGCAGTGGCATATCCGGCATACCTTGTAGAGTTTGAGCGTGGGCTGTTCTTGCTGAACTAAAACGGAAGACCTAAACCATAACCATATCAACAATCGGGGCGAACTCCACAATGAAGTTCGTCCAAACTACTACGTTGCCCAACGAGGCAGTGACTATTTCAGTCTGGAGACTGATGGGGGGGTGTGGACAAGGTAGGCTTTACTGCACCTATTGCCTATCCCTCTGTCCGGGAGCAACCACCTGTTTCCCCACCTGCATATTAGTGGGCATGGTGTATTAAGTCTGTGTTGTAGCAACTTCAGCATACATGTACATCATACGTGTACTGCATGTAGGTCAGCAAAAGTTGATCGCATAACAGTGAACCAACAGCAACACAGTTAATCAATACAAGGCAGTCTCTACTTCCGTGTGTGGCTTTCTCACATGTCCCTGAGTATTGGCAGTCCCTCACATGAGGTCATCAGCAGTCTGCGTGGTGACATCTGGTAGCTGCAGTTAATCAATCCGCAGGCCTAGGGGGTGAACGAGCCACCAGTAGTCGCCGAACCGGAGGAGCTGATTTCCCTCTCAATAGACATGGGTACCCAATGTTGTAATCCCTTCCAGGGCATCACGGCATTCCATCGCCCTCTGTTCTGGCAGCGGCGCTGTTGCTCGTCTGGCCACACTGTTCATCCGCTCACGCTTCCCTCGACGACGATTTCTCTTGTTGACCGGTCTAGCTGGACCTTCACTTGAGGTACAGGGTCCTGTCCATAGGTCGGATTACTCCAGTCAATCCCATGTCTCATCAGGCGAGTCAAAAAACACATGTAGTGCCCTTAGCCACCCCTCTCAACCTGGTGGGGAATCGCAGAAAATAGGGAGTTTCCAAATTCCGCAGTTGTCGTTTCACCGCTGTGACGGTACTCTGGCGTCTCTTCACCTGAGCCGTGTAATCTGGGGACACCATGATTGGGCTTTCACTGACCTTTAATTCAGAGAGCTTACGAGTCTCACGCTGGATCTTGTCTCTGTCTCTGTAGTTTAAGAGTCTGAAGAGGAATGTCTCTGTCGAGCTCGGGAAGGGGGTGGGGCGACAGGGGCACCTTTGGACCGGCACACGGTGCGCCCGTTCCACTACGAAGTACGGTGACCGCACCCCAGCAGGCAGGATATCTCGAAGCCAGTGTTCCACATATGTTTCCGGGGTCCGTCCTTCCTCTCCCTCTGGGAGGCCCACTACACGGATGTTGTTGCGACATGAGCGTCCCTCTGCATCTTCGAATTAGTGTTCAAGTTCATGTACCCAATCTAGGACCTCTTGCAGGGCCGTTGCGTGACTAGTAGTAACTGGCTTCAATTCCGATAGTGTCTGAGCATGTGACTAAACTTTCTCCGCCAGATTGTAGTGGTCAGCACGAGTGAAATCGGACGCTACTTTGTCGTTCCGAGCTTCAAGAGACTAGAGTGTCTGATCCAATACAGCTCCAATTTTTTCGACCGCTGCCAGTACCGAATCAAGTTTTGCGGTTATCCCGACGTTTGAATCGTCGCCAGTTGCATTGCTCCCTGCGTGTGGCTGCTCCAGCGTGCCGTTGCACGCCGCATTCTGCTGCTCATTAGTACTGCCGCAGCCCATTGCCAATGTGTGCACCAAGAGCATGGGCTTCCGATGTTAGACAACTGTAAAGGAGTATGTATGGAGACGGGCCGTAGACACATAGTCGTTCTTGCTGGTTGTCTGTGCGCCAGTGAAGTTGGCATTGGCTGTCTCCACGCCCCAGTAGGTGTTTCAAGCTCGTAGTTTTTGGCAGTAACTGTCCCACTGTTGCACAGCGCCTGCAGGTGCGGGTGTAAATCGGGTCACCAGGTTTTGGCACAAGCAGGCGAAGAGGGGCGAAGGGTGCAGGGCAGGTCATGCATATCCCACCCGCCGTAGGCGCAAGGCTTATCACCACATGGCACTAAAGTCTGCCAAGCGGAGCACTTTGAGATATTTCGGGCACGTGAGCTCATTAAATTCTTCGGACAATAGGGAGACCATGGGTTGCCACATATCCAAGAAAGTGTCCCCGGTTTGTGTAAGGGAGGCTCGTATCCGCTCCATGCCCATTGTGTACCACAGCCTGTGGAGCCAACCTGTGCGTGTGGGTGTTCGTTTGGTGATAGCGATAAGATATGATGTGTCGCTGCCCCCATTGCCAACCCCATCTGTTTCCCTCTGAGTGACTTGAGTGGGAATGTGATTTTGTTGGGGTAGGCCCAGTAGCGTGTAGGCCGGTAATCTGGGAACCTCTGTGTCAAAGTGTTTGTATATGTCATTAAGCACCTATTCCCAGTATCCCTTTACGTCTGCACACTCCCATAGTATGTGAGTCAGCGTCCCTATCTGTCCGCACCCTCTCCAGCATGTCTGGTCGCGGCGTGGGTTACTTTGGTGTAGTCGTGCTGGTGTTAGGTGCCAATAGTAGGCTATCTTCACTGCTGATTCTTTGCTAGCTATATTCCGAGCGGTTTGCTGGGCTCTGAAGTATATGTCCTGCCTCTCTATCTGTAAAGGAGCGACCCAGTTCACGTTCCCAACGCTTCTGGCTCACAGAGCGGGTGGTGGGTGGGGGCGAGCTCAGCAATTTGTACAGGTCTGTGACCACTTGTCTATCTGTCCGTTTCGTGTAAAGCCACTTTTCATAAGCTGTGAGGTGTCTGCTCACATGTGGCAGCACCTCTCTGTGGTAAGCCAATGTCTAAGCTGGAAATATTGGAAACGTTGGATCTGGGGTAATGCATAGAAATTTTGCTAGGTGTGTATTTGCTTAAAACCTTCTAGGTCGAAGAGATGGCCTGCCGGCCTGCACTCCGATGACTTACATTGTGGGAACGACCCAGGGACCGTTCCCGGCTCGAAGGCCGGGTTGTCAAACAGGGGTGTCAGCGGCGATGGGAAGGTGGTGAGGCCTTTTTTAATTGCTACCTTGTCCCACACTTGCATTACCGTGCGTGTGAAAAGCGATTTCTTGAGGTATGAGGATCTGTCAGTTCGTTTCATGAAGGGTACCTTCCATAAGGACATTTGGGCCATTGCTCGGTCCTGGAACAACCATCGTTTTTCTGATTCGGGTCGGTTCCATTCCAGAAGGTATTGGAGTTGCGATGCTTGGAAGTATCTAAGTAGGTCAGGAACCCCAAGGCCGCCCTCCGAAGTGGCCCGCATGGTCAGATCTCTGCGTAGTGGCGGTCGTTTGCCTGCCCAGACAAAATGTTGTATATTGTCCTGTAGTTTTTTGATCAGTCCTATCGGTGGTGTCACTGGTATGGTCTTAAACTAGTACAGGGCCTTGGGCAGTAGTGACATTTTGATCGCTGCCACGCGCCCCAACCAAGAGAGTTGTTGCTGACGCCACCGTGTCAGATCCCCCTGCAATTGAGTAAGAAGTGTTGTATAGTTCTGTTCGACCGTTTGTGCCGTGTTGGGTGTCAGTGATATGCCCTGGTATGGCAATGACATACTAGATGAAAGGCCCCGGTAGCTCCGAGGGCTGCGCCAGGGAAGCCATGTCTTCCCTGGACCGGAAACAAGCTTCTGAGGACCGGTTTCTGGCATTCCAGCCGTCTTCAGCCCGGTTTGGCTTGGCAGTTCGGCTGGACTGTTCCCATGAGGCACAGGGTCAGACTGATTTGCATATAGCCATGTCTGAACTGGGGTGGCAGAGTGGGCTAAAGAACGGTGATGGATTAAACCCAGTACTTTTGACTGGGTGTGAGTGTTTGATTGATTCAGATGCTCCGTCCATCACCACCCCTTTTTGTACCGCTTTTGGCCGCCACAAGTGTGGCAGGGTATGCTCAGAAGTGAGTCCCTTGCTCACTTTGCCACTGGATTCAAGCAAGCCGGGCTGAAGACGGCTGGAATGCCAGAAACCGGTCCTCAGAAGCTTGTTTCCGGTCCAGGGAAGACATGGCTTGGCAGTTCGGGCTGGACTGTTCCCATGAGGCACAGGGTCAGACTGATTTGCATATAGCCATGTCTGAACTGGTGTGGCAGAGTTGGCTAAAAAACAGTGATGGATTAAACCCAGATCTTTTGACTGGGTGTGAGTGTTTGATTGATTCAGATGCTACGTTCATCACCACCCCCTTTTGTACTGCCTGCCAGGTGGGCCTCGTGGGATCTCAGTGGCCCCCTAACTCTTCTTGCCCCGGCCTCTGCACCGGACTTCCCCGTTACGGCAATTGTCTCGTATGCCTCAGTGCTATCCGGGTTTTAGAGATGCGCTTGTAGCTCCTTGGAGTGACTGTCTCGGGCGCCGGGCCCTCCCTTGTGTTCGTTAGTGCTTGCTCCGCGCCAACCCTGCAAAATGGCGCCTCCCGGAGTTGGGGGTCTCTGTAGGCCTTCTCCCCGCAGTGCACTGGTGTGGAGCAGTGCGGCGAGCGCGGTGGACGCCCGCGGGAGTGGAATGTTATTGGCCTCGTGCTTGTAGGCTGAGTACTCCTGGGACTTGCTGCTCTGCCTCTTCCCAAGATGGCGCTGATCGCCGAGACCAGGCCTGCTCCCAGTTGTCCGCGTCCCCCTTGGGTCGGGAGTATGGCCTCCTCCCTCTTTTCAGAGACCCCCGCGCTCCTCACCTCCTCCTCTGTAGTTGCGCTCGGGGCCGCACTCCGTGGGCGGACCGACAGAGGAGAGCCGTTTCCTGTCTCGGCCTTCTCAACCCTGGCCTCGAGTATTCCCTGCGCCGTCTCGGGGCAGGGGGCTGGGTGGTCTGTTTTAGGCTGAGCCTCGGGACCCTCCCGTCTTGCTCACGGGGTTATCGGAGTCTCTCACGTCCTGGGCTCTGCTCTGTGCCTCGTCAGTCCCCCGCCTCGGATCAGAGTTGCCGCCTCCCGGCGGAGCGCCTCCGGTGCCAGCAGCGCATTCTGGAGATGGGGGGCCGCCGAGCCGTGCAATGGCGCCCTTTCACCTCTGTCGGGTATTGCCACGCTCATCCCGTTACCGCCGTCCTCCCAGTCGCGATAGTGACCCCGGGGGGGGGGGACACTGCTGCTATAATCGGCCTTAGGCTACGGCAGGACGGGGAGCTCACGGAGCTTGCGACAGGCTATGCCGCCATCTTGGCCACGCTTCAGCCTA
This sequence comes from Lissotriton vulgaris, assembly GCF_964263255.1. Lineage (NCBI taxonomy): Eukaryota > Metazoa > Chordata > Amphibia > Caudata > Salamandridae > Lissotriton > Lissotriton vulgaris. Next base: position 851,251,898 of record NC_141696.1, on the reverse strand, counting down.
AACACTTTTAAGCTCCCGTCTTTGGAACATTTGGATAGAAATAAAATAGTTTTAAAGCAGATGTTAAATCAAACCTATTTTTTTTAATGGATGATGAGGCGATTGCAAAAAGAAAGTATGCTTGGTAAGTTATTCATTCGTACAAAAAAATCCAAGCCCCAACTTTATTTAACTTTACATTTACAACTGGTTTTAAGGGATGGATATCTTAAGATAAGATTTGGCCGCTATCCAACAAAGGATGGGACTCTGAGATGGATACAAACTAGGCAAACACAAAATTGTAGATTATGTGGTTGTGTCAATGAAACGCTTTTGCATATTCTATGTATTTGACTCAGATTGCGACAAGAGAGGCCATGCTTTTAAAACCTGTTTTTAAGAAAATAGGAGTAAGAACGTGCCACCAAACAATTAAATTGTGCCTCTTAGGGCAAAACACTTGTTAACAAATCATTTGTCAAGTTCATCATTCTAGCTGAAAAAAATCTGACTCAGGCTGAAGTTCTACCCATGGTACAGGAATGATAAATGGTATATTAATAACCTTGTTGTTGTATTAGTATTGTTTTGCAATACAGGTTACCTCGCATATGTAATAAAAAGCTGTTCAGCTAAGAGTAGAGTTATGGAGGCATTATAAAGATTAAGATATCATCATATATGATAGGTGTCGGTATCAAATATAGCTTGTTTGGCGAGCTTGTTCGGCGAGCGCCGACGCCTGTTGCTCCTTCGACGTCGAGGGCTCGACGCTGACGTCGACGACTAAGAAACCGTCGATGGTGATCTCGACGGCGGCCTACCCAGGCCCTTCGACGTCGATCCTTCACGCCGTCTCGACCCGGAGCCACGGGGAGATGGAACACACCGTCGTCATCCCTCTCGTCGTCGTCGATGCAATCGACACTGACAGAGACTGGGACCTTTTGCTGGCCTTCCTGCCTCTGAGGAGCCCCCCAGAGGCCTCAGCAGAGGCAGAGGGAGCCTTCCCAGCCTGCCCAGACCCACCTGCAGTCGTCTCTCCTCTAGACCTTGAAGCCTAATCTTCAGCCTTTCCCTCTGGGTCCTTGCTGAAAAGTTCTGGCAGATGTCACATTCATCGGGGACTTGTGCAGCAGGGAGACAGAGTATGCAGACGTCGTGTGGATCAGACTTGGACTTCTTCCTTCCACATGCTGGGCACTTGTCGAAGAGAGCAGGCATTTTAGAGCCCTAAAAAGCCTGAACAAATGCACAGGAGTGAAGGGAAACACCAAGTACACAAACTGAAAACACTTTTAAAACCAAAAGTGCACAAAATTCCAATAAACCCTTGAAAAAGGGAGAGCTCAATGCACCAGGGTCCTGTTAGCAGGAGCCAGAAAAAAGAACTGAAAGTAAAAGGGACCTGCTGTGCATTCTGGGATAAGTTCTGGAAAGTTCTCTTAAAGGCACAGTATCCTGTTTAAGCCACATAATACCAGCCTGTGGGGCTTGTCTGTCCATGCCTTCCTCTCTATCATTCCAGAGGCTTTGCTGGTAGAGGCAAGTTTCTCTATGGAGGAAACAGGGCAGGCTGTGCTGTTTGTGTGGATTTTTGGTGGAATTTCTAGTTGAAGTACTGGACAGTGTAGCCTGTGGATATAGGCTGCATTATCTGTCTTTAAATTCTCTCTTAAGTGTCTTTGCAGTTCTGCATTTTTTGACAATTTAAGAGATTATTTTTGATTGCTCCGGGGTCCACGCACATGGGCGGGACTATTCACTAGATTATGACTATAACAGAGATACCCCTGCTACAGAACTGGAGTTACAGGACAGAAACTACTCCTTACCTCGCATATGGAATAAAAAGCTGTTAAGCTAAGAGTAGAGTTATGGAGGCATTATAAAGATTAAGATATCATCATATATGATCGGTGTCTGTATCAAATATAGCTTGTTTGGAGAGAATTCACAAAGGCATTTTAATTACTGGGCTGGGCAAAACGGCGTAGATCGAACGTATGTAATGTTTATTACTTATATTGAGTTGTTGCATAATGAAATTAAATGAATGAAATATTACTTATTATGATTTATGTGGTTTCAATGGTCTAGTACAGCATATCATCACTATATAATCTTAATATTTGTAGTGCATCTGTTCAAATATTATTTTTGATTACTCGGTTTGAGAAATTTGTTATTTTTATTCGTTATGATTCTAATGATTTTTATTAATTGGACAATAAAGACTTATTACTAATGCAGTTCCTAGTCTTTTTGTCTGACACAATCTAAATCTTTGCTTTTAATTTATGTGTCAATTTAGAGTATATGATCGGTTTAGAAGAACATTGTGTTGATTCTAATCTCCTTATATTTCCATTGTGATATTTGTGCTAGCTCAAACATGTCTTTCAACTAAGCTGGTAGTAGTCTTGCTTAGTAAAATTGGGAACACGCTTTCACTGTGTAATTCTGTTTTCTTCTTCTAGGACAATCTGTGCTCATGCCTGTAGTTCAGGTGCTTGGCTAAGGATACATAGTTTATTTGTAAGGCTTCAAACTTGTTATTAGCATGTCCGTTCAATAGCTCAACATGGTTTGGTTAACAATAAAAATATATATTTTGTTCTAGGAAACAAAAAGAAGAGGAAGAGCTTGAAAAAGAACGAAAAAGGGAAGAAAAATTGCGCAGGAAAGAGAAGAAACTAAGGGATCGAGAAGCACGCAGGAACCAGAAAAGGCTGGAGAAACTGCAAGCGGAGGAACAAAGAAAATTGCAAGAGAAAATCATATTGGAGGAAAGAAAGTTGCTGCTGGCTCAGAGGAATCTAGAATCAATCAGATTGATTGCGGAGCTACTGGGTAGAGCTAAGGTGACTAATTTTCCTTTCTACATTTTACTTTTTATAATTAAATTACCTTGTTTAATGTGGCCAATAAAATGTGGCTGCAAGTTAAGCACTTAACTGCTTGGGACTTGGAGGTCACCAGTTTGAATGCTATTGGGTTGAGTAAGAATTTCTTTCCAGTGAAAGTAATTAAATAAGTAGTGTTACTGAAGTAGCAGGCACTATATGAAAATCAATTTAATATTAAAACAGTGTGCCTTGCTCTTGCTTAAGGACTTTGATAATCGAAGATCACTAATCATTGGAAGCCATCTTTGTTTTTATCCCAATAGAATTCTTAGTTATTAGCAAAACCGTTTTTTTTTCACTTCCATGTAACTCTGCCCCTCCCTCCCTGGTACAAAACCTGCAATTCCTAAACCGAGCAATTCCTTGTAATAGATAGCCAGGTTTTTTACAGATCAATTAAAGAGGAGGCCAATGGTATTGGCACATGCTGAGCCCTCACCCCCTTCTTTAAAAACAAAAATAATAATAATCCCACCCCCATTTATTGATCTTCTAGTATAAAACACTTTCTACAGCTACAAAAGAGTAAACCTGCGAAATGTCTGCCAAATGATGTGAATTTGTCAAAGTACACCACATTTATTGGGAAATGAACACCTTTTTAGCCCTCATCTTGATGGTTCTGGGTAAATTTAATTACACATAGTAAACTGAACGTGCGAAGTATCTGTCAAATTCAGTAAACTCGTAGCTGGGACTAAAATGCTCAACTAATAGATCACTGCACTCCTTTGGTGAGGGTTCATTTCATTGAGTCATCCTCCTTGTATGGTGGTGTTAGCTCATCCCCTACCGAAATTGTAGGATGGATCCCAAAATATAAGCGCAAGTAGATAGCTTGACAGCAAATGCAGCTGTAAGGAGTGCCTTTAATGTCATGGATGTGGCGTGAAGACTTTTTGCAACCGGTTTACACTCGGGTACCCAGTGATGCACCCGCCATTCCTGCTCCTAACGAAGCATTGGCCAACAGCCACTGCCTCAACAGGGACGGCATTACCCGCACGTCCTTTTCCTCACTTTACCCTTGCCCGGAAAACGGTCGCTTTTGTCCGTTTTTCCACCATTAACCCGATTAGGACCGGGTTGGAAATGTCACCGGTCCCCCGATAATTCCCGATCATACACAAGATCATCCCTGAAGAGTCACGGTTATTTACCGTTGACGAAACACGTGTCGGCTGGACTGTTGTTTTCTGTGGTGATTTTCCCTAATGGGAAGCACCATTTGTGAATAAACAAACACCTTGACACAACATTTATGGTGATCTGATTCCCTTAGTGTGAATATTTGTGAGACACTTCACAGCAATTTACTTGTCTTTGTGTGCTCTGGATTCTGCTTACACGTTTTGGAAGAGGGGGCCCTCTGCCTTTTCTCTCCCCTACAGAGGTTGTGGTTTTCCTCTGACCAAGATGCACCAAACCTGATACACTCTAAATCTACCTACCTTTTTTTCTCCTTAATGTACAGTAACTAGACTACGTTTAATCAATGTACATCAATGTGTGTATGTGTTACTCCAGGAAACACTGGTAATATTGATTCAAAACAGTATCCTGACTGCTCACTCTTTTTGCCTGAAACACCTTTTCCTCCACTACCTTTTCCCTCTATTCTTTCACTTACCTGTTAGTACGGTACAGGACTGTGCCTGACTGCAATGAAATGTTTTGTTGCTAAATGTATCTGAACCTTTAATAATTTACCTGATTAATAAATTCCCTGTCCGGCTGGACAAGGGATAGAAATATATAGCAGCCTATTGTGGTCTATATAATATTACTGTATGATTTTGCTTAAGCTGAGGACCTTTGTCTTCCTTAAACTTAGCTGATACCCATGGTCCATAGCTACCTACTGGGTTCCCCTTGTCCTATAAAAAAAGTTGAGCGCAATCGCTGGATTGCAGGGGTTTTTCTATAACCTTTAATACCTCGTTCTAAGAGGTCGGCCACCCTAGTGCCAGAGTACTTATATTCACACTTCTTTTTTCTAGTTTATTCTTTACCCCTCAAGAGATGTCAGCCCATGCCCCACTATACACCGCAGATTACATTAAGCATCTATGCTCTGGGCCTGCCCTACTGTCCGACACCCCAGATGTCCCAACAGTGACCAACTCTTCCCTACCTGAGCAATTTGAAAAACTTAAAAAGAAACAATTTCGCCTACAGTTTATGGTGTTAATGCTAACAGATTACTTAAAAGCTGAGGTGATACCGGTCGGTCTCCAAGTCCGAAATATTCCAGGCATTTTTATGGACAACCCAAAGTACGTCTCTAATTTCAGTTACATTAGAACCACGTGCTCGAGGTACTGGCTTGTGTTAGGCATTGACATAGCCACGGAAACACTTAAATCCTTAGAAACAGAAATTAATGACTTATTGAAGCAGATTAACGATTCTGATCCCACTGCAGAGTGCAAGAAGTTACTTGACCAAGTTGAAAAAACAGTGGCAGACTTTCATCGAATTGAACAAAATAAGAAATCTAATAAAGTCAAGAAAGATATCAAGACCAATAACATAGAGAACACCTACCCCTACTTACACAAAGACTTCTACACCAACAGGCCACACTTTAACCCTAACAGTAGACCCTGAGGAAGGTATAATAAGCGACAAAATATAGTAGGTTTTTCTGAAACCTCAGAGGATTCCTCGGATAGTTCAGATCCAGGTGAAGGAGGCAGTAATTCTCGACGAGGAGGAGGTGCCCAGCCTAATTTTTTATCCAGAGGCCGACCCAGTACTCCTCAAAGGGGACGGGTGAAGAAACCTCAACGATGGTTCAATGCCCCAGGCGAGCGCAAAACCAGGAACAACTTTTACCAGTGGTAGACAATACTGAAGGTATTAACTCCTCATTTCCCTCCGTTCAAACACCCCAATCTGAAATAATACCTATCTTTAATCTATCCAAGCACATACTGCAGGACCCAGAAATAGAACTCCTGAAAAAAGGATTATCCTTTGTACCCACTGTCCGCCCGAACTACATGGAGTTGCAGACTGAACTACTGAGATTCTTCAGGCTAATTCGCCTCAAGGCTTTCTTTCAACTGCATCCGCCAACCCTTACCAATTCAAACACACCCTTTCGCCCCCCCATCTACATTCCTCCCAACTGCCAGCATGATTCCATCTGAAATCATAACATTTGAAAAACTAGTCCAAAAAGATCTATGTGACCTAGAGAGGAAGAAACTGTATATTCCATATAAAATCTCACGTGTTGAGAAAGATGCCATAAGCACGCTGAAGACCAACCCATCACTCGTAATAAAAAGTGCAGGCAGGGGTGGTGGGATTGTGTTACAGGCCATTGATTCCTATAAAAGTGAAATTCAACGTCAATTGGGGAACACAGATCATTACCAAAGACTACCCCGAAATCCAACTAAAGATATCCAAGACATCATACTTAAACCTACAACGGAAGCCCGTGCCGAAGGCACCTGGTTGGTTGTTTAGGACTCTGGGCACTTTAGCACTGCTGTCCAGTGTTAAGTGTGTGTTGTCTCTGTAGTAAACATGGTAAGATTGGTCTACACCTATTTGGCATATTTAATTTACCTGTCAGCCCCTTGTAAAGTGGTATCTCAGATACCCAGGGCCAGTAAATTAAATGCTACTGGTGGGCTTGCAGCGCTGATTGTGCCACCCGTCAAAGTAGACTTTCAAACTTGTCTCAGGCCTCTGCCATTGCAGGGCCTTTTGCGCACAGTGTTACTGCCGCTGTGACGTGGCACCTAAAGTGTGTGCCATGTATGTGACCCCCCTTTTACTGCACGTCACCCCTAAGGTGGGCCCTAGCTAGCCCAATGAGCAGGGTGCATTGCAGGTGAAAAGTAGGACATGTACCTTAAGCGTGTGACATGTCCTGGTAGTGACCAACGGCCATTTTGGTTTCTCACTGCTGTGAGGCTGCCCTCCTAGAGGAATGCATTGGGGATTCCCTGATAAGTGGTTCAGTGGGAATTCCTGATATGAGAGGAGCAGCGTGGTCAAGTTTGGTATGTTTGGAATAGTAATAATGAATGCTGTGTAACTGTGTGCGCGGATTTATTATCACTATTTTAGAAATGCCACTTCTAGAAGTTGGCATTTCTGTGTGCTATGTGTCTGCCTGCATGCCTGGTGTGTATTGCATGTCTGGCTCTGGAGTGACAGTGACTGAGGTGTGCGGCTCCAGGAAGGGCAGGGTGAGTCAGCCCTAGGCTGAATAGGAGATCTGCATTTGGAGTAGTGGGAGGAGTAGTCCCCTGACCCTGAATAGGTCTTTGCCTGCCTAGGTGAATGCTGGCTCCGCCCCCCTGTGGTGTGTCTGAGGACCGAGCCCCATCTGACAAACACCCCCCAGAACCAGTTGAGGCTGGTTCCCCAAGCCCTGTGCAGACTAAGGAAAATGTCCTATAAATATTGGGACAGTGACCCCATGAGAGCTGTGCTTCCTTGTGCTGTGTTGGGTGGTGGAATTGCTGGGCCCCAGGAGGAACCGCCACAAGGGACTTCCTCTCTGCCAGGGGGCCCTGTGAGCTGGCCTGCCTGTGCCCAGCTCTACTTTCTGGGCTGAGCGCCTGCGGAGCACTATAACTTTCTTCCAGGGCTGGAGAAGCATGGTGCCCTGCAGTGCGAGGCTGCGATTTGTCTTGAGGGAATCCCGGCATGGGGATTCCCCTGTGATTCCAGGAGAAGAGGGAGCCTACCCCACATTTGGGCTCAGTCGAAGCAGGAGTCTACCACGCATTTGGGCTCATTCTGAGCGGGAGCCTACCCTACATTTGGGCTCATGGAGAAGCGGGAGCCCACCCCGCAGTTGTGAAGAGCCGCCGCCTCGGGGAAATCAGGAAGTCAGGCAAGACTGGCTGATGTTTGGTGGAGCTTAAGGCCCAGGAAGCAGAGCGCCTCGTGTGCGGCCAATGGGGAGAGAGGCCGGTGTCTGCCGAGCCGGAAGTCTGGGAGATCAGGAGGAGTCCTGAGTTCCCCCGTGACTGCAGGAAGACTCAGACAGCCAGCAAGGCGCGGAAGGTGGTGCGGCCACCAGAGGAGACTGAGAGAGGTGAAGGAGGGCCCCAAGAGCAGGACCTCCCGAGGCATATTGCCAGTCCCTGGAGCCGGCAACGATCTGTCCCGGTGAGTGGGGATGGTGCGTGAAGCAATGTTGGCACTCCCTGAAGCACTGTTATTGCCAGTGCTGATTTCTCTTTGGGTGGTCATCAGGCACGGTTGGTGCCTGGGCTAATTTCGTCGTTGGCCTCTTTGTGGTGTTGAGAGCGGCACTGGAAGGGCCCCATTAAAAAGGGGCTCCCTATGCACTGTTAGTGCCCGTGCAAAGCCAGTTTCGTCAGCTTCACCGTGAGAGCGCGTGCAGCTGCAACGTGGGGCCATGTCTTCGGTGATGAGAAGGAAAGGGCGGGATGCACCCCTCAGCCCCAGTGCATTACCCACATTGTTTTTGCTGCAAGGCAGCCAGAGGGCCAGTGAAAGGCCCTACATTTAGAGCCCTGACATTTGGGACAGAGGGCATTTGGGCCCCATGGAAGGCCAGTTGGGCTGGGGTCATTTTGAGTCCTGGTAGGGCGCAAGGCCCAGATATTCCGCATAATGTGTTTATGCTGAGGGTGATGTATGTACCTGGGGAGTGTTACTACGGTGCACTTCTAATTGTGATTTATGTGTAATGTGTTTTATGCCTAATGTCATGCAGACCTAATGAGTTTATGTTGCTAGTGATAATGCTGATGACTGTATTTTGCCAGTAGTTACTGGTTGTTTTACATTTGTTACTTGTGCATTCTAAAGGTTCTGACAGTAGCCCGATTGGCCCTGTCATGTTTGCAATCCCCTGTAAATTGTTACCTGGTGCCACCTGGCACAGTGTATATGTGTGATTATGATTCTACTGTGTTTTTTTGATAATACAAAGGTTATTTTTTATATAAGCTTTTGTGGAGTTTATTTTGTGGTGTGCCTAGTATGTTGCTTCTGTGTTTGTGTGTGTGTGTGGGGTGGGGGGGGTGCGGGGGGTGTTGCGCACATGCTTTACACATTGCCTCCGGGATAAGCCTGACTGCTCATGCCAAGCTACCAAGGGGTTGAGCAGGGGTTCTCTCCAGCATGTAAACTCCCTTGCCCTGACTAGAGTGGTGGTTTCTGCCTAGCTTTGGCGCTTGCCCTAGCCAACCAGAAAACCCATTTCTAACAGCCCCCTGACCAATCCCCCCCCCACCCCCACCCCCCTCCCCCTGGGCTGCATTCAATGGCTTTGTAATAAATGGGAAATTGATTCTGCAAGCCCCAAGTGCCCTCTTAATCACTGGGGAGGTCTCAACCTGACTGTGGACAGAGACTTGGATAGGATGGCAACAACAGGCACCAGTGCATGTGTAGGAAGCTGACTCTTTATATGGTATATCATAATCTGATATACCGGTCAAAGATCCAGGGGTTTGCTTACGAGTGGGCAGGGGCTTGCTCTAGCAAATCCTAGGTGCTCTGTTGGGGGTGGTGGTCGGGGGGGGGAGGGGGGGTAGTGTGATCATGCAGTCTTAGGCTTCACTGAGAGGAGTGCAAGACCTCTACAAATACACCCAAGTCTATAAATGACGCACACGGCTCAATACTGAGATCCACATCAATTTATAGGAATAGCATGTATCTTTATATATATATTTAGGCATTGGAAGACCATTGTTCAGGTAAGTGCGTTTTTAATTAAGAATTATATTCAGTTCAAAAAGTCTGCACAGTGCAATTTCCGTAAGCTTCAATGTTATCTGCTTCTTTTTATCTTGAATGATATGCCTGTGCAATTCCTGGTCCGTTATAGATGCTTTATAATTGGGGCTCCCAGTTGAATGGTATTTATTTTTGTGACATTTCCGTCTGTATGTCTCCATATTTATTTTTTAGTCATCTTATTATTTATCCATATTTATTTTGTGTTTTGAGATTAACCGCATGCGCGCTAGCGGGTTTTCCCGCTGTGCGCTGATTTTTAAAAATCGTGCGGTTCGTGACAAAGCCAGCTCGTCATCCGCGTAGCGCAGGTTCGAGGCATGTGGGCTGCTGAATTCATATCTGTGCATAGATCGCCGCCTAGTGTTGGGTCCGGATGATTGCACATTGTTGTCCTGGAAGAGTCTTCGAAGTATCACGAGATAGGTGGCTCCTCCCCTGGACTACAGTGCGCATGGGCATCAACTCCATCCTCAGATTGTTTTTTTTCGCCATTGGGTTCGGATGTCTTTAATTCCCTCTTGTCGGAATCGATAGAAAACTTTCTTGAGACCAAAAGGTCTTTAGTCTATACGTCTGTATTGTCTTGCATTCGGCTTTACTTCTTCTAGCTCGGCTCAGAGCCGGATTCTGTACTCCCGCGTACTCTCGGCGCGGAAGGCCCAGTCGACGCTCCTGACCTATCGACCGTCCATCATGGACCGAAGTCCATTCAAGAGATGTCCGGTCTGCTACTCGAAATACCCCCACATCGACGTCCACCCGGTGTGCAACAAGTGTCTGTCGCCGGACCACGATGAGGACAAGTGTATGGCTTGTTCCCGCTTCAGGTCTAAGAAGACGCTTAAGCTTCGACAAGCTGCGCGCCTGGAGGCCCAGCAATCTGCTCCGGCGCCTGTGGACATCTTCAATGCAGGGGATGTCGAGGACGAATCCCAGGACATTTCTGAATCAAACCCCGCGTCGGACGTTGAAGATAACTACGACGCGGAAGCTGAGGCGTTCGAGGGCGAAGAAGTCGACGAGGTAGGAGACAACGACGGGGCCCTCGGGTCCATGGAGGATAGCTCGGACGAGGAGCTTCCTCAAACTGACTCTGAAGCCGTGCCGATTTATAAGGCCCAGGTCGAGGGATCGCCTTCGGGCCTTACCAAAGATCTCGCTATGGGTTCCACGGCCCCGCCTTAGCGCCCGGCCACGGACATTGTTGCCGAGCCATTCCCTGGCAAAACGAAACCGAAAGTGAAACCAACGGTCTCGACGCCAGATTCTGCGCAGGTGCCGGCACCGTAACCGAAAGTGCGCATCGCTTTGGTCGGCACCAGGGCCTCGGAGGCTTCGGCGCCGAAGAAGCCGAAGATGGCTGTTGAGCCAAAGACTCGAGTCAAGGGCGTCGAGACGAAGTCTGCCGCGCCGAAGGCTAAAGTGAAGGTGGTCGAGACGGGCGTGTCGGCGCCGAAGACGATCGACACCGGCAAAAGCCTGGTCGACCCGAAGAAGGCTGTCGGCGAGCCGAAGAAGACTCTCGGTGACCCGAAGAAGCGTCTCGATGACCCAAAGGTCCTCACGACCTCGCGTCCGCAGGACAAGGCCAAGGGCGCTGCGCCCCGAGGATCGACTCCAAAAGTGGCCTCGAAGGACTCCATTGAACCGGCGCGCCCATCCGCCGCGTTCACCAAAAAGGTGACGGACTCCCTGCAGCGCATCCGTGAGGGCGCCGCGCCGGTCGATCCGGACGATCCTCCGCCTGCGAAACCTGTGGAGAAACCACTAAAGACGTTCACGCCGATCCACTTCACGTTGCCGCCTAAGACGGCGCCGAAGGCTTCCGCTCCTAAGGCAGTGGCCGGCGTGCCCGAGAAGGTCTCCTCGGCGCCGAAGGCGTCATCGGTGGTCCACGGCCCGCGACCTCGACCTTCGGGGGATGAGCATCAGGAACATTTTATCGACGCCGAAACGGGCAGGCTTTCCCTCCTGAAGCGGAAAATCACCCCAGAACCCCAACTGGAGTCTTACAAGATTCCTCTCAAGAAAAAGAAGGACTCTGCTTGCTCTCCCGTCTTGGTGGAACCCCTTTCCCCACAGACTCATGATGTGTCGCCCACTTACTCAGATGTGGACGCTGGTGAGGGAGATGATGAGGATGAATACAGTTATCCAGTCTATACAGACCCTGAGGATACACATGAACCCTGGGCAGCTGGTGGTGACCCTGGGGGTCCTCAATCAGGACAAGACCCTCAACTTTTTTCTGCTAAAACGTCCCCTACAGAGGACTCTACTGCTTTTAATGCCCTCATTGAACGGGCAGCTAACAATCACAACCTCCAGCTACATGCTGACCCTGTGGATGTGGATTTCCTCTTTGACACCTTTTCAGTATCAGAAAAAACTGTTAAAACTCTGCCTATGCTGAAAGGTGTTTTAATTTTTTGAAAAACCAAATGCCAACCCCACCACTTTTCAGGTGCTCATTAATTCGAGCAAACAAATCAAATTGAATTACAGATTTGTTCGGTATATTTTATTTATACCCTTTACTTAGAAATTTTCAACATGTAAGATCAAAAAAATGTTTAAGAAAGACACTCAACATGTAACACTTGGCATGTAACAATACAAAAAAGTACAAATCACTAGATAAATTACAAACAAACAATTGTATTATACACCTTTTTCTATTGAGTACTAGCAAACAATAAATCTTTGCACATATTCAGACAACACTCAATATCTCAATAGTAGAAAAACATAATCAGTATTTCAACTCAATGATAGAGACACGTTCAAGGAAGAAAATTGAATAACATAAATTAATTTATCAGTAAGACTCAGAAATTGATCCTGTATCTTTCATATATTCTTTCAATACTGCAGACGCGTTTCGAATCCGTAAAACAAGTAAACAGACTCTCATCAGGGCTCAATCAATGTGGTTCTGCAAGGTGTTTTTTTTTAAAAAAGGGGAAGAAAGAAAAAGAGAGCAACGTGTCACCAATCATTGTCAATAGCAAGGTGACTGCCCCCCATGCCCCTCTTAGCCCTTTGTGTACCTGATAGTCAATCCGAGGAACTTATCGTGGGGATCTTGTCACACCAACTTGTGTAGCGGGACCTTGTTATCTGCAAGATAACATTAAGCTAAGAATGTGCAAAAGCAGTATAATTCAAGTTTGTGCACGCACAAGCAAACCCAATGAGAAAAGAATTGAGTTCATACCTTGGACAGTCGTGAGTATTTCTCCCTGTCCCAATTGTTCAGTTTCTTAGAGGTCCTTTGTTGACCTGTAAATAGCGTACCCAAGTCGCCATGTTAAACCCAATACGGCATTTCAGGAGCGTGCAAGAGCATTTTCAATGACATCTTGGATCAGAAATGTTCAATCGGAAACGCATACCTGGAGGCACAGCATACAATCAAAAGGCCTCTGGACAGTCCTTACGATCTCTAGGTCTCTGCAGGCGGCCGATCTACAATAACAAAGAGCCAAGCTCAGTTGTATCGCCTGCAAACGAGTAAAAGCATTGCGGCAGAGAATTACATCGTATCCATATGATGCGACAAATTACCAATTCTCAGACCAAATGGTGGGTTAACTATTTTAACTTAAGGCTTCGACCGGAAAAAGTCTATTTAACATTTACCTGCACTTGAGCGTTGCAGGTTCCCGATCAGGTCGCTGTGTTTTCGTTGTACGGGAAGCAGCGTTTTTCAAATCACGCCGCACTGTGCCCTTTACCTCGGCTGGTAACCTGACAACCAAGAATGGGAGACTTGTAACTTGTCATCCCCGATTAGAATCGCGGGTTGTACTATCGCTTGTTATTGTGTACACTCACCGGTTCAGTCAAGGCTCCATAGTTCGACTGCCAGATTCAGTTCAGAAACGCCAGCGCCATCTTTGGGGCAGGGATATAGACGGTCATTGAGTTCAAGGAATTATGGGACATGTAGTCCCAAATGGGTACAACAAGGCTGCTGTCGAGTGGAGCACTACAATTCCCCGTGTGGTCACAGGCTTATAACCTTGAGACCTCAGACATACTGTTCAGTCCGGTTTGGGCACTATTAAACCTCATAATCAAATAGACCTCTTTGCGCAACAAGGTTTCTTCAATGTCGACAAGACCTTTTTTAATGGGCATTGTGAACAATACTGTCCATGAAAAGTCAGTTTCTGCATGTGATTTGTCTACAAAATGTTGGACCATGGGGGCACTAAGGACTTTATTCTTAATGCGGGAGCGATGTTGTGTAATCCTTGTGTTTACTTGCTGATTAGTCTTCCCAATATAAAGTTTTGGGCATCCACAAACGATAGCGTACACAACATTTTTGGTCTTACAATTTGAAAAACCTTTATTGGTCCATTTCACTTCCTTGTGTTGGAATTCACAACCCTCAAGACAGGACCCACAGGATACACAATTGCCACACTTGTGGTGTCCCTCGACAGGTTTGAGACCCCATTTAGATAATAGATCTTGCTTGGGTCTAGGTGTTATCATGTCGGCACGTACTAGTTGTTGGCCGATGCTCCTATTCTTTTTATAGGCAAAAATAGGCCTCGGAAATGGACACTCCAATTCTTCCAACAAGTGCCAATTTTTCAGGACCATTTGTCTTACTCGATGTGTATCTGGTCCAAAAGTCGTGACGCACACCATTTGTTCCAATTCCCGTTTTGCTTTGTTCTGCAGTAGACATTCCCTTGGCGTATAGCGTGCCCTTTTGTATGAATGTTTAAGCATCTTCTTGGGGTACCCACGGGTGATCATCTCATCACAAAACTTGTTCGCATAATGGTCAAAATCCTCCATACTCGAGCAATTTCTTCGAATACGGAGTAATTGCCCATAAGGTAAATTGCTTTTCAAGTTCCGTGGATGAGCACTCCGGTGATGGAGAATGGTGTTTTTGTCTGTCTTTTTGCGGAAAAGTGATGATTTCAGGTGCCCCTCATTGCAAGTGATTTGGACATCTAAGAAAGTCATAGCAGTTTTGCTCTGTTCTAGGGAGAATTTGATGTCCTGGTGTTTATTATTAAGCCACTGGTGGAAGGCAATCAATTCGGTGTGGCTCCCCTGCCACAGGAGCCACACGTCATCGATATACCGTAGCCATTGTTTGATGTGTTTATGAAAAGGATTATTATTTTCAATAAACATTTGTTCATATTGCGCCATATACAATATGGCTACCTCCGGAGCATAAGGGCAGCCCATGGCCGTCCCTTTAATTTGCATATAGAATTGATCATTGAAACGGAAATAATTCTTTTTCAATGTCAATTCCGCAAGTTGTACATGAATTTTGTCGGCACTCTATGCGGTCTCTCTCTGGTGTCCAAATACATTTCTATCACCTCAAGCGCCTCGTCTTGAGGGATCTGTGTATACAAGGTCGTTACGTCCATTGTGACCATAATTTCAGATTCGGGATCAAACTCCATATCCTCAACTTTGACTAGGAAATCGGTGGTATCCTTTAGGTAGGACCTCACTCCACTTACAAAAGGTTTTAAAAAGAAATCAATGTATTTGGAGATGGGCTCCAAACACGAATTACACCCCGAGACTATTGGCCGTCCCGGGGGATCAGTCAGGTTTTTATGGATTTTTGGGAGGAGATACAACACCGGGGTTCGTGGAAACCTCTTCACAAGATATTCACTTTCTTTCTCTCCTACATATCCACTAACTCTGCCCTCCTGAATCAATTCCATTATCATTCCTTGAATCTCCTTGACTGGGTCTCCCTGCAACTTCCTATACCAAGTCACATTGTCAACCTGCAGTTGGCCTTCCAATATATATTTGTCTTTAGGCCATAGAACCACGGCCCGCCTTTATCGGCCGGTTTAATCAGGACAGAATGGTCTTCTTGTAAACTCTTAAGTGCTTGCCTTTGTCCTTTGCTCACATTGGATTGGACATACTTTTTACTCTTCTCAAATTTGTTAATAGATGATAGTAAAACTTGCTCGTATGCATACACTTGCTTAGGAATATTTTGGCTTGGAATAAAATTCGACTTGTTCCTAAGGCCAGTTGTTTCAATATTTGAACTCGGTGGCTGATTTGCAAAAAATGCTCTAAGTCGTATCTTCCGACAAAAAGCAATCATCTCCATCTTTAATTTAGTGTAGTCCGTTTGTTGACTAGGAACAAATTTGAGTCCCAAATTAAGCACTGATTCCTTGTCCTTAGTTAGTTTTTTGGCAGACAAATTCACTATATTAGTTGTGGCTGCTATGATTGGTAGTTGTTCCTGCGTGTGCGCATGTCCCACGGGACTTTGTATCTTGTCTTGCCCTGTTGGTTCTTGTCTAAAAAAGAAACCTTCTTTTTATTAGAGTTGCCTTTTTGATCGGACCCAGAAGAGTCAGATGAGGAGGATGTTTCTGAAAAGGTCTTAAAGCGATTCCGCGACCGACCCTGATATTTGTAGAGTGCTCCACGCGAGTCAGCCTGAGTGTAATAGTCGTCCTTCAGGAAAGGATATGCCTTTTCTAAACTGAAGGATTTGGCGTCTTTCTCGTATTGTGAGGTTTTGTTATTGATAGTAGTGTCCCTAAAGGACAAAAATTCCTTTTCTATTTTTTCTATCAATGCTTTAGCATCAGGCACCACAGTGCTGTCCAAGATACTTTTGGTAAGTTCTTGAATCTCTTCTAATTCCTTCTGACACAGCCGTTGTGCTGTCTCTATGGTATGGACCATCAAGTCCCGGCTACATTTAGTATTAATGCAACTAAAGCCTCTCTTATACTCCGCGTCCTCAGTAAATATTACCGGTACATTTTTCACTTGAAGAGCCCAGGGGATTGTGCCTCCCCTTAGGTGCTTCAGTAAAAAATGCCCGTGTAATTCTGTTCTGATATGTTTTTTGCTGAGTCTCGTCAATTTGTCGGACTCATTCTGCTGTTGTTGTGCAGAGGTACTAAGGGCAATATTGGGGAAGGGGTCTGACTCTAATAAAGATTGGATATGGCTCTCAGAAAATGAAAGAGTGTCTTTCTCAGACATACCCTAATGAAGGACCGAACGTCCTTCCTACCACAAATGAAACAACCAATAACAAAACACATATAACTTAACGCCCTTTATACTCTCGCGGGTAATCGAACCCGCCCTAAACTTTGAACAGTTAAGGAGATAGGTCCCGGGAAAGGTGTTTTAAAGCATGCTGCTGAGATCTTTAAAGAACCTACCAAGGCAAGAGTGATAAACCCTAGGATTGACAAGAAATACAAGTCGGCGCCTACTGATCCTACCTACATCAAAGCACAGTTGCCTCTGGACTCCCTTGTCGTCTCGAATGCCCAAAAGAGGGCTAATTCTCAGACTACGGTTGATGCTCCTCCCCCTGACAAAGAATCCAAGGTCTTTGAGGCTTCAGGGAAGAGGGTAGCAGCACAGGCAGCCAACATCTGGCGCATTTCTAACACACAGGCGCTTCTGGCGCGCTATGACAGGGTACACTACTATACACTGGAGACCCTGTTGCAACACCTGCCTGATCAATACAAGGAAGGAGCTGAGATGCTGATTCAGGAAGGGAAGCTAATCTCTAACGCTTCAATTAAGTGCGCTCTGGACGCAGCTGATACCGCTGCCAGAGCTATAAACACTAGTATTATGCTTCGGCGACACGCCTGGCTGAGAATCTCTGGATTTAAGCCGGAAATCCAAACCACCATCCTGAACCAAACGGTTAACCCAGATCACCTGTTTGGCCCAGAGGTTGACACCACCCTAGAAAAAATAAAAAAAGGACACTGAGACTGCAAAATCCATGGGTGCCTTACAGTCCCAGCAGTTTCAGGGTGGGTCCTTTCGTCGCTCCAGCGCTAGAGGCGTCTCCAGGGGCCAGCTCTCCCAGTCCACGCAATACTACAAGGGCAACACACAGACCACTTACACCAACATGAGTCGAGGTGGATATTGTGGCAACAGTGCCAAGGGCAGAGGACGTGGAAACAACAGATCCTGATCCTCTGCCACCAGCAAGCAGTGACGCCTTGTCACTGCCCCCCGACCATACAACACCGGTCGGGGGGGGACTCCAGCAGTTCCTGCCCGTCTGGAAGTCCATCACCACGGACAGGTGGGTCAGAAAACTTATCCAATACGGTTATTGTCTGGAGTTAACATCCACTCCACCCAACATACCCCCAAGACACCGTCCTATGTCAAACGAGCACTTGCACTTATTGCAGCAAGAAGTCACCGTCATGCTGCAAAAGGGAGCAATAGAGCTCGTGCCAGTGCAGGAAAGAGGCACGGGGGTCTACTCCCTGTACTTCTTGATACCAAAAAAGGACGGGTCCCTCAGGCCCATCCTAGACCTCAGGCCACTCAACTACTACATCCTGTCGGAGCACTTCCATATGCTGACCCTGCAGCAGGTGCTTCCGTTGCTCAGGCAGGGGGATTTTCTTGCAACTTTAGACCTAAAGGATGCGTACTTTCACATTCCACTGCACCCTTCACACAGGAAATACCTCAGTTTCACCATACAAAACCAGCACTACCAGTTCAAGGTTTTGCCTTTCGGTGTCACCACGGCACCCAGGGTGTTCACAAAGTGCCTGGCGACAGTGGCGACGCATCTCAGGAGACGGAACATCCACGTCTACCCTTATCGGGACGACTGGCTCATCCAAGCGAAGTCAGCCCAGCAGTGTGCCGCCCACATGTCCCACACCATTCACCTCCTGCACGATCTGGGATTCTCACTGAATTACCCGAAATCCCATCTCCAGCCCGCCCACGTACGGCAGTATCTGGGCGCAACCATAAACACTCTGGCGGCCACAGCACAGCCGAATTCAGTGAGTCAGCAGCATTCAATCGCTGATACAAAAATTCAGACCTCAACACTCCCTTCCAGCAAGAGTGTTCATGCAGTTGATAGGCATGATGGCCTCCTGCATCTCCATAGTCCCGCACGCGAGACTACATATGCGCCCGCTTCAGGAGTGCTTAGCACGTCAGTGGACTCAGGCTCACGGGCAGTTGAACGACCTAGTGTTGGTGAGCGGTCGGGCATACAACTCTCTGCATTGGTGGAATCCACGAAACCTTTGCAAGGGCCGACCGTTCCAAGAGCCTGTGCCACAGATCATCCTGACGACGGACGCCTCTCTCCAGGGATGGGGAGCCCATGTACTCCATTACACTGTGCAGGGACTATGGACGCAACAGCAACGGAAGATGCACATCAATGTTCTCGAACTGATGGCGATCTTCATGGCACTCAAAGCCTTCAAAGTACATCTGTGCAACAAGGTTGTGTTGATCCGGACGGACAACATGACAGCCATGTACTACATTCAAAAGCAGGGAGGAACACATTCTCCGCAGCTGTCTCATCTGGCTCAGAGCATGTGGAAGTGGGCCATTCAGAGGAACATCTTCCTCGTGGCAGACCATCTCCCGGGCAAAGACAATCAGATGGCGGACCTGCTCAGCAGGCACAGCCACCAAATGCACGAGTGGGAGATACATCCATCAGTACTCCAGCCGTACTTCCGAAGGTGGGGTCATCCAGAGATAGACCTGTTCGCCACAAGGGAGAACGCAAAATGCCAAAGCTTCGCCGCCAGGTTCCCACACCCACAGTGGCTGGGCAATGCGATATGGATGAACTGGTCAGGCAAATTTGCGTACGCTTTTCCCCCAGCACCTCTGATACCGCTGGTGGCACGCAAGCTCAGGCAGCACTCCATGACTCTCATCCTGGTTGCTCCAACGTGGGCTCGCCAACCATGGTACACCACGTTTCTGGAACTGTCCGTGGTACCGCATCAGAGGCTACGTCTCGCGCCCAGCCTTCTGACGCAGAGCCATGGCGACATTCAGCATCCAGATGCGCAACAGCTCAACCTGGCGATCTGGCTCCTGAAGTCTTAGAGTTTGGCTACCTGCACTTACCTTCTGACTGTATATACATCACTCGGGAGGCAAGAAAGCCCACCACCAGAGCATGCTACGCGGCAAAATGGAAGCGGTTTGTCATTTATTGTGCAGACCACAACATTAACCCGCTAGATGCTTCTATTCAGAATATCATTTGTTACCTTTCCATCTGTACAAATGTAATCTGGCCTATGCTTCCATTCGCATACATCTATCTGCAATGGCCGCTTATCTCCAGAATAGGCAGCACCTCTCTCTCTTCAGAGTGCCTGCCATTAAGACCTTTCTGGAAGGACTCAAACGAGTCATTCCTCCGCGGACTCCACCAGCTCCGGAGTGGAACCTCAATGTGGTCCTCACCCGGCTGATGGGTCCTCCCTTTGAACCACTGCATTCCTGCGAGATTCAGTTCTTGACGTGGAAAGTGGCTTTCCTCATAGCGATTACATCGCTACAGCGAGTTAGTGAACTGCAAGCCCTCACTATCCAAGAGCCATTTATTCAAATTCATTCTAACAGGGTGGTGCTGCGCACTAACCCTAAATTCCTTCCTAAGGTCGTGTCGCAATTCCATATCAACCAAACTATTGAACTGCCTGTTTTCTTCCAAAATCCTGAGTCATTGGCGGAGAGAATGCTCCACACCCTTGACGTCAAAAGGGCCCTGATGTATTACATCGATAAGACCAAAGATTTTAGGAAGACTAAGCAACTCTTTGTTGCCTTTGCATCACACCACAAAGGTAACCCTATTTCCAAGGCTGGTATTGCTAGGTGGATCGATAAATGTATCCAGATCTGCTATCTGAAAGCCA
The DNA here is from genome assembly GCF_964263255.1 of Lissotriton vulgaris. Taxonomy (NCBI): domain Eukaryota; kingdom Metazoa; phylum Chordata; class Amphibia; order Caudata; family Salamandridae; genus Lissotriton; species Lissotriton vulgaris. Next base: position 851,231,521 of record NC_141696.1, on the reverse strand, counting down.
AGCGTACTCTCACCATTCCACCAAGGGCCCATTCCACCAGAAAGTTGGGGGCCTCTATGGCATTCCTTGGAAACATTCCTTTGGAAGACATATGTAGAGCAGCCACATGGTCTACCACACACACACATTTACAAAGCATTATTGTGTTGATGTGCACTCCAAACAGCAGGCAGCTGTAGGGCAGGCTGTTCTAAAAACGCTTTTTCAAACAGATATGAATTCAGCAGCCCACATGCCTCGAACCGAATATGCTACTTACCAGTATTTCTCTGTTCTTGGCATGTAGGGCTGCTGACGTTCATATCGCCCACCCTCCTCCCCGGCGCCTGTAGCAGCTGCAGAATTCACACATACTTTTAGCATGGTCATCATTCACTTAGTTTCACTCCATCTTGGCCGCAATGGCTAAAAACAATCTGAGGATGGAGTCGATGCCCATGCGCACTGTAGTCCAGCGGAGGAGCCACCTATCTCGTGATACTTCGAAGACTCTTCCAGGACAACAATGTGCAATCATCCGGACCCAACACTAGGCGGCGATCTATGCACAGATATGAATGTCAGCAGCCCTACATGCCAAGAACAGATGCATACTGGTAAGTAGCATATTCGGTAACGCCCATGACGAGCTGGCTTTGTCATTAGCGTCGAAGGGGTTTAAATGGAGCTGTAAAATGTTATATGTTCATGTTCATTTAACCCTTGGAAGTGCACTCATACATGGATGCCTGTTATGCAAATTAAGAAGCCCTGTATAACAAAACACTACACTTGCAGGTTCATATTAGCGTTGTACTACAAATATATGTTAACATATGCCTGTATTTAAGGAAATCTCATCCTGCTTTTTAAATCCATGCGGTCTATCTGCTCAGCTGTTGCCTGGAATTCATGAAAGACCGCATGGAAAGCCTCTCCCAAGAAGTGCCATTTTCAGTGGTTTTCTGCTTTTAAAAATAAGTACCGACAGGATAAACATTTTTTTTCTGTCTGTATCTGTAAAAATAAAATCAGTTAACGCTGAAAAACTGAAGCCTTATTTATAACCTTGCCAGTCATTTGGAAGGAGAATGACTGGTTGTGTAAAGTAATTACTCACAGTAATGCCTCTTATAGTGGTAGTCTAAAAATTCCCAGTTCTTCAGCTGGGACACCCACTAATCCACTGTAATCTATCTGACACTATCCATTCTCTTGAACCCTTGAAGGACTGACTTTATTTAAGTCAGCAGACTGGTCACTGCTTTAGTTCATTTCCCTAGACTTCTATATTTTAGCTTATGTTATGCTGTGCTACAGCCTGCTAGCTTGGACACACGCCTGGAGGAAGGGTACATCAACACTAATCCATTGCATTTAGTATCCTGAACTGTCTACATTGATTCCAAGCAGGAAAGCTTACAAGGTGCTTTTAGCCAGACACACAGCTAGTATCCTAATTTGAAGTGAGACCCAAAATACCCGCCCCCCCCCCCCCCCCTCCCCCACTACACCACACCAGAGATTATCAAAGATGGATTCGAAGCTTAGGAGGCTTACAGAATTATTGGCACATTTGGAATTTCAGTAGGTGAAAGCTCTATCCAGGTCCCCTTGGTCCAATCTAGAATGCTCCTGCATCTCTCTTTTTTTTTTTTAAAGACCAATTCAGTGACAGGTTTTAAAGGCTTGTAACACTTTAAAATTCCCCATTCATTTCGGAACTTCCGATCAATATGCCTCTGGGCATTCTCCCCAAGCTCCTCTTAGAAAGCTGCGTCAATTCCTGTTTTTTAGGCCATAGATCGAGACCCCACTTAAATGCCCCCACCAAACCTCAATTAAAAAAAAAACATCTAATTTCAAAGACCAATCTATGACAATGACTAAGTTAACCCAGCGCACAATACAACCCCCCCCCCCCCCCCCCCCGCCTTCAAGTCACATATTTTTTTTCCATCCAATTTCCTTTTATTTGAGCTGGCACTCTTATACTTTGTGGCCTCAAAAAGAAACACTCAATTTATAGTCCTGTAGCACAAAATATTACTGTTTTGTTAATGTCCGTTCAAGAAAATACAGGGCAAAGCCTGTTGGCTGTACAATGCATTAAATAATAAAGTAAAAAATGTGCAACCTTGCAAGGATTAAGGCTGTCGTGGTTGATACCTTTTGTAAAGCTAGCACTATGTGACAGACTTATAAAGATATCATAACTTTGAGATTTAAAAAATATATATCTATTATCGCTGCAGGTATCTTGATTGCCATGCCTTTACTGTGAGTCTTTTTATTATTTTTTTTTTTTTGCATTAATTGTCAATGTCCAGTGAAATGTTGCAGTTTGCATAGGAACACTTGTTTTGGATCCTTGTTTTGGACACCTTGTCCTAGGGTATTTGTTTTACACTTCTTACTTAAGTTATAATTTTTTTCTGTTTTGCAGACCGTAAAACTTATGGAACAAGAGCAGAAGGAAGCCGAACAAATCCGTCGCCAAGAATTTGAGGAGAGACGAAGGAAGCAAGAGGCAGAGCTTCGACGTGTGGAGGAAGAAAAACAGCGAACCCTTGCACTTCAAAGAAAGGAGAGAGAGCTAAGAGAAAAACTGCTAAATAACCTTCAGAAAAAGAGGAAAGTGATCTCACAAGTTGATGAGGCCACAATCCCGAATTGCAACTCTGTGAAGTCTGGCAATCCTGTTCCAGTATCGGAGTCATTTTGTTATGTTACTTCTACTTCAGCACAAACCTCAGCTAGTCAGTTGGATGTGATGTCCAGTCACGATATTATAAAAAATTCCAAAAATGTCAATGGAGTCGCTCATGATGATGATTCTACCAAAATAATTAAACTAAATGACTCAAAGAGTGAGAACAAATCTCAAGAAAGGCATCTTGATGTGCATTCCAGTATTCTTAATAGTGACATTTGGCGTATCAATAAATTGAGCATGGAACAAAGTTCATGCAAGGAGTTGTCATCGCAACGAGGAAAGATTGAAGGAGAGACAAGTTCTGATGATGAACTCAGAAGGCATCAAAGTAAACACAAGAGAGAATTTGGCAGTGGAGATGAGGGTCGAAGAAACAGAAAGAAACATCATAAAAAACATTCCAGGAGAGGTGGCAGACCTCTGCAGCCAAGCCTTAGCCCACCCTCTACTTTGTACAAGAGAGCTTACAGTGGTGAAAGGAAAGAAGATAAGCAGGAGAGAGGTCACAACCACAGAAAAAGAAGTCATCGGAAGCGGTCATTAAGTAGGGAAATCAGTCCTCTTCATAGGTGATCAAGGACATGGGCCTGTGCCAAGGCTCTTCTCACACCCACTGCTTTGAGAAATGACTATCTGGAAGTATAGCATTATCTGGGAATATGGCATAACGACTATCCAGTAGAAACCTTAGTAGAAACAATCCGCTAGTTTGTTGAAGATGCAGATCATGCACATTTTGTTCACCACAGTTTTTATGTACCCTTCATTCAGTCGCAAGCGAACTATTTAAAGGGAACATTTAAATGAAACTTGTAGTTTTTGGACATCCAAAGCAAATTGCTTTTCATATTTTGCTGCTTGTATGTTCAGTTACAAAGATATGACTTGTTTTTATGTTTGCGCCCACTCAGCTCAAATAACGTATTCATTTTTTGCACAAAGTGCTGAAACATTTCTACCTAATGGAGAAAAGGAAGTCTTTTGTGTTATTACCAGTAAATTAAATCTGCATACACTCCTGGAAAATGTGACTTTTTCATCAGCAGATTAAAGATTTGAATTATGCACTTGTTAAAACGTAATTTAGCGGTTCCTTTCCGAACAGATATTCAACATTTGCACGATGCCAGACTTCTTTTAAAGTCCATGTTTGGTATTTTGCATGCATCTAAACAATCATTCTGGTATCCTATTTTCAATTCCAGACTTTTTCTTTTGGTTATAACTAAATGTATTTAAACAAAACAACATAAGTAACCATACAATCCTACATAGGCCCCTCGTCCTACTTTTCTTTCTTTTATCAACCACAGCAGACATTGACAATGTAAAACATTGTTCTGAAAGCCCTGATCCAACATAGTTCAGTGTCCTTGGTGCAAGGAGCCTTAACCATGCCTTTTTCCTGTTTCATTTACAAATCGACCCTCAATTTAAGAATTTTTTAATACCCTGTCTTGGGTTTAATCCGTAGTGAAAAAGAGCCCTCTGGCTAAATTAACTAGTTAAAGAGATTAAAGTTTTTTTAAAGCTAGTCAAGGTCACCAGTAAATCAAATCAGGTTTGATGTATCTCCCCGTAAAAATGAAAGTGGGAGAAAAGGAAACTGGACTAGGTATGCTGTAACATAGTGGTAGAGTAAATCGTTATTTACTTGTTTATTGCATCTAGTTTTATAGATGATAATCTTGGCATATTAGATACGTTCTCGTGGAAAATGACAGAAATGTTTCTTAGCAGACTGAGTAAGGCTGCGCTCATCCCTAGAGAGACATTTACTTACGAGGTCTGTACAGGGCCCTGCCCACCAGGCACTATACCAAGCACATTTCCTGGCAGCGTGTTAGCTTTGTGCCCACCACTTGGGCCATTAACCTGGCTCTTAGCAAGTGGTGCAAGCATCTCAGGAGAATGTTAAAGTTCCCCGTAGTATAGCCCCAAGAGCAATGACTCTTGGCATAACTTTACTGCCTTTAGCGAAAGTGATATCTACAACACTCTTCTTGTGATCAACCCATCTAATCACCTCAGCAACCCTCTACCACCTTCCATCTTCAAAGAAATAAAAGCTGCCATCTTCCCCTTATGGTCCTGGATTGTCAACGCTTCTCTATTGCAAGGCACAATCCCAGACTGCCTAAAAGCAGCGCAGGTAATCCCCCATTCTAAAAATAACTAACTAGACAGGGCTGATCTTAATAACTTTATCCCGATCTCCAACATCCACACTCTGGCGAAACTTCTAGAAAAGTGCGTGCAATCGCAACTCTACTTACACATTGAGAAATTCCAACTTTTGGACAAACACCAATTTGGCTTTCGGAGAGGTCGCAGCACAGAATCTGTACTCATTCAGATTATGGATGACATTTTAAAAATGCTGGACCAAAATGAATCATACCTCCTGATTCTCCTTGACCTATCACCAGCCTTTGACACTGTTAATCACGACAAACTACTATCTGTTCTAGTACACAGGATGGGCCTTTCAGGGCATGTATTGCAGTGGATTACTTATTTCCTCCACAACAGATCCCAAAGAGTCAAGGTAAATCAATCTCTGTTGCCACCCTCTGCAGTAGCTATTGGGGTTCCTGAAGGGTCCGCCCTTTCACCCATACTTTTCAATTTATTCGTGGAACCACTAGCAAATGCTCTGAACTCCCCGAACATCCTTTTTCATATGTATGAGGATGACACTCAATTCTATCCTGAAGAACATTCAAAACTGGCTCACTGAGGGGGCGTGGCCAAATGATCCAACATGGTGGATGAGTTTTATCCTGACTCCTGAAGCCCAACAAATATCCACAATAATCCTACAGGTATAAACCCTTTTTGTAAGTCACTGCCACATCATCGCTGATGCCTGGTATCTCCAGAAATGCTCCGACTCCCCCACTGCGACGATCTACCTCCGAGAGGGCAGGGACACTGAGTTGGAGAAAGTGAACAGTGCTGCATGGTCGCGCACTGGGACCGCACCTGGCTGTGTTAACTGCCCTGTGGGACACAGCGGTTGCTCGAGAGCAGTTGGGCCCCCGGACGTTCTGAAAGGGGGAGGTGCTGGAGTCTTGCTGGGTCGGTGGCAGTGCCGAGACCTCTACTTCGTGTCCTCATGGCTGCCAGGCTCCGGGGGGGGCTGCTGGGGCTCTTTGACGGGGAGGCTCACTTCTGCGGCGGCCGAGAGATTGAGCTTAGTGAATTAGGGTGGCATGACTGGGGAAGTGAGGTCCGCGCTTGCCCTTGAAGGTACGACGCCTCCAGTGCCGATGTTCAGATGTGACTGGGGCATCGGCTTGCTGGATTAAAACCGGGCCTGATCCTGGACCCTTGACGAGGCGGGTGACCGGAGGCAACAGGGGAGCAGCGGGGAGTTCCACAAACAACGTTCAGTGTGGCTCACCGGTTAGAGGCGGCAGACCCAGAAGCAGAGGTCGACCAGGGTTCAATTCCCGACGCGGCAGGGTACGGAACCAATGTCAGCGGGCTCGATAAATCTCGCCTCGGTGCCTCTCTAACTATGGGTCCCACGCTGCAACTCTGGGCAATAGCTTGCTTAATCTCCACAACGGCCCCCTCGCTGCCGGGGATGCCTGGCTTCACCTTGGGGATGCCCAATAGGGACCATCTCACATGGAAAGCCAGGACGGGTTCCCCAGCGGTACGCAGCGCTAAGAAACCCCAGGGTGAACGTGCGCTCTACAAATTCATACTAACATAACACATAACGGCTCTTGTAGAAGACCAGGCAGGAATCACACGGAGACAACACACAGCGTACCATCCCAAATTCACTAGATTATACTCAGGATCCCTGTCTAAAGACTACATTCTCACCCTTGCACATGGAATTGAAGCAGGGTGGTACTTGGCTTGTGAAGGGCGGAAACTACGGTATTACCTATAGTAATGAACTAGCCAGTGGGAGTATAGTGAATCGCCTACGCGACACCGCTGGTAGGGGGCAATATCTCTAGAGTAAAACCGCCGGGCTCAGCCGAGACCACAACAGGGCCATCCAGCTAAGCAGGGGAACCACAGAGAGGTGCCCAATAGAATTGAGGGGGTGTAACTTTCTTTGCAGAGGTGGCCAGGCTAGGCCCTGGTGCGGTTTGCAGGTGAGGGAGACCCCACTGAGTGCCCTACTCCTTAGTATGTGCCCCAGGACCCCTGCAGACCTATGATGAAACCGCGCTCTGGACCAGTATCATCACCCTCAAAACCACCGCACTCACTTGACCACCACCATACCGACAACATGTCCAAAACTCAGACAACAGGCCCTGTGACCAAGCAAAGAACAAGGGACAAATTTACAGGCGGAAGCGCTGGTGTCACCATAACCAATGACATCCCTTCCACCACACTGGATAATGCTTCGATCCTGGCCACAATCACTCAATCGAGAGACATGCTGGATGCCATAATTGTGTTTAGGACGTGGGGAAAGCCAATAAACCATTGTAGGCTTGGGCAATGATTAGTTTAAGTAAATGGGGACTACAAGGGATTTTGTTGCACAGTTGGTTAAATCATAGGCTCCTGAAATAATTAGGCCCGATGTATCCACAGGATTACTTAGATGTTAATTGCACAATTTCTTTAGAAAGAATATATTCAATCTCTTAACTGATTAAGTAAAAGAAAAGAGTAGAAGCACACAGCCAAAAGAAGTTATGTTTAAAATCAAATGTATTTGAATAAATCACAAAGAACAAATCATGGGGACAAATAATAGAACAAAACTTTAAATCAAGGTCATGAAAAGCAGTGTGTTAATATTCACTTATCAGTTCAGAACATTTCATCAGCTCCTAAAAGAATTTTAAACGAAGAAAACCAAACACAACATATGTATAAAGGTGTCCTTCAATGCATAAAAGCTGGGGAGTTGATGACTTGGGTCGACTTTTCGGTCTTTTCTCTTGCGTTTTTATAAGACCATCTTCAGGACTTAGTATTTCATCAAGTAAAAAAACCCCTTCAATGAAATTGATGTCTGGGACTGATCTTCCAAGTAGGTATATATTTGTAAAGAAGAATCTGCCAAAGATTACATCAACAGTTGGAGATGTCTTAATCCTGGTATCTTTGTTTCCAGGTAAGTGATCGCATTTATTTTTGATACACGAAAGAGAGCCTCGAATCGGTAATCTCGCACTTCCTCGTAGTCTCAGTTGAAAAAGACAACCATAATTGGCGCCAACGGAGCAGATATAATGTTGCTGAGCCAGAATCTTCGTAATGCAGGGGAGCTTGTAATCCAGGCTGAAACAATGATTTCAGGCGCAGAGGACGCCTTAAGCACACTGCAAAGAAAAGTCAGCGCCCTCAAAAAAACTAACACGGGGACTCGTCTCACAAGAAGAAGATGCTGAAGGGAGAGCCCATCATAATAATCTGAGATTTGAGATTCCCAGAGGGATGTGAAGACACAGACGTGTGCGTTCCTTGGTCAGTGGCTCAAATCTTTGATCCCGGAGGGTAGTCTGTCCTCCTGCTTCGTCCTGGAGCCTGGCCATCGAGCACTCGCAGCCAAGCCTCCTCCTGGTGCCGACCTAGACCAGTCATTGCCTGAATCTTAAACAATCATGACCGGGACATCAACTTACAACAAGCCCTGCCGCAAAAGTCCCTCATTTGTGGATCCCGACTGATAATGATATTTCCGGACTACACTAAACTGGTCCAACAGAGACAATCCTTCACAGGCGCTAAAAAACACTTCTGTGAACTGCGAATCCCATACATGCTGCTTTTCCCGGCCCGTCTTAGAGTCAGCTACAAAAGCAGTATTCTGTTCTTTGACTCCCCTGAAGAAGTCTTCATAGACAGATGAGCGCCGCCCGGTCAAGCCACCTCGCGATTTGGATTCTTCTTCTTCTGGTGATCCACACCTCCATCAAAACAATAACCAAAAGGAGAAATGACGGCACTAATCAAGATCCTCCTGGTGCTCCGGTTCTCGGCGCAGTTAACCGGTACAGGTCTGATGCAACTGACTTCGCTACATGGACATAATCGCACTCCTGATCATTAGGTCAACGACTCTGGGAATCTTCGACAAATGTTCTTTCACTGGCACTAACATTTGGCTACCATACATGAACTAATCTACTCCGATCCCAGAGACCTTCACTAGGGATGGGATCTTTGGGGAACCATTGGACTGTTGCAGCCCTCACCCCCTGTTGTGGTGGGCCCTGCATACACTCCGCAACAGATGCTTAATTGTTCTTTGAGGTATTGGGGTGGGGAGGGAGGAGAGGGGTGGGAGTTAGTTACCGTTGATGTTGAATTTAGTGGATATAAGTTGCCCTCAGTACAACAGAACATCTTGGTACTCCTGTTGCACATCCGTACATCTTCCATGCCGTATATTGTTATGATCAAAACAACAAAATTCCAAAGGTGGATCTTAAGATAGTCACCTGGAACGTGCAAGGTCTCCTAGACCAGATTAAATGAGGGGTGGCCCTCAAATAGCCGAAAGGCCTAGGGGTGGGTGGTTCTGCTGTTACAAGAAACCCATTTAATGGGGACTAAGGTCCTTTGTCTGGCCCGGTACGGATTCATACATGGTTTTCCATTCAAGCTTCACAAGAGGCTCCAGGGGAGTAGTGATATTGATCTTTCATAGAATTTCATTTACACATAGCCGTACCTGGGCCTATACACAGGGGAGATACTTGTTCATTCTTGGCACGATTGGCGGTGAATCTATAGTATTGGGTAGCATATACATTTCCCGCCTCTTAGTCCAACTTCATTGAAAGTATTACTGATACCTGGGCCTTACTACCTGATATATTAGCAATGAAAAGGCAAGGACTGGAAGGATGTAATTCATCTGGACTATGATAGATTGTGCCGCACGCACAAAGTCCCTCCTCAGACCACTGGTGGAGGCACTGGGATGGGCAGATTCATGGAGGACTCGTCACCTGGTGGAAGTGGGCTACACATACTTTTCAACCGTTCATTACCACCCGGGTAACCTCATGTACATGTATTCGGTCTGCATACTGCGGTGGCATTGCTGCTGCTTATATACAAGCCTTCCATGCAGCCGCTCATCTGCAAATTCTGAATGAATTGTGGTACGAGCTCAGACGACCCAGCATATAAAGTTGAACAATGGCTCATGGGTGAACTTTCCATATATTCAGTTCTCTACAGTAGGGCCGACCTAAAGCCCCCCCCCCCCCATGCGCAGCGACAAACCCTTCGCTGAATGGGTTTGTGGGCCCCCGTTACACAAGAAACCCCGTTATGGTGAAATCGCCTATTCCCGCAAGTGGCAGACCTCTAGGGATTCAATGGCTGGGATTGAATCGCCATATCTTCCCTGGGTGCTGTCATGGCAGGGCTTACCCTTAAAACCTTCCATGAGGTTCAAAAAGACTTCTCCATGCCCCATTCTCAATTTTCTAAATTCCTGCAGCTTCGGCTTGCCCTTTTTCCCTACATTAAAGATCTGACCCACCTTCCGGAATTTAACCCCTTTATAAGGCAAGCTCCTGATGGGCGACCTAGAGGATCATAAAATATCAAAGATCTACCAAACCCTTGTCACAAACAGCCCCACCACCCTGGCTACAATAAGAGCGACCTGGGATATGGACGTGGGACCGATTGATGACAATGATTGGGCTGAATCACTCCTATCATCACGGGAAGCCGCAATCGCCACCTGACTCAGTCTCGTAAAATGTAAGTACTTGCATCGGGTGTACTTCACTAGACATAGGTTATTGTCGGCAGTATTGATTGCTTCCTCGCATTGCATGCAATGTCACTCGTAGGAGGGAACCCTTCTACACACTATCTGGTCATGTCCTGTTCTAGAATGCTTTTGGCATGGTGTATTCAATAGCCTGGCTGAGGTGCTAGCATGGGACTTGCCTAGATCCCCGAAATTTGCACTTTTTACACAACACAGAAGGAATAGGGGGCAATAGATATAAAAGACACCTATTATTTTTAGGACCGACACTTGCAAAATGCAACATTGCCAGGTAGATACCCCAGCCTGTATAAGGCTTTGGGAAAACGGTATGGTCTAGAACATGGGATTGGAACTCCTGGCCTTTCTTGCCCAGGGGTGCCTGCAGGAACACACCAACATTTTGAAAAGGTGGGCTGCCTACAGGTATATTTCCCTGGAGAAACACTACATAGTTGATGATCAATTAGGAAACAAAATAATCACATAGGAAAATGAGTAACATGATAACAGCTAAATTAAATCACCCATACTTGGCTGCTACGGTCCAAGATGATTACACATGATGATAATGCGCAAAGTAAGATATCTGTTTATCTGTCTTACTGCACTATATTTTATATCCAGTGTACATTGGGGAAATTTGTGACCCAACAATAATATTGATATATCCTGCGCCTGTAGTGTATTCCTCATGTTGCTTAAATATTCTGTCTTGCTACCCAAAATATCAATAAAAAGTTTTTTTTTTAACTGGCTCACTGAGAACCACCACTTGCTCAACACCTCCAAAACGGAATTCCTCCTCATCGCTCCCCCTAATCATGATCTCAAGATCAACCTCTGAATGAAACATTTTACAGCCTTCAACTGCTCTCCCCACATTATTGAGTTTGCTTAATCTCTTGGAATTAAACTAGACCTGCACTTGAACATGCAGAATCGTATCAGCAATACAGCTAAGGGAACTAAACACCAGATGAGTATACTAAGGAATCTCAAACCATTCCTTCCACAGGAAGACTTTAAGCTGGCGGTACAAACTTTTGTACTGTCTAGACTAGACTATGGTAGCACCATGCTTTGTGGTCTTCTGAAACATAACTTGGCCCCACTAAAGGCTCTTATAAATGCCGCAGCCAATATTGGTTACTGGTACAAAAAGAAACTTTCATATATTCCCGGCCCTAAAGACCTGGCTGCCTAAATACGAAGCAAGAATAAAACTAAAGATTGCCTACATGGCTCACAAAGCCCTCCATTTCAAGACCCCTATTTATCTGTCTCAAAAGCTAGAACTATCGGGGTTGCAGACCGCCACAAAGTGCAAGTTCACTGCTTTTGAAATCACAGGTTTTCCACAATTGCATAATTCCAGTGCCCCTGGCTATAAGAATATTGCAAGTTGCAGAGGAGTTCCATGACCAATATGCAAGTCTATGGAACTCCGAGGGAACTTGAAATATCCTTGTCATGTACGGCAGGAAGTAGTTAATCCCTTGCAATGCATGGTTACACCATTACCTTTCCCACCATATATTAAACTCCTTGGTATAAAGCTCTTTCACATAAAAGAGAAAGCATGTTCACAAATCTGAAGAACAAAAAAATCTCTTGTGCAAAATTAAACACATCAAAAAATCTGTGAGATATTGGTTGCAAGAAGATATTAGAATCAGTTTAATACAAGTTTAATACAAGTCAGTTATTATATACACATATTTATATATATATTTTTTTATAAGGCGACAGTAGGTTTGAATGGGCAGAAACATGTAGAAAGATTCTAACTTTTCCATAATTACCTGTGGACTGCAAAATATAGGCATGTTGCCGTAATTATTTCCTTTCTTGTCACTGAACAGCCATGTTTAGTTTTCATTCTATAAACAGCTGCCTTCATTATGTGACTGGGAAACACTACAGAGCCCATGGCAAGAAGGCCACACATTAAGGCTGCTATGCCAGCCAGGACCCACAATTCATCTAAAATCCTTTCATCTGGCTTGACTACACTCTAATTGTTGGGGTCACTGCATGAGGGGAGCAGTGTGGACCAAATTGCCCCAAAAGGTGCACCAGCGGGCTGGCTGTGGAGATGTTGACAGCCCTTCAATGGTGCCCCAAAAGGTGCACCATCGGGCCACCATGTGTGCCCGTCCCTAGATGTGTAGCCTGGGCCAGAGACTGCGGCATGCTTCAGGGGAGCCCATGAGCTGCGATCAAGTTTCCCTGCTGGTGACTGATGCTGCAGCCCGCCAGAGGGACGGGTACCAGTCGGAGTGGCATTGTCGGTGCTGTATGATTGGCTGCCAAATAGCTGAGACCTGGACTGAAATGCGTGCCTTGTTATGCAGGCACAGTGAGCCTAGCCGGGAGTGCTCGGCCACAGGCCCGGATTCATGCATCACCCGTAGTTGCTTGTATACTGCTCCAACTGAGAGAATTTGAGGCTTGCCTTAGATGGCAGGGAGCCTGGGAAGTAGCACCCATGGCCAGACACCCTGATTTCATCTGCTCCGGTTCAGTGGTGAGTGCGAAGGCCTAGGGGGCGGCTTGAGGCTGCAGACTGGAGATAATATGGTGGAGGGGTGCTGCTGGACATTGAGTGATTATTGGCCCTGAGATAGCCCCAGAGAGTGCTTTAATGCAACTGCCATAATTGGGGGCCTGGCTTTGAATACCTGGGCTCATAGAATGGAAGCACCCTGGGGGCACAACAGACATTTGTGCCTGCTTTCAATGCCCATGGGGCACTTTGGTATTACATAAGGGACAGCAGATGCTTGTGCGTCTCCTGTAATACTGATAGTACTCGCACACTTAAAGCGCCAGCGCTATCTTCAGAGGGAGTTCCCTCTTTGCATGGGGGCATGCCCCATACATATGAGGGAATCCCTTTGCCTCAGCAAAGAAGCTCTGAGGAGGTGCACTGTTAATGCACCCCATTATTTGTAGCCATATGACGGAGGATAGGTGGTCCCATGGACCCACCCAGAAAACCCCTCACAGATGGGTGCAGTCACTCACTGAACCTGTCTGCAAGGGGATCTCTAATCCCAATTAAAAGTGCAGATGGGTTGCTGCCTGCACCATGAAAACACAGAGTGGCTTTAAAGCAGCCACTTCGTTTTTCACCTGAACGAGTTCACGACTGACCTTGGGGGCAGCATGGGCTTGTGGCTCCTCTAGGGGCAGCACATTCACAATATGGTGAATGCCATTTGAAAGGTGTGCCCATTGCTAACCAGGAAAATGCGCTGCATACATAATACGCCGCCTGGTGTTGTGTGGCCCCATCCCTGACATTGGGACAGACACTGCAGTGAGATACTTCCTAAGACCCTGCGCTTGCCCCTATAGCCATATCCCTTTGATTTGGATTGGTGGGAGCCCTACAATCCATTGCATGTGATAAGAGGCCAGAAGCCCCTGTTTTTTCTTGTTCAGTGCCAGGATTATGAGTAGATATGGGGAAGACAGACAAAAGCCAAACTTGTCCCATCTTTGAAGCCAAGGGTACTACTAAGCCCCTGCAAGATGCTCTGTTGGACCAAGAGCAGGAACCGACACCCCAAGGTGAGACCGCACTTGAAGCAACACTGCTGGCCATGCAACAGAGCCAGCAATCCATTGATGGGAAAATCAACTTGCTAAATTTGCGCATTGAACATGTCAAAGAAGCTGGATAAGCAAACTGCGTGCATCACAGCAGCAAAGCAGCATATCACCACCACAGAAGATGACTTGCAATCAGGGAGTATAAAAATGTGTGAATATGAAAAAAGTTCTTGCAGTTATAAAGTCCTAAAATTTAAACTTAGTAGGGATCATCACAAGACTGTGACTACCAGGAGCAATCGCCTACAGGAGAACTCGCCTGTTTTCTTGTCACGGACCTTGCCGCACCCGCTTCGCGGGTGCCGCATCGCCAGCTTTCGTGAGGGGCTGCACTTCGGACCCTGAGGGAGAAGATTGACGGCGGAAGAGGGTCGAGGCAAACAGCGGGGCTGCGAGCGTAGCGGGGACTCCCTTGTCCAGGAGTCCCTGCATGACCGAGTGGCAGCTTCCGGTCCGCTCTCCCTGTTGTCCCGCCCACCGCCCACTGGAGGGCTTTTTAAAACCTCTATCCTGCTAGGTTCAGTGGGATCATCACAAGACTGTAACTACCAGGAGCAATCGCCTACAGGAGAACTCGCCTGTTTTCTTGTCACCGGACCTCGCCGCACCCGCTTCGCGGGTGCCGCATCGCCAGCTTTCGTGAGGGGCTGCACTTCGGACCCTGAGGGAGAAGATTGACGGCGGAAGAGGGTCGAGGCAAACAGCGGGGCTGCGAGCGTAGCGGGGACTCCATTGTCCAGGAGTCCCTGCGTGACCGAGTGACAGCTTCCGGTCCGCTCTCCCTGTTGTCCCGCCCACTGGAGGGCTTTTTAAAACCTCTATCCTGCTAGGTTCAGTGGGATCATCGCAAGACTGTGACTACCAGGAGCAATCGCCTACAGGAGAACTCGCCTGTTTTCTTGTCACCGGACCTCGCCGCACCCGCTTCACGGGTGCCGCATCGCCAGCTTTCGCGAGGGGCTGCACTTCGGACCCTGAGGGAGAAGATTGACGGCGGAAGAGGGTCGAGGCAAACAGCGGGGCTGCGAGCGTAGCGGGGACTCCATTGTCCAGGAGTCCCTGCGTGACCGAGTTGCAGCTTCCGGTCCGCTCTCCCTGTTGTCCCGCCTGTGGGCAGGTGGCCTGATATGCAGTGCTCACTATTCTAGTGAACACTATGTATCAGTCCAGCAACCCTTATTGATGATTGGTTGTAAGTCAACCTTATAGACCAGCTATCCTAGTAGCGTGGATACGAGCAGTCTAAGGCTAAAGACTCGAGAGGGCGCGTTAAGCCAGCTGTTTACCACACATATACCCCTTGAATACCAAGTGAAAGGACACCACACAAGTGTTATGAAAATAAACAGTTATTTATTTAAAGATCACAACAGCCCTGTACTCTTTATGAGGACAGGGTACTAAGCACAAACCAAGACTCTTACAAAAATACTTAAGTTAGCACAGTATATACAAATGCCCGAGGGGCACGGAAAACCATATACTCTGAAAGTGGAATGCGAAATTCCTAGCAGGTAAGTACAGTACTAATAGCTTTTGGAATCGCTAGGACTTGACTAGGGAATCGTTAGATTATGTCTAGGAGGCCTAGGGGACTCGGGTGCAGTGTGTGCACTCTCACGCGAGATGCGGGACAAAAGTCTATGGTAGCTAGGAATTAGAAAGTTAGTGTTCTCGGGCGAACCCGACCTGGTAGGGAGAAAACGAAAGTAGATTCTGACCCTTGGATAGTGAGGCTATGCTGGGGCACCGAAATGCCGAAGTTACCTAGCCCAGGGGCTGCAGCTGCATAGGTCTGAAAAGACGTCGGGAATCCTCGTAGACGGACCAGGAGCCGGAAGAAAAGATGCTGGCCGGTGACCAGTGAAGAAAGTTCAGTCGGATCCAAGCCTGGATCTTGAAGATAGATGACACCTGAAAGCAGAGGGGACCAAGTTCGAGACTACTAGCCAGTAGTCAGTGGGCACCAGGAGGGCACCGGATGGTAGCCACCTCGACTAGGTGAGTGGGTGACGCTTGACTCGAAGATCTCACGGACCAGGAGGCGTTGTCGGCGACCAGGATGGAGGATCGAGCTGTCCCACGAAGATAGAAGCTGTCGGCGTCGCTGGACCCAGGATTGGGCAACAAAGCCTTGGCAAATTCAAGCCCACGCGGTGGACCTAAAATGGCGTCTGGAGTGGACCAGGAGGGTCCGGGGTGCCTCTCTTGAAGAAGGAAGCAAAGGCCAGCCTGGAGCAACCAGACCAGCAGTCGTGAAGTCGTTGGGCGTCGTTCAGAGGGCCACAAGCCAGCCGGCTAGTAGCCAAACAACGCGGTGCACAGCAAACAGCAGAAGGGCCCCACGCAGATCGTGGAGATGCAGGGGGGCTGATCTTGGGTGCTGGAGCTGCGCAGGGTCGGGGCTTCTCGGACCCCAAAGCACTCACCAGTGGAGGACACGGTGGGCTTGCAGTAAAGATGTCGTGCAGTCTTGGCGATCGTCGGTCCCTTGAGGTCTCGTCGCACTCACGGTTCTCAGCTGGGCTGTAGAGGTGAGTAGAGGTCAGAGGTGCCAGGGAAGCCGGGTCTCGTCGAGCTGGGTCGTCGGATTCGTGATGAAGGACTTGCAGCAGACCGCAGTGTTCTTTAGGATGGTGCCTGCGGATGCAGGGTGACTACTCCTTAGCCACAAGGGAGAATCTTGAAGAAGAAATCGTGAAGTCCTTTCGAAGAAAGTGGTATCTTGATTCCAAAGATGATCTAATTTTAACAGGGGGCCCGCTCCCATCTTTATACTAAAAAAGGGGGCTGACCCGGTGACTAGGTCCTGCCTATGGGTGGGACTAGGTGGGGGGTGGTTACACCCCTCAGCCATGCCGGACTTCCCCAGGCCAGGGGCTGGTGTGCCCCTGGAACTGGTTCAGACCGGCCTATGCGTAGTGAGCACCGGGGTGCCACTCAGCAGTCACCTTCCTGTAAAGCCCTGCCTACCCAGGATACACAAAACCATGTCTGGGACGGTGCTAGCACCGCCCCTGACAGAAAACCCTTTGTCCAGGCTCCCCTCGCTGGAAGGACTCCCAGCTGCAGGGGGTCAGACTCGTGTCTGTGGTGGCAGCATCCATTTTGTGGAGCTGAGGCTTCAGTTAACTTTAACCGGGGTTCACAGTTCCATACATGTCGTGTCCCTCTAGAAGGGTGGAATGCTAACCCCGTCGCCAGAATTGGCGAGGGGTTAGTATTCCAATTCGTATGACACCTTACTCGACATGTTTTGATAAAGCAATACCAAAGATAGCATTTAACCGCGAGGATTATAATGCACTTAAGAGTATATGGTATGCGATATCATGGAACAGCTATTAGGACTTGATTCCGCAAGCTGCAGACAGGCTCAGCTCATGCCAGAGCACCATCTCACACGATTCCAAGCACTCTGCCTTCAGGATTGTCAAGGCCTGCCATAGGAGTGACTGATAGGAATCTGTGTGTCCATTTTAGGGTTAGGTATAGGGATACTACACCTACAGCAAAGGGTGATTACACGACTTTGCCCCAGCTGTCATGCAGCCAGTTGTGTCAGATTTAGGAGGCCAGCCAGGGGTGGCATAATACATGCTGCAGCCCCTGGCAGCCCTGGGTACACCCATGCCCTGAGTTACAGGGTCTGATAGGGTGGCCCAGTACCAATTGGAAATGTACCTAGGGTACATGGAATCCATTTTAAAGAGAGAGCAGTAGGCCTGGGGTCCTGATTGGCAGGGTCCCAGGTCGACTATGTCCAAAACCAGCTAAAACACAGGGCAAAAAGTTGGGGGCAACCATAGTCAGGATGTACCTTCCTACACAACCCCCCCCCAAACGAAAGGAGATAAGGCTATCCTTGTCCAGGTAAGCCTCTATTACCTAAGTGGCCATATAAGGAAGGACCAGCTCTGGCTTGGTTTCCCCCTGTGTCATGGTCCACTAGGCAACCCCTCACCCTAAGGGTATCTGAGGGTCTCCACCATAGGGAATCTCTGTCTCTGGTGTGTCTTGGGAAAGAAGAAGGCTGATGCTGGGATGGAGTACTGAAGTGAGGCTCCTCTACCTTTGGGCTCAACTTCCTCCAATCACCATCCATCATATGTGCCTTTCTTTCTTTAGCTGAGATGCACTGAGCTCTCAGGGTCAGCCTCTGGCTACCTAAAGCTGGAGGCTGAGTCCCTCTGTTTGGCTTACTGGAGGGACAGGTCAGGTCTGGGGTTTTTAGGCCCCATGTTTGGCTGTGCCCAACAGTGTCCAGCTGTGGGAGTTCCCTAACTACTTTTAAGGGGGATCCCTCAGGAGTCTGTTCTATTTTCACTTGGCTAGGTTTACCAGCTTCAGTGATCCTAATCTGCTGATTAGGGGGTTCTTTTGGACAGGGGGCCCTTTGGGGTCCACCACTGGCCTCCCTGGTCTCTTCAGCCCTGGGCTGACTGAGGCAGGGTAGAGAGGTGCAGGTTACCTGCTCCAGACTGGGTCCCACCTGGGAAGGGTCCACTGACATCAGGGGCTCTGCCAGGCTAGGCCTGACTACCTCTGGGGCAGTTCCTTCAACAGGGGTAGAGTCAGTTCCCTGAGGAGGCTGGCTCTCACCTAGTGTCTGGGAGGGGGAAGACTCTTCTTCCTCCTCAATGCTCTCTGTTTGAGTGGAGTGATCCATTGTCTCAGGCTTCACAACCTCACTATCTGTCTGAGTAGAGGCTGAGACCATTTCAACCTTGCTCACCTTGTCAGGAGGGCACTCAGTCTGTGTTTGGGCTGTGACTGTCACAGCCCTCCTATCCTGCTCTGGAAAGTCTGTCTGAGCCTGGGCAGTGGCTACCACTGCCCTTCCAACCTTTTCAGGGAGGAATGGTGCTTGGACTGGGGCTGTAGCTATTACAGCCCCACTAACCTGTCTGGATAGGCCTATCATTCTGGAATGAGTTTCTTGTTCCACCTCAGCCCATGCTGAGAGTTCTAGGTCATTCCCCAGTAAGCAATCTACAGGTAGGTTATCTGTCACTGCCACTCTCATGGGCCCTGTGACATTACCCCAGCTGAGCTTGACTACTGCCATGGGATGCCTTCTCTTCATTCCATGAATGTCTGTCACCTGATAAGTAAAACCAGGGGTCAGTTGAGCAGAGGGGACCAGATGGTCACTCACCATGGTGAGGCTGGCCCCTGTGTCTCTGAATGCCTCAACTTTCTGACCATTCACTAAAACTTCTTGTCTATACTTGCCCAAAATGTGGGGTCCAGTAGTGAAGTTGGCAAACCCCATGCCAGTCTCACAGACAAGAGTGTGGTCAGGGAACCTGGCTACGCCATAGTCCTCCTGTTGGCCCAGAGTAATGCCCACCACATTCTTGGGGGCACTCCCACCACCTGGGGGATTACCACTAGTGGTAACAGGAGGTTTAGGAGTATTACCTGGGGGTGTATTTCCCTTATTACCATTTTTAGGGCAACTGGCATCACTTTTGTAATGACCCACCTGTTTACAGGTATGGCAATAAGGTTTCTTCTGTTCTGAAGGAGTGTTCTGGGACCCACCACCCTTGTTGGAATTTTGGGGCCCTTGGGAAGTCTTCTCTGTGGATTTATCCCCACCCTTCTCTTGAGGCTTGGTTGATTCCTTTTTCTGGTCACCACCCTGGTTTTTAGGCCTAACCCTGGTTCTGACCCATTTGTCTGCCCTCTTACCCAATTCCTGTGGAGAGGTCAACTCAGAGTCTACCAGGTGCTGATGTAATAGCTGGTTCTGACAATTATTTAAGATTTGCTCCCTCATAATTAGATTATACAATCCTTTAAAATCAGTAACCTTACTACCCAGTAGCCAGCCTTCAAAAGCCTTAGTGGCACAATCAACAAAGTCAGTCCAATCTTGAGACTGAGTTTTCTGGGTGTCTCTGAACAGCATCCTGTATTGTTCAGTGGTTAAACCAAACCCATCAACCAGTACATTCTTCAAGACTTGGTAATTGTTAGCATCCTCCACCCTTGTGGTGAGGAGCTTATCTCTACCTTTACCATCAAAGGAGAGCCACAAGATAGCTGCCCACTGACTTTGGGGAACACCCTGCACAGTGCAGGCTCTCTCCAAAGCAGTAATCCATTTGTGGATGTCATCCCCTTCCCTAAAGGGGGGCACTATCTTATTCAGGTGCTTTTTATCAAAACTCCTTTCCCTATTGCTAGGTTTATTGCTGCCACCAGTGGGAACTAGCCCACATAATTCTTGCTCTCTAGCAAGGGCAAGTCTCTCTTTGGCCAGGGCAAGTTCTTCCCTTTCAATCCTCAGTTTGACTGCCCTTTCTTCAGCTTCATACACTCTCCTCTTAGGGGAAGACATTCCTCTGTGAGAAGAGTTGAGAGAGCCATTGGTTCGAAAGGATCTGCTAGAGCCTCTTGATAGAGACCTAACTCGTCCATTCCCAATGTTAAGCTGACCTGAGAGTGGGCCCAGGAGTCCCCCAGTACCAAGCTCATGTCTGCTTAAGTTGGACCTGCTTAGTCTACTGACTTCTAGCTGTCCCTTATCTGCCTTATCCCCAGACAACTCATCCTCCTCCTCAGCATCATCTGCCTCATGGAGGGGATGGATATCAAAGGGACCCTGTAAGGAGGGCATACTTCCTTCTGGATTAGAAGGGTCTGGGTTACCAGCCCTACTGGCATCATAGGCCTCTAGGAGACCAATCAGAAAGGAAGTGGTGGGGTTAGACCCCTGTTTTAGTTTCCTGAGAGTACACACTTGTCTCATCTCATGGAAGCTAAGAGCAGTATATTTTGAAGGGATGACCTGTGGAGGGTCAACTGACACAAGGGGAGACTCAGTGTTTCCTCCTGTGACCGACATACTGCTTCTAGTGTGGTGTAAGTGATGCACCTACCTACACTATGTGTTACCTACTGGTCCCTTGCTAGAGTTGCAGCCAAGGTGTGCTAAGCCTTGAGGAGCTACAACAGCTGGTTCAGTAGAACTCAGAGTATTCTAAGCTTTAGTTATATGTACCTAACAGTACTTATGTGATCTTTCAACAAGATATTCTTAGGATACGTGTGGTAAAACAACAGCAAGCTCAAATCCCAACCGCTGCTCACCAATGTGGGCAGGTGGCCTGATATGCAGTGCTCACTATTCTAGTGAACACTATGTATCAGTCCAGCAACCCTTATTGATGATTGGTTGTAAGTCAACCTTATAGACCAGCTATCCTAGTAGCGTGGATACGAGCAGTCTAAGGCTAAAGACTCGAGAGGGCGCGTTAAGCCAGCTGTTTACCACACATATACCCCTTGAATACCAAGTGAAAGGACACCACACAAGTGTTATGAAAATAAACAGTTATTTATTTAAAGATCACAACAGCCCTGTACTCTTTATGAGGACAGGGTACTAAGCACAAACCAAGACTCTTACAAAAATACTTAAGTTAGCACAGTATATACAAATGCCCGAGGGGCACGGAAAACCATATACTCTGAAAGTGGAATGCGAAATTCCTAGCAGGTAAGTACAGTACTAATAGCTTTTGGAATCGCTAGGACTTGACTAGGGAATCGTTAGATTATGTCTAGGAGGCCTAGGGGACTCGGGTGCAGTGTGTGCACTCTCACGCGAGATGCGGGACAAAAGTCTATGGTAGCTAGGAATTAGAAAGTTAGTGTTCTCGGGCGAACCCGACCTGGTAGGGAGAAAACGAAAGTAGATTCTGACCCTTGGATAGTGAGGCTATGCTGGGGCACCGAAATGCCGAAGTTACCTAGCCCAGGGGCTGCAGCTGCATAGGTCTGAAAAGACGTCGGGAATCCTCGTAGACGGACCAGGAGCCGGAAGAAAAGATGCTGGCCGGTGACCAGTGAAGAAAGTTCAGTCGGATCCAAGCCTGGATCTTGAAGATAGATGACACCTGAAAGCAGAGGGGACCAAGTTCGAGACTACTAGCCAGTAGTCAGTGGGCACCAGGAGGGCACCGGATGGTAGCCACCTCGACTAGGTGAGTGGGTGACGCTTGACTCGAAGATCTCACGGACCAGGAGGCGTTGTCGGCGACCAGGATGGAGGATCGAGCTGTCCCACGAAGATAGAAGCTGTCGGCGTCGCTGGACCCAGGATTGGGCAACAAAGCCTTGGCAAATTCAAGCCCACGCGGTGGACCTAAAATGGCGTCTGGAGTGGACCAGGAGGGTCCGGGGTGCCTCTCTTGAAGAAGGAAGCAAAGGCCAGCCTGGAGCAACCAGACCAGCAGTCGTGAAGTCGTTGGGCGTCGTTCAGAGGGCCACAAGCCAGCCGGCTAGTAGCCAAACAACGCGGTGCACAGCAAACAGCAGAAGGGCCCCACGCAGATCGTGGAGATGCAGGGGGGCTGATCTTGGGTGCTGGAGCTGCGCAGGGTCGGGGCTTCTCGGACCCCAAAGCACTCACCAGTGGAGGACACGGTGGGCTTGCAGTAAAGATGTCGTGCAGTCTTGGCGATCGTCGGTCCCTTGAGGTCTCGTCGCACTCACGGTTCTCAGCTGGGCTGTAGAGGTGAGTAGAGGTCAGAGGTGCCAGGGAAGCCGGGTCTCGTCGAGCTGGGTCGTCGGATTCGTGATGAAGGACTTGCAGCAGACCGCAGTGTTCTTTAGGATGGTGCCTGCGGATGCAGGGTGACTACTCCTTAGCCACAAGGGAGAATCTTGAAGAAGAAATCGTGAAGTCCTTTCGAAGAAAGTGGTATCTTGATTCCAAAGATGATCTAATTTTAACAGGGGGCCCGCTCCCATCTTTATACTAAAAAAGGGGGCTGACCCGGTGACTAGGTCCTGCCTATGGGTGGGACTAGGTGGGGGGTGGTTACACCCCTCAGCCATGCCGGACTTCCCCAGGCCAGGGGCTGGTGTGCCCCTGGAACTGGTTCAGACCGGCCTATGCGTAGTGAGCACCGGGGTGCCACTCAGCAGTCACCTTCCTGTAAAGCCCTGCCTACCCAGGATACACAAAACCATGTCTGGGACGGTGCTAGCACCGCCCCTGACAGAAAACCCTTTGTCCAGGCTCCCCTCGCTGGAAGGACTCCCAGCTGCAGGGGGTCAGACTCGTGTCTGTGGTGGCAGCATCCATTTTGTGGAGCTGAGGCTTCAGTTAACTTTAACCGGGGTTCACAGTTCCATACATGTCGTGTCCCTCTAGAAGGGTGGAATGCTAACCCCGTCGCCAGAATTGGCGAGGGGTTAGTATTCCAATTCGTATGACACCTTACTCGACATGTTTTGATAAAGCAATACCAAAGATAGCATTTAACCGCGAGGATTATAATGCACTTAAGAGTATATGGTATGCGATATCATGGAACAGCTATTAGGACTTGATTCCGCAAGCTGCAGACAGGCTCAGCTCATGCCAGAGCACCATCTCACACGATTCCAAGCACTCTGCCTTCAGGATTGTCAAGGCCTGCCATAGGAGTGACTGATAGGAATCTGTGTGTCCATTTTAGGGTTAGGTATAGGGATACTACACCTACAGCAAAGGGTGATTACACGACTTTGCCCCAGCTGTCATGCAGCCAGTTGTGTCAGATTTAGGAGGCCAGCCAGGGGTGGCATAATACATGCTGCAGCCCCTGGCAGCCCTGGGTACACCCATGCCCTGAGTTACAGGGTCTGATAGGGTGGCCCAGTACCAATTGGAAATGTACCTAGGGTACATGGAATCCATTTTAAAGAGAGAGCAGTAGGCCTGGGGTCCTGATTGGCAGGGTCCCAGGTCGACTATGTCCAAAACCAGCTAAAACACAGGGCAAAAAGTTGGGGGCAACCATAGTCAGGATGTACCTTCCTACACCGCCCACCGCCCTCAACGCCCCCTATATCAAAGGCCTAATCTCCCGCAGCGCGGGACGCAGCTCGTGGCGAAGACCGGGCAAAGACCGGGCCGTTTCAGGCCGTTACAGACCGAGTAAGACCGGACCGGGCCATCTCCCTTGGCTGTTTTTGCCACGGTATCCAGTTCAACTGTTCTCTAATTATCCCTAAGTACTCACAATATGACGTCCTTGCGTGAAACTCGGAGCAGGTCCACAAAGCCCGTGAAAAAGGCTACAGGGACCCTGGACGACTTTATCACAAGGACTAATATAACCATTGACAATGAGATTACAAAACTACAGCATAGAGTGTCCCTGGAGTTGGAGACAGCTAGAAGGCAGTCCATAGACATAGCATTAAGAAAAAAATCTTCGTTAGGTAGCATTGCCTCTTCGAAAACCCCTGAGCGCACTACCGGCCCCATACCTATTATTACTTTGGCCGAAGTGCATCCTATTGCCGAGGAAACAGCTCCCTCTGCTAACCTTAACTTAGACCCCTCACATAAATTATCTATCAGTAGTGTATCTGAAAACATAACGATTTCGGATTCACTAGTGGAGGATGTATGATTGGCTGCCAAATAGCTGAGACCTGGACTGAAATGCGTGCCTTGTTATGCAGGCACAGTGAGCCTAGCCGGGAGTGCTCGGCCACTGGCCCGGATTCATGCATCACCCATAGTTGCTTGTATACTGCTCCGACTGAGAGAATTTGAGGCTTGCCTTAGATGGCAGGGAGCCTGGGAAGTAGCACCCATGGCCGGACACCCTGATTTAATCTGCTCCGGTTCAGTGGTGAGTGCGAAGGCCTAGGGGGCGGCTTGAGGCTGCAGACTGGAGATAATATGGTGGAGGGGTGCTGCTGGACATTGAGTGATTATTGGCCCTGCAATAGCCCCAGAGAGTGCTTTAATGCAACTGCCATAATTGGGGGCCTGGCTTTGAATACCTGGGCTCATAGAATGGAAGCACCCTGGGGGCACAACAGACATTTGTGCCTGCTTTCAATGTCCATGGGGCACTTTGGTATTACATAAGGGACAGCAGATGCTTGTGCGTCTCCTGTAATACTGATAGTACTCGCACACTTAAAGCGCCAGCGCTATCTTCAGAGGGTGTTCCCTCTTTGCATGGGGGCATGCCCCATGCATATGAGGGAATCCCTTTGCCTCAGCAAAGAAGCTCTGAGGAGGTGCACTGTTAATGCACCCCATTATTTGTAGCCATATGACGGAGGATAGGTGGTCCCATGGACCCACCCAGAAAACCCCTCACAGATGGGTGCAGTCACTCACTGAACCTGTCTGCAAGGGGATCTCTAATCCCAATTAAAAGTGCAGATGGGTTGCTGCCTGCACCATGAAAACACAGAGTGGCTTTAAAGCAGCCACTTCGTTTTTCACCTGAACGAGTTCACGACTGACCTTGGGGGCAGCATGGGCTTGTGGCTCCTCTAGGGGCAGCACATTCACAATATGGTGAATGCCATTTGAAAGGTGTGCCCATTGCTAACCAGGAAAATGCGCTGCATACATAATACGCCGCCTGGTGTTGTGTGGCCCCATCCCTGACATTGGGACAGACACTGCAGTGAGATACTTCCTAAGACCCTGCGCTTCCCCTATAGCCATATCCCTTTGATTTGGATTGGTGGGAGCCCTGCAATTTATTGCATGTGATAAGAGGCCAGAAGCCCCTGTTTTTTCTTGTTCTGTACCAGGATTATGAGTAGATATGGGGAAGACAGACAAAAGCCAAACTTGTCCAATCTTTGAAGCCAAGGGTGCTACTAAGCCCCTGCAAGATGCTCTGTTGGACCAAGAGCAGGAACCGACACCCCAAGGTGAGACCGCACTTGAAGCAACACTGCTGGCCATGCAACAGAGCCAGCAATCCATTGATGGGAAAATCAACTTGCTAAATTTGCGCATTGAACATGTCAAAGAAGCTGGATAAGCAAACTGCGTGCATCACAGCAGCAAAGCAGCACATCACCACCACAGAAGATGACTTGCAATCAGGGAGTATAAAAATGCGTGAATATGAAAAAAGTTCTTGCAGTTATAAAGTCCTAAAATTTAAACTTAGTAGGGATCATCACAAGACTGTGACTACCAGGAGCAATCGCCTACAGGAGAACTCGCCTGTTTTCTTGTCACCGGACCTCGCCGCACCCGCTTCGCGGGTGCCGCATCGCCAGCTTTCGTGAGGGGCTGCACTTCGGACCCTGAGGGAGAAGATTGACGGCGGAAGAGGGTCGAGGCAAACAGCGGGGCTGCGAGCGTAGCGGGGACTCCATTGTCCAGGAGTCCCTGCGTGACCGAGTGGCAGCTTCCGGTCCGCTCTCCCTGTTGTCCCGCCCACCGCCCACTGGAGGGCTTTTTAAAACCTCTATCCTGCTAGGTTCAGTGGGATCATCACAAGACTGTGACTACCAGGAGCAATCGCCTACAGGAGAACTCGCCTGTTTTCTTGTCACCGGACCTCGTCGCACCCGCTTCGTGGGTGCCGCATCGCCAGCTTTCGTGAGGGGCTGCACTTTGGACCCTGAGGGAGAAGATTGACGGCGGAAGAGGGTCGAGGCAAACAGCGGGGCTGCGAGCGTAGCGGGGACTCCATTGTCCAGGAGTCCCTGCGTGACCGAGTGGCAGCTTCCGGTCCGCTCTCCCTGTTGTCCCGCCCACCGCCCACTGGAGGGCTTTTTAAAACCTCTATCCTGCTAGGTTCAGTGGGATCATCACAAGACTGTGACTACCAGGAGCAATCGCCTACAGGAGAACTCGCCTGTTTTCTTGTCACCGGACCTCGCCGCACCCGCTTCGCGGGTGCCGCATCGCCAGCTTTCACGAGGGGCTGCACTTCGGACCCTGAGGGAGAAGATTGACGGCGGAAGAGGGTCGAGGCAAACAGCGGGGCTGCGAGCGTAGCGGGGACTCCATTGTCCAGGAGTCCCTGCGTGACCGAGTGGCAGCTTCCGGTCCGCTCTCCCTGTTGTCCCGCCCACCGCCCTCAACGCCCCCTATATCAAAGGCCTAATATCCCGCAGCGCGGGACGCAGCTCGTGGCGAAGACCGGGCAAAGACCGCGCCGTTTCAGGCCGTTACAGACCGAGTAAGACCGGACCGGGCCATCTCCCTTGGCTGTTTTTGCCACGGTATCCAGTTCAACTGTTCTCTTATTATCCCTAAGTACTCACAATATGACGTCCTTGCGTGAAACTCAGAGCAGGTCCACAAAGCCCGTGAAAAAGGCTACAGGGACCCTGGACGACTTTATCACAAGGACTAATATAACCATTGACAATGAGATTACAAAACTACAGCATAGAGTGTCCCTGGAGTTGGAGACAGCTAGAAGGCAGTCCATAGACATAGCATTAAGAAAAAAATCTTCGTTAGGTAGCATTGCCTCTTCGAAAACCCCTGAGCGCACTACCGGCCCCATACCTATTATTACTTTGGCCGAAGTGCATCCTATTGCCGAGGAAACAGCTCCCTCTGCTAACCTTAACTTAGACCCCTCACATAAATTATCTATCAGTACTGTATCTGAAAACATAACGATTTCGGATTCACTAGTGGAGGATGTTAAGGGGGAGAAGGCCCAAGGGAAAGTAGATTTTAAGAATAACCAGGGAGACACTAAGGCAATACCCAAACAAAAGAGAAAACGGAAAAATATGTCTGTGTATGCCAGGAAAAAGGCAAAAGTAGCCACAAGCCAGTGCATTACAGGGGGGGCCTTACAACTAACTATTGCAGCTAGTAAGTCTGACCAGACGCTTCCAATCGTGCAAACACCTATTAGTAATGACAACATAGAAGCGTTAAATCTAGGTTTAAGAGTTGACCACCCCGTTGTCGAGGGCGAGAAAACTTCCACATCCATGGTTGAGCCAGAGGGGGGTAAAGAAGAGTTTCTGAAACTTGTATGGGAAACACTTAAAAAACTCCTCAGGCCGCTAGAAGTTAAGCTAACCTGCATTGAAAATCAGCTACTTGAGGTGGAAAAAAGTATTATCACCCTATCCAGCTTAAGCCTTAATGGTAGTGATGTACCTGCAATCTCCACACTGGCTCCAACCATGGTCCCTGTGATATCCTTAAAAACAAATCCATCTAGCACACAGCACCCAAAAAAAGGTGTAGTAAAAAACATAAATGCAAACCCGATAACGAGTACTGCAGTAAATCCCAATGCCACACCCTTGAATCCGCCAACTGTTAACTCCGTTAGCAAACCATCTTTGAAGGGTCCTGTACAAAGCAAGAAATCACAGATAGCAAATGTTGTCGACACTCATTCCCCTGCCCCCAAAGCCCCCGGCCCAAAAAAGTCTTCAGCTGACATACTTCCTCTTGCACATACTACTCTGGGTCTAAACAAATCCCTGGCTGATAGATCCTCTGCAAACAGAACGAATAAACTTAATTACCAAACAACTTATGCCTATGACAACTTTAAGGGAGGATACATAGATCTGCCCCCTGATGCCAGTCCCTATGTAGTTGTTCTTACTGGGGTGCCTGAATTAGACAATCAATTTGAAGAACATTTTTTATCTTTAAAAAATAAGGTGATTTACTGGCTAAATTCAAACAAACCTGTTCCGAACCATATGAAAAGTAGAATCCTTATGGTTCGCAGGGTACCTTGGGTTGGTCCTATAGTCAAATCAATCCCGGGTGACTGTATTGTTATTTCATTTGAGGAACCACATAGTGCCCAACAGATATGTACATGGAAATCATATGCAGGCACTTCATCTATCAAAGCTAGGCCCCTATCTTTTTTCTACCCCCCAACTACGGGACCAATTGGAATACTGTTAAACATCATTCCGGTCATGCACCCGATTTGGGTAGACAGGGTGTTCGAAATGTGTGGAATGGAATTCCCACTTTCAACAGGTTTAGCAGTTTAGATGGAATTGACTGACTTGAGACCTCGCCAAATTGCACTTTTAAGTCACATGGCACCTACTGTTCACCTGGCAATGGGAATATTTTCCCCAGAGACAGAAATAGTGAGAAACCACAGAATGAGGGAGAGGGAGCCAAAAACTATTGTAAAACGTGGGATTCCCAGAATACGGAAAGTATTACAGTAGCGAACCTACAGTCTCACGGAGTGGATGAGGGTTGTCTTGGTGATGAAACCAACATTGCAGCAGGGGTTCTGTTAACCGAAACAGAGAGCCAAATTGTAGGTGACTTGCAGCTAGATGGTGTAAATCTTCCGGTGGAACCAGTGCTAGCCATTGATGACTCCTTCCGTCCTGGTAGTGGGGCAATTCCACCGTTACTTGTTTTGTCATGGAATATTGCAGGAGTCAACAAAAATCTGATGGACCCAGATTGGGCTGATTATGTTGACTCCAGCGATTTCTGCCTATTGCAAGAGACATGGGTGATGGATATTCCCCACAGGATAGGATATAAAACCTTTGGTACAGAGGCAGTTCAGTCTAATAGGGGAAGGCCGTCTGGGGGATTGATCATATGGGTCAAAATTTCATTGAAAATAAAGGTCGAATCAATAGACACAGGAACCCCTGACATTCTGGCATTAAAACTTGTAAATCTGAATGGGGACGAATGTTACATTATTAATGTTTATAATAGACCCCTTGGTCATTCCAAAGTTTCTTCTACTTTGGAAACATTGGATGGCTCGTTGAAAAGGGTGGTTGGTGATGTCCCTTTGATTCTGGGTGGCGACCTAAACTGCAATTTTGAACCCGTTTTTGGGCTTACTGATGTCTTTGAGGACGAAGATCAAGCATATAACATTCCCCAGCTTGAGACTTCAAACTGTGTTAAATGCTCTGCTCTGGCTGTCCAATTAATGAGGCTAACTGCAGATCATGGTCTCAGAGCATGTAACGGCCGTCTCCCCTCTGACTTAACAAAACAGCCAACTTTCGCGAAGTCTAAAAGTAACCTGGACTTCATACTTGTCTCATTAAGCATCTGGCATTTTATGGTTGATCTTAAGGTGGCAAACAGGGATGAGAGTGACCACTATCCCCTTGAACTTTATATTGATGCACTCATGTTTAGTGACACCTCTGCTTCAACATCTATTGAGGCTTCCAACCCTAAATTATGTGAGCAGGTACATGTTAATAACAACAGACGTGCATTAAAATGGCCGTACATTCTAGCCCAAGGTAAGGCCTTAGCATTGGTTTATTCACTTTTTGGCACAATGTTCGGGCTTATAGTTGGTCAACCCTTCTTACCCAACCATTATGATCATTTTATTGCATTACACAAGATTTTCTTTGATGAGTTAAAAACCTGTCTGTCCAAAATGCCAAAGAAAAAGCAACAAAATGTACGAGTGGGATGTCATGGTAAACTATGGTATGACCATTCATGTAGGTTGGCTAAGAGGGAGCTCCTGCTTGCTATTAAAAATAAATCAAAGGATGATGTCAGACTTGCAAGGGAAGCATATAAGCATGTCCAAAGGACTTCAAAAAAGTTATGGGAAGAGTCGATCTGGGCTGATATGCTGGTTGCTGCCAAATCTAAGGACAATGTTGGCTTTTGGAGGCTGGTTGCAAATGAGGGACACGCAGGTAGAGCTGTGAAGGACACTTTTTTAGATGAATCGACTTGGGTGACACACTTCACATCTCTTTACAAACAATATGATAGTGGTGTTGATGAAATTCCATGGCTGCCTCCACCGATTGAATGTCTTGATTTTACACTAGATGAAACAAAAAGGGCAATTAGTGAACTAAAAAATAGCAAAGCTCCTGGGCCCGACAAAATACCGGGCGATTTGTACAAGCATGAAATTGAAGTTTGGGCTCCATATATAAACCGTTTGTTCAATGCTCTATCTAATAATTGTCAATTTCCCGATAGCTGGCGCGCAGCTGAAGTTGTTTTAATTTTTAAAAAGGGAAATAGATCTGTGCCTTCGAACTATAGACCAATTAGTCTAATGGACACCCTGCAAAAACTCTATGCCAAACATTTATTATTTCGAATAAATGACTGGCTGGAGGAAAAAACAATACTTTCAAAATTCCAAGCCGGTTTTAGGAGCAAGACCAGCACCATAGACCAGGTCTTCAGATTCTGTTGTATATATTGGAAATATGTACACATTAGGAAAGGTCACTTGTACGTAGCTTTCGTAGATCTGAGAGCGGCATTTGACCTTGTCCCTCACAACCTGCTCTGGAGATCCCTAAGCGAAGCCGGTCTGCCAGGGTGTCTTCTGGTTCAAATAGTCGAGTTACATGCTAGGAATCATGCCAACATTAGGTGGGGCCCAAATGGTGAACTGACGCGTAATATTCCAATTGAGCGTGGTGTCCGTCAAGGATGCGTCTTGGCCCCCACCTTATTTTCTTTATTTGTTAACGATATCCCTGATCATTTGAATGGCTGTACCAATGACTCACCTCAGCTTAATGGAGAAAGGGTGCCTGCGTTGCTCTTCGCGGATGACACCATCTTAATATCCCAAACCAAGAAGGGCCTCCAGGCACTCCTTAACTCATTCAGTAGCTATTGTGTGAAGAAAGGATTAGAGATAAACGTTGACAAAACTAAGTGTAGGCATTCAACCCTAGTAAACCGGATAGAGGGATCCTGACTTTAAATGGTCAAATCTTAGGAACTGTTGATAACTTTTCCTATTTGGGGGTTGTACTCGACTCAAATCTAACATGGAAGGCCCAAATTGAGAAAAGCAAGGTGTTGTATGCCCATAATGTCAAGCCAGTTATTAGCAAACTTAATGCTAGTACAAGTAAGAGTGTGAATCCTGTGCTTGAGCTTTTCAAATTTAAAATCCAATCTGCTGCCCTTTACGGGGCTGAGATATGGGGACCTTGGGCAGGGGATAGTTTCCATGGTCTGGATAATAAATTTATGAGAACAATTGTAAGGGTTCCCACTAGTACACCGCTGATCCCTCTTCAACTTAATTTGAATTTTAAAAGAACTGATAATTTTACTACCATTAGACCATTCATGTTCTGGATAAGGATATGGTCTACCCCAGAACTATCTGACTATAGGAATGGCCTTCGAGAGATATTGGATCTAGATTCTTTTCACTCTATTTTATGGCTCAGGCATATTAAAAAATGGCTCTCAATTCTGGGCTTGCCTCAGTTGTGGGAGAATGCAGATAACCTACCACCATTCGCCAAGTCTATGGTGAAACAAGCCTTCTGGTCCTATACAACTAATAGGTTAGTGAATGAAAATAGAACTGGGTCCTTAATCCAAGAATTTTTAACCTTTAAAGATGAACCTTCCTTTGAAGTCTTCTTGGACGAAATAGAGCCCCCCCCCTTGCAAAGTCTCTATTTTTGAAATTCAGGTATGGGAATCTCATGCTGAATTCCAATATAGAATGTTGGTCTAAGAGAAAACTGGAATGTCCAAATGTTACACATGGGAAATGTTCTATGTGTCTAGATTTTTGTATGGAGAATGAGGTCCACATGCTGTTTATATGTAAAGCATATTCGAAAGCGCGAAAGAGATGGATCAAACCCATGTGCACTCTCCTAGGAACAAGATCTTGTATCATGGCATATAGGATTATTAAAACCAATACTTCCCAGCCTATTGTATTTAGTATTAGTAGGTTTCTTTATTCTGTGTATATTGTTCGCAGGAAATTTGGTCAGGTACTCTGAGTAGTAATCCTGTATATGCGTAGATTCCAGTTGCAAAATGAAATGAAGCACTTGGTGTTTTTTAATGAGGATGCCGGAAATGAATTTTGTATTTTAAGAGACAATTCCTTTTTAAAGCACTTGTGTATGTACATTGTTATGATCCTCTGTTTTATGCATGTATATATGTGTGTCTTTTATGGCCAAGTGGCCGAAATAAATAAATAAATAAATAGAAAAACCTTAGTAGAGCGCTCGCGCTGCAATAAGCTACTGCTCATTGGCATCCCTGAATCCACCAACAAGCAGGGTTGAGCAATATGTAGAGACTACACTAACTTCTCTCTTCGGCTCTGAAAATCTTTCACACTTCCTGGTGGTGGAGAGAGCACACTGATCCCTCATGGTGCGACCTCCCTTGGAAGTGCCACTGCGCCTTATTATAGCAAAACTACTAAATTACAGAGACTGGGATGCAGTCCTACCGCTGGTGCGGGATAGGAAATATATCGCCTATGAGGACAACAGCAGAGCTTTCTTTCCGGATTTCACTGCGGTGGTGCAGGCGTCCCGCAAATAATTTCTACCCTTCCAGAAGAGCTTGCAAAAGGCTGGAATAACTTCTCTCTATCCTGTGTGCCCATGAATCAACCATCGTGGGAATCAAACAATATTTGCTACTCCCAGAGCAGCAATAGACGTTCTCTAATCACACACTCTGTGGCAGCGTGAACAATCTGAGGGTGATATGGAAGACACCGACAACTGAAATTTTACAGCCCCCTGGGTAATGCACACTGCTGGACTTTCTGTTAGTATGCTGGGTGGGCCTTAACCTGCGGTACTACATTTCTTACTTTCCACAGTGTATCCCTGCCCTTCATTTTTTGATCATCTGTAATAGGCTGCATGCTGCTGTCTCCTCCATCCACCTCCGGGACCTTTGTAGGAGGGACGGGCCTCTGGAGGCCCGAGTGCCCTGTATGTTCTTAATGTGTGCTAAATTGCAACTCCAACAAACAGCGCAACAGGAAAGCCACCTGGTTCACCGCCGACCTCCATGAAGCCAAACGCACCTGCAGACGCCTCGATAAGAACTGGTGCAACAAGATGTCCGAAAACCACACCACCTACAAAAATGACATGATGGAATACCACCAACACATCAGAAGCACCAAAAGAACCTTCATCCACAACAAAATATTCGCCAACACCAACAACTCCAAGGAGCTCTTCAACGTCATCCAGGAATTCACCAAACCTGACATCCAAACCACAGACATCACCCCTTCCCAGTACCTCTGCCACATGCTCAGAACGAACTTCCACCTGAAAAGCAAGAACATCTACGACAACTTCAACGACCAAACACCTGACTCCGCAATCACTGCAGTCTCCAGCAACACCAGCCAGCCCACCATAGCCTCCTGTAAACCGGTCACGACCGAAGAGACCGCCTCCACCATGAAAAGCATCCACTTGGGGGCCCCCACGGACCCCTGCCCCCCACACATCTACCACAGAACCGCCATCGCACCAGAATTAAGACACACCATCAACGCAACCTTCATCATGACCAGCTACTTCCCCAACGACTGGAAACCCACAGCAGATCCCACGGACCTCAAGAACTATAGTCCCATCTCTCTCCTCCACTTCACGGCAAAAGTTGCTGAGAAGACTGTCAACGCACAGCTAGCAAAGTTATTTGAAGACAACTTCATCTTCAAACCCTCCCAATCCGGACTCCGCAGCAACCGCAGCACTGAGACAGCCATAATTGCTGCCACAGACTACATCTGCACCCTCTCCGACCAAGGCCACACAATAGCCCTGATCTTACTCGACCTGTAAGCAGCATTCGACTCCGTCTCCCACTGCACACTTACCACCAGACTACAGGACGCTGGCATACAAGGAACCCCTCACGACTGGAGCTGCTCATTCCTCACCGGTAGGAGCCAAAGAATCAGACTGCCACCCCTTCCTCTCCAATCCTTGGTTATCAACTGCTGAGTGCCCCAGGAATCATCACTCAGCCCTACCCTCTTCATCATCTACATGGTCCCTCTCGCCGCCATCGTCAGACAGCATGGCCTCCGCATAATATCCTAAGCCAACGACACCCACCTCATCCTCTCCCTCAAAAAGGACCCCACCACAACCATTAACTTCCAGGAAGGAATGCAAGACGTTGCATCCTGGATGAGCAACAGCTGCCCGAAGCTCAACTCAGAGAAGACAGAAGTCCTTGTACTCTGAACCACCCCGTCAGCATGGAACAACACCTGGTGGCCCACTGTACTCGCCAGCCCTCCACCCCCACAGACCATGCCAGAAACCTCTGCATCGTACTTGACTCCTCCCTCTCCATGAGCAAGCAGGTCAACTCTGTCACATCCAGCTGCTTCAACACCCTCCGCATCCTCCGAAAGACCTTCAAATGGATCTCCCGAGTCAAGGAAGACTGTTACCAATGCATTCGTAATCAGCAGACTGGACTATGGAAACGCCCTCTAC
Source organism: Lissotriton vulgaris (assembly GCF_964263255.1). Lineage (NCBI taxonomy): Eukaryota > Metazoa > Chordata > Amphibia > Caudata > Salamandridae > Lissotriton > Lissotriton vulgaris. Next base: position 851,196,449 of record NC_141696.1, on the reverse strand, counting down.
GCCGGTATCAACAAGTCTCTACTCTACAATCTCCAGACGATACAGAACACCGCAGCCAGACTAGTCCTCGGCATCTCCCGACACGGGCGCATCAGCCAACACCTACGGAACCTCCACTGGCTCCCCGTCTCAAAGAGGGTCACTTTTAAGATACTCACCCACGCCTACTAATGCCTCTACAACACAGGAACCCAATACTTCAACTAGAGAATCACCTTTCAAGTACCCAAAAGAAACCTCTGTTCCACCAATCTCGCCCTCACCGAAACCCTGCGCATCCGCAGAGCCAGAACAGGGGGAAGAACATTATCCTACTATGCGATCAAACCCTGGTACGAGCTCCTGATCGACATCAGACACGCTTCCTCCCTGGACACATTCAGGAAGGCCCTCAAGAACTGGCTCTTCAACTGAAACGGAACTGCTGTCACCCTCCTCCGCCCCCCAGCGCCTTGAGACCCTCACTGGTGAGTAGTGCGCTTAAAATCCCATGGTTGATATATTGATTGTTATATTTTCACATATTCAGTTATGCTTGTTTTTTTTTGTTTGTGGGATTGCCTTTGGCATGATTGGGGTGCAAAGTGGGTGTAGGAGGGGTCAGTTGTTAATTGTTTATGCTGCCTATATTGTGCTGCTAAAGGCTGTGCTGAATTTGGAGGTTATAGTACAACATTCACAACTCTAGTACCTCTTATGTGACACCAAGATTATCCTGACTCAAGGACACATATCTCCTGACCTGGTATGTGCAGGGCTTAATAATTCCCGTAAAACTCAGCAGGTACTTTCATTTAAAAAAAAAATTTTTTAGTCCTCCATCAAATTATGCTCCTAATTCAGGTAAGCAAAACCTGGCCAGATCAAAGAGTCAATAAGGCACCTGGTTTCTCCTCAGGGGAGGGAGGAGAGAAATATCCAGGGTCCAGAACAAATACTTCCTGGCTGGTCGGTAACGCTGACTCCTCTGATACAGGTGCTGAAAAGGTGGTCCCAGCACTAAAGCAACCTGTATAGCATACAATTAATCATCATAAGTTTTCAAAATAACTTGAACATACATTATACGAAAACTAAGGAAGGAAAATAAGCTAAAAACTAGGTAGAAAAATAGGGAGAGAAAGATAGAGGAGGAAGGAAAAGAATCCCGTCCCGTGCCAATATGAAAGACTGGAGACATAAAACAAAACCAGTCATCCCAGAGTTCCCAAAATGTTGTTCTCTTGACGAGTTTATTAGCCCGGTCAAGATACAAAGTGTTTTGTACAGATAAAATCTATTCAGTCTTAGTGGGGGGTGGGGTTGGGGGGGGGGGTTCTTAGGGCAGGTATGTGCGCAAAATGTGCACACATGCATATTTCAGGGGTGCAACAGGGTGTCCTTTTGGTCTTGCAACCTTGAAATTGCATTCTCAATTTGCGATTCTCTAATTGGTAATCGCAAATTGAGAATGTCTTCACATTCAATCCTATGGGCTAGACCATAGGAATGAATGGGAATGTTTTCCTTATTTGCGATTCGCAAAGAAGGAATTTGTAGGATTCGCAATATTTTTAGCAAATCCTGCATACATCGCATTTTGCGATTCTCTAATTGCAATTAGCTAAAAATCGCAATTTGAGAATCGCAAAACTTTTGATACATATGGCCCTAGTTTTGAAAGATCTCTGAAACACATTGCAATGTGATTAGTTTAGTGTCCACGATAAGTTGTCCCACCTAAGAATACCACAGCCAAGTAGCGGGTTTGCGAGTGCATTTAGTAAGCAATCCGGAGTACCTGGAGAGTCCCAGGTAGGCGCTACGCCACTGTAGTAAAGTATTTGTAGGGCCAATCTCATTTGATACCAGGTCTTAGAAGCTGCTAAAAGGACTTTTAACCTCACCTTCTTGAAGAATTTAGGATGGCCATACTTTAGAAGGAAGAAATCTGCTTGGTATGGAGAACTTTCGGTGACAGCCCTAAAGAGCCGGGACAAGCAGGAGCTTCCCATCAACAGCTGTCAAAAGTTATTCAGATGGAAAGCACTGTAGTATTAGTGAAGAGCTGGACTGGCGATACCTCCATGTTCTTTCTTTCTTCTGAACTTCTTCCAGGACAGTCTAGGTTTTTTGCTTCCCCAAATAAAATTGGAGAACTCCCCCTGCACTTTCTTAAAGGATAGTATTAAACAAAAAGGTATACTTTGGGAGGATTGACATTTTTAGGAGATTTGATCTGCCCAAGAAGGACAGGGGGAGTGCCCCACATGCTCGTAGCTGTGGTTTAACTCCCGCAAATACTTTATCAAAATTCACCTGAGCTAGCTTCTCCAAATTGTGTAATATTTGGACTCCCAGATATCTTATCTCCTGTTTCATTAAGTCACTCCTATAGATGGTGTTCCATTGCATTAGATCAGTTTTCTGCTGGTTAATTGAGTACCCTCCCAAACCCAACTGCTCCCATATCGCAGGAAGTGAGTGATGCAGATCCCCTGTCAAGATCAGAAGATCGTCTGCAATTGCCCAATTTTTTTCACCTAACCATTACAAACGAAAGGACGGATATTCCGACATGCCTTTAATTTTCATGCCAGTGGTTCGATGTCCTGGTTAAAAACGAGGGGAGAGAGGGCATTCCTGTCTAGTCCACCTACCACTTTTTATTGACCTGGTGGGATTCCCAATGACCAACACCCTAGCCGAGAGATTTTTATATAGGGCCCTAACTGCTGCTAAGAAGACCTCCACTAATTTAAAACGTTGGATCAATTTGTATGGAAAAGGCCAACTGACCCTGTCAAAGGCCTTCGCAGCATTGAAGGTCATTACTGTCAAAGGGATCTCATATTCTCGTGCCATATTGATCGCTCCAATTAGATCATGTGTTAACTCATGGAGTTGCCTCCCCTTCATGAAACCTTTTTAGTCAGTATGGATTAGTGATCCAGCCACCTTATCCAGAAGTTTAGTAAGAATCTGGGTGTATGTTTTATGATCACTGTTGAGAAGAGAAATAGGCATATAGGACTCACAGGATCTCAAGTTCTTTTTTTGGTTCAGTAGTATGGTTATGGTGGCAGCCTCACAGGATGATGGAAGGTCCTGGCTAGATATAAAGGCAGAGTTAAACAGTTGGAGCAATATTGGGGCGAGTTCTTCTTTTAATAAAGCATACATTTTGTTAGGGATGGAATCAGGTCCTAAGACTTTCCTTTTTTTTTAGGGGACTGATGGTTTGAAGAATTTCCTCAAGACCAATGGGGCCATTTAAGTTCTCTTTTTCAGGGCTCTGAAGAATAGGAAGTTCTAGGTCTTGAAGAAATTCCTTCATGAGTTCTTCATTTACTATTCAATCCGCTGTATAAAGATCCTGAAAAAACTGGACAAAGATAGTTTCAATCTCAGCATCCTTGGAGATAATATTACCTGGGTTTAGGCATCTGAGATCTTTTATCAGGTTCCTTGTCTGGTTGGCTTTAGTTTTCCATGCAAGCAATTTGCCCAAACCCTGCCTGTATTCATGATGGGATAACCTACTGCCTTTCCATTTCCTCCTGACTATTGCTTCGAGATAGTTGGCAAGCTCAGTGTTTGCTAAGTGTAGTTTTTGCTCATTTTGTGTCGAATTTGAGCTATTAGGAGTTCGTTCTAGCGCTAACTGATTAATATGTACTGCGGCTTCAATTGTTCTGATTTCTTCTCTGACTTTCCCGTTTTGTGGAGTGGAAAGGGGAATTAAATTGCCTCTTAAAAAGGCTTTGTACGTAACCCAAACAATGTGTAGGGGGCTGAATCTATATTTAATTAAATAAACTCTTTGGTGGCGACTTTCAGCTTATCAATTACATATGGTTCAAGAAGTAAAGAGTGATTTATGGTCCACCTTTTGGAGGAGGGGCCTATTTACAAGATTAATCTCCAAAGTGATAGCAGAGTGATCAGACAGATGTTCTGGGACATGGTTAAACCTTGTCGTGTTCTTGCTAATGAAGGAGACCACCAAGAAAAGATAAATCCTAGATCGATGACCACATTGTTTGTTGTGGAAAGTGAAGTTTCCCCCTGACAACCCTGCCTTACTTCCATCACTCTCTAGATGTCTCTGAGGTCCATATCGGTCATTAATTGTTTCAAGGTGGCTCTCATGTTATGAGTTGCAGCCGTTGCTCTCCTAGAGGTTGAATCTTGTGTTGGATCCCAAACTACATTAAAATCTCCACCCAGTATAATAGGATCTTTAATATCATTCAGCTGAAGGAGTAATGTGTGTACTGGGCTTAGATTGTCCAAGTTAGGGCCATAGTAACCCACAAAGGTCAACCAAGAGCCATTGATTTTGGCCCTGGCTAATGCCTATCCACTGAGAGGATCAACAACACAATCTGCAAGTGTAGCTTGAGTGGATTTTTTAAAAAGAAGAGCATCTCCTTTCACTGAACACGACTGTGTGGTACATACGCAGTGATCCACCCATTAATGATTTTTTAGTATCTCCGCCCACTCCTCTTTAAGCAGATGAGACTCCTGTAGCAGAAAGATCTCACTATCAGAGAGTCTCAAGTATGCTAGGATTTTCCTTCTTCTAGAAGGAACCCTGAGGCCATTTACATTCCATGATAGGATTTTCAGCTTCTTAGGCGGATCTAGATCAGTCATGATCAGTCATGGGGAATGTGGATAAATGCTTGGTGACCTAAGAAGCCTGAGATTACTACGAGTACTCCTCCCCCCCCGGCACTTGATGCCACCCAGTGTCAGTCCTTAGCAGATTACTTTATAAATAAAGTTGATCTTATCTACGACCATTTTACTACACTCCCAGGGACTACTTCTACTGCCCCTGATATGGTCCAGGAACCGGTGAATACCGCCATTGATGCAGTAATTACTACCTGGCAGCCTTTAGATGCCACTTCCTTTGTCTCCTGTTTAAATAGTGTGCGATCGGGCTCCCCACGGGACGCTCTCCCGGCCAAAATATTAAAATAATTAGATCCCCTCACACACCCCATCATTATCAAATTACTAAACGCTTCTCTGAGTGAGGCCCATGTTCCCCAACCTTGGAAACACGCCATGGTTGTACCTCTACTGAAAAAATTGGGTGCAGATTCTTCCAACTCCGCCAATTTTCGCCCTATATCTTTGTTGCCTATCTTTTCGAAGATACTGGAGAGACATATAAATTCCCAGCTTTCTAAACTGGTCGAAAACACTGCTTTTCTCCATCCTTCTCAGTCGGGCTTTCGGCCTAGGCACTCAACTGAGACCGCCCTCCTGGGGGTAACAGAGAGTCTTAGGCACGGTGTCGATCAGGGAAACACCATGGCGCTCATCCTGCTGGATTTGAGCGCAGCCTTCGACACCGTGTCACATTCCATCCTCATTGACTCTCTGAAATCTCTAGGTGTGGCAGGCCAGGCCCTGGCCTGGGTGGTGTCGTTCCTTAAATACCGAACCTTTCAAGTGTTTTCTTCTAAAGCAGCTTCCACCATCTGTCCATCTACCCGCGGCGTTCCCCAAGGTTCAATCCTTAGCCCTTTATTATTTAATATTTATGTTAAACCCTTGGCGACCATAGTTGAACAGGCTGGGCTAACCCTGTTCTCCTACGCAGATGACACCCAGATTGTCTTCTCCCTATCAGGGAGAGACGAGAACAATACCTCCGCACTCAAGTCTGGCCTCATTCTTGTGGCCGACTGGATGCGGAGAAACTGTCTCAAGCTGAATGGGGAGAAGACCGAGGTGGTCATTCTGGGTCGGAACAAACATCTCTGGGGTCCCCGCCATTGGCCCATTGAACTGGGAAATGCGCCAACACCATCCACTGCAGTTCGTAACCTGGGCGTCATTATTGACGACAGGCTAACTATGGGGCAACAGGCTACTAAGGTTGCAGCCATTTGCTTCTCAACGCTGCGGTGACTTTATAAGATTCTGTGGATGCTCCCCCTCTCCTCCCGCAGAACCGTAGTCCAGGCACTTGTAACATCACGCCTGGACTATGGCAACATTCTCTACCTGGGCGCAGATAAAGCTACCATACATGTGCTTCAGGTTGTGCAAAATGCGGCTGCGCGCCTGCTAAAGAACGTCCCTAGACGCACTTCAGCCGCTGCCGCCTTGCGTGACCTTCACTGGCTGAGCGTCCCTGAACGTGTTAAATTCAAGGCACTCTGTTACATGTTCAAGGCCAAGCAGGGCATCGCTCCAGCCTACATTCAAGGGTTGGTAAAACCCTACAGACCCTTGCGCTCACTAAGGTCATCGGACACTGGAAATTTCACAGTGCCAAGATGGAAGCTGACAAAAATGGGAGGCCGCTCCTTTTCTATTTTGGGCCCTAAATATTGGAACTCCCTCCCACTGGCACTAAAATCAGAGACCAACCTACTTCGCTTCCGTAGGGCTCTGAAGACTCTACTTTTCACTAAGCGTAGCCAATAGTTGGTTGTGGCCTCAAGTCAGGTGATGCACCCTCCTTTCTTCTACAGTCTATCCCTGGCGCCGGGAAACCCATTGTGGGTAGCTGTGCGCGATAAAAGCTTAAATAAATAAATAAATAAATAAATAGAGGGTTGATATAAACCCCTTAATCAATCAGGATATTTGTAAAGCGCACTACATACCCGTGAGGGTCTCAAGGCGCTGGGGGGGATGAAGGGTGAGGGGGGGATGAAGGGTAAGGGGGGGGTACTGCTACTGATCGAAGAGCCAGGTCTTGAGGAGTCTTCGGAAGGCCAGTAGGTCCTGGGTCTGCCGTAGGTTGGTGGGGAGGGTGTTCCTGGTCTTGGTGGCGAGGTGGGAGAAGGATCTGCCGCCGGCGGTCGTTCTTTGGATGCAGGGGTCTGTGGTGGGGGCGAGGCCGGCGGAGTAGAGCTGGCGGGTGGGGGTGTAGAAGCTGAGTTGCCTGTTGAGGTATGTTGGGCCGGTGTTGTGGAGAGCTTGAAGGTTATCCTCTTGTTGACGGTGAGCCAGTGCAGGTCTCTCAGGTGGGGTGGGGTGTGGCTACGGCGGGGGATGTCCAGGATTAGACGGGCCGAGGCGTTCTGGATGCGTTGCAGCCGTCTCAGGAGCTTGGCCGACATTCCTGCGTAGAGGGCCTTTCCGTTGTCCAGCCTGCTGCTGATGAGGGCCTGGGTGACTGTTCGTCTAGTTTCGGTGGGGATCCACTTGAGGATCCTGCAGAGCATTCGGAGGGTGTTGAAGCAGGATGCGGAGACGACGTTGACCTGCAGGGAGAAGAGCTGGAAATTCTTGAGGACCTTGGGGTCCACCTTGGGCTTATTGAGTAAGGCGTTGATCTCGGCGTGTTTCCAGCTTTCAGGGAAGGTTGATCGCTTGAAGGAGATGTTGATTACTTTCCGAGATGAGGTGCGATGGATGTGCTGGCTTTGTGGAAGATGTGGTGTGGGCATGGGTTTAACGGTGATCCGGAGTGGATGGTGTTCATGATCTTGCTGGTGTCCTCGTCGTTGATACAGGTCCAGAGGGAGCAGGCGGTTGGTGGTCGTGGTGGTGGATGTCTCAGTGGTATTTGGGGCGGTCGTAACATTGAAGCTGTCGTTGATGTCTGCTATCTTCCGATGGAAGAAGGTGGCCAGTGAGTCGCACAGGTCCTGGAAAGGTGGGATGTCGTTGGTGTTGGAGCTGGGGTCGGAGAGTTCCTTCACGATGTTGAAGAGTTCTTTGCTGTTGTGTGCGTTGTTGTCTAGGCGGTCTTGGAATGAGGCCCTTTTGGCGGCTCTGATGAGGTGATGGTGTCTGCGGGTGGCGTTCTTGTGGGCGGCGTAGCTGTCCTGTGTTCGTTCTCAGAGCCAGTACTTCTCCAGTTTTCGGCATGTTCATTTGGAAGCCTGGAGGTATTCGGTGAACCAGGTGGCTTTCTTGCTGGTGTGGTTGTTGGAGGGTTTCTTGAGCGGGGCGAGGGTGTTGGCACAGTCGTCAATCCACTGTCTTGGGTTGAGGGTGTCGGAGTCGGTGGGTGGTCTCTGGGCGAGGGTGGTGGTTAGCTGGTCTTTGGGGACTTTGCCCCAGTTAAGGCGAGGCATCTGTTGGGTGCGCTGGTGCGTGGTGGGCTTTCTGAAGGTGAAATGGATGCAGTGATGGTCGGTCCAGTGGGGTTCGGTGGTATGGTTGAAGGAGACGTGAGGGCTTGTGGAGAAGATGGGGTCAAGCGTGTGGCCGGCGGCGTGGGTGGGTGTTGTCACAAGCTGTCTGAGTCCGAGGTTGGTAAGGTTGTCGATCATGGTGGTGGAGTTGGTGTCGTCGTTGTTGTTCTCGAGATGGAAGTTCAGGTCCCCGAGGGGGATGTAGTCCGTGGAGGCGAGGGCATGTGTGCTAATAAAGTCGGCGATGGAGTCGCTGAACTGTGGTCGGGATCCGGGGTGTCTGTAGATGAGGGTTCCTCTGAGGGTGGTGTTGGGGTCAGTGTAGATTTTGAAGTGCAGGTGTTCGGCGGTGCTGAGGGAGTCGTCGGTGTTGGTCGAGACTCTGAGAGTGTTCCTGTGGATGATGGCGATTCCTCCTCCTACTCCATTGGTGCGGTCCCTGCGGGTGATCTTGTAGTCTTCTGGGATGGCTATGGCTATGGCGATGTCGGGTGTTGAGGAGGGGTTCAGCCAGGTCTCCCTCAGGTAGGCGACGTCTGGGGATGTTGAGTCTGGGAGGTCCCAGAGTTCAATGGACACTGGAGTCTTATTAATAAATGACAACACATTTTTTCATTTTTCCCACATGCTCCCCCACCCAGTGCAGACATAAAGTTTGCTTATTTTTGGTATTTTCTCTTTGCTTGTGAACCCCCAACCCTTCCTCCCACCCCACTCACCACGGCAAATCCTCCCAAAGGACTAGAGGTATACTGATGGTTACCTCCCCTTCAAGCTCTCAACACATCACGTCAAGGTTAGATCTTTTCTTTTGGATGTGCTTCAACCTGTTCGATCAGGGAACTGACTTCTCAGAGGTCCCTGAAGTTTTACATTTTATAATTCCACATCCTCTTTAGGGAGGCAGGGGAACCGGAGGTTGGCCGTGCCACCCAGCCCCCTCAGTTTTTGTATAAAGTTCCCTAGCTCCCACTGTGTGGTGATCTCATGTTGACTATATTCCAGTGTTGCATCACTGGAATGTAGAATGTCTCATGTGGATTCTGAGTTGAGAGATTCCCTGTAAATCAGTTACTTTGGGACTGCTGAAGCTGTAGCTAATAAATACACGCCATGAAGTATTTGTGTCTGCTGACTTTTATTACATAATACTTCACTGCAATTTGGCGACTGCCTATCTTTTGTGGTGCGTGATATGTCCGATCTGATGCAAAAGGACCACTCTCCTTTCCTATATGAGCCTGCTTTAAGTGCCCCCGGCAAGGATTTTCTCTTTGAGTATGACTTGAAGTTTACTAAGATCCTTCCTGGGGTTTTCTTCTCTGACATCTTAGAGAACGGGTCTTGTGTACTCTCTGGATATCCTCTTCCAAAATCTGCTTCTCTATATCCATATTAAATTCTCTGAGAAGGTTGATGGTGAAGACCCTTATGTCTCCTCCCTCAAGGTCTTTCGATACATTCAGAATCCTAAAGTTTCTCCTGGCACTGTTTTCCACTGTTTCTAGTTTATCTCGTAGTTCTCTATCACTATTCCTCAACTTCGTGATCTCACTCTTGTTAGTGTCAACTTGTTTTAAAAGGTCTTCAAAGGATACCTCCATTGCGCCAACTCTTTCCAGAAGGTTGTTAATCTTACCTTCTACCACCTCACATGCTCCCTGGGTTTTTTGTTGATTAAGCTCAGAGACTGCAAACTTATATACCCCTACTTCTTAGAGTGTACCTGTTTAACCCCCCTCCCCCCCCAGTGGGAGCCTCACTTAAGTTTTTTTTTCCTTGTAAACAGTGGTTCCTCTGAGTTAGGGACCCCCCAAAGCTGCCTGGTCCCAGATCCCCTAATTTCCCTTCTTCCTCCTTACCGGGGTCATTGGGGGAACTCTGTGTGGCATCCTCCACTCTTGCCCCACTCGCCTCTCTAACGTCACTGCAGGAAAAAAGGTCTGGGCAGATGTCCGTAGGCCAGAATGCAGGCAGCTATTCTGTGGCTCCCGCTGCCCAGAAACAGATTCTCGCTGTGGCAGGCCCGCCACTGCTGAGCCACGCCACAGCCTCTGCCCACACACTGCCTTGTGTCGGCCCCGCCGTTGCCGGGCTGAGGGGAAGCCAGCTGTCCTCATGGAACCCAGAGAGACTGAGAGATATGTGAAACAAATAAGAATCAGGAACTTCGCATTACCAAAGCATTACACTGTCCGCCAGGACCCTTTAAATACATGCTGAGTAAACATTTGTTTTCGCCGGGAGTAGGAGAGAGCCTGTGTCTGCCTCTAACTAGCGACCGCCATGTTCCCCAGCACGGCGTTCACTCTTTCCCCAACACAGTGTTCACAGCAGGTACTTTCATACATAGACTACCACAATATCCAGGTTGTGGTTCTGCAGTAGACACACGTAACACAGCAACCGAAGCTCGCTATAGGAGCCCGATGAGTGGCACATAAGATAGCGTCTTCCACTCCTTCTGTCCAAGCAGTCATGATTCTAGTTAAAAAAAAGAATACCTTTCTCTAGCACCAATTCCGCAACAGATGGTCAGGGTCGGTATATGGTAACACAAGAAAGTCAATACGGCACAACAGTTACCTTGATTAATACATATGGGCCAAATGTAGATGACCCCGACTTTTATATAACATTCTGGCTCTAACTCCAAACTCCCAAACCAACCGCCAATATTTAGAGAGGAGACCTCAACACATATCTGGACTCTGTGCTCGACCGGATTCAAGCTAGCCTGGCTGACAGCTGATTAGCCAAAAACCGGTCCCAGGATGCTTGTATCCGGTTCAGGGAAGACATGGCTTGGCAGTTTGGGCTGGACTGTTTCCATGAGGCACAGGGTTAGACTGATTTGCATATGGCCATGTCTGAACTGGGGTGGTGGGTGACTAAAGAATGAAGATGGATTAAACCCAGATCAGTTGACTGTGGGTGAGTGCTTGCAGTGTTCAACACTCCCTCCATCATCCCTCTTTAGTTTTGCTTTGTTCGCCCTAAGTTGGCAGGGTATGCCCAGACGTAGGTCCCTTGCTCACTTTGCCACTGGATTCAAGCTAGCCTGGCTGATGACGGCTGATTAGCCAGAAACTGGTCCCAGGATGCTTGTGTCCGGTCTTTGGAAGACATGGCTTGGCAGTTCGGGCTGGACTGTTCCCATGAGGCACAGGGTTAGACTGATTTGCATATGGCCATGTCTGAACTGAGGTGGCGGAGTGAGCTAAAGAATGATGATGGATTAAAAGCAGATCAGTTGACTGGGGGTGAATTCTTGCAATGTTCAACACTCTGTCCATCCTCCTCCTTTGGTTTTGCCCCGACTTTTATATGACATTCTGGCACTAACTGCAAACTCCCAAACCAACCACCATTATTTGGGGAAGAGACCTCCACACATATCTGGACTCCGTGCTCGACCGGTCGGCATTGACTGATTGGCACAGTAAACGCTCCACCAAAATCATCCATGATGTCATGAAGAAATATTAGATTGTTGATCTTTTGAGACTCTGAATCCCAACTGGCGGGAGAGCATGTTCACCTCCTCTGTGCATGGGCCATGGTCTGGGCTGAATTATTGATTGGTGACCCAGAACGTTTGTGCTTCAGTGGCCGATGTTTCGCCCCGGCCCATAACTCTGTCTGACCATGCACTAGTAAAACTTGTGCTATCAATTCCAACTCAGGCTCCCACACATGTGGAGATTCCAAATGGTGGCCCTCTTGGACCCTGGGTTCCAAAAAGGGCTGTTTTTAGCAACTAATGAGTACTTTGAGGAGAATGTTGACTCTGTGGAAGGGGTAGATACCCTATGTGAAGCATTCAAGGCGAATATCAGGGGTCTGAATTAGCTCACAGGCAGGTGTTTTGAAAGCATTGCGCCACATAGTTGCAGACTATAGAATTCACGCTATGGAATCTTGAAAGTGACCATGAACTAATCCTTGCCTCAGCTCCCTAGCTGCATTTTGGAAGCAAAAGCACAAATTCGAATGATACTGCATCACAAGAATTACGTTACTTCTTCAGACACCATGTAGCAAGAACCTATGGAGAGGTAGGACACCTGGAATGCAGTTTGGCCACAAGCTCACATTTTGAAAAACAACTCCCCTGAGGGTACAGATCATTATGACACACCAGCTATACTAACAAATTTCACAGACTTTTATGCATACCTGTAACACCTGAAATGCTGCTTTGCTGGAGATAGCATACTACCTAGAGAAGGTAGCCCTGGCGTGGCTATCTCCTGTCCAACAAGAATATTTAGTTCAGCCTATTGTGATAAAATAGATTAAAGATGCCATGCACACGCTGCCCAATGGTAAAGCTCCAGGCCTGATGGTTTGTCGGGAAAATTCTATAAAGAGTTTGCCAACACTTTGGCTCTATACCTTCATGCCCTATATAAAGAGGCATACACAAAACAGACCCTAGCTCCCTTCCTAAAGGCAAGCACTAATAATTACACTGTAAAAACCTGTTTTCAAAAATGGGATTATGCTGTTCCTCTGGGAAAGTTGCTGGTGGAGTCCCGAGCGGCTTGGTCCCACTATACCCTGGAAGGGTCATAGATGAGAATCCATATGTTTGATACATACACATTGTTAGAACTGGCTATTTCTGGTTGGCTAAGGCTGACGCCAAAGCTAGGCAGAAACCACCATTCTAGTCAGGGCAAGGGAGTCACACGCCAAGATAACCCCTGCTCACGCACTGGGACAGGAACAGACTAATTTGCATACAGCCAGGTTCTGAAACTGGGATGGTGCAGTGAGCTAAAAAACGGTGTTGGATCTAGCCCTGATCTCTTGACTGGGTGAGAGCTTTCTGCTTAATTCAGAGACTCTGTCCCTCACCACCCCTTGTTGTAAATATTTTTGTCCACCCTAAGCGTGGAAGGGTATTCTCAGATGTGAGACCCTTGCTCATTGCACCATCAGGATTCAAGCAAACCGGGCCGAAGACGGCTGTAATGCCAGAAACCGGTCCCCGGGAGCTTGTTTCCTTCCCAGTGTAAGAATTGGCTTTTGTAGTTTGGTTTGCCCTGTTCCCATCATGCACTGGGACAGGAACAGACTAATTTGCATACAGCCAGGTTCTGAAACTGGGATGGTGCAGTGAGCTAAAAAACGGTGTTGGATCTAGCCCTGATCTCTTGACTGGGTGAGAGCTTTCTGCTTAATTCAGAGACTCTGTCCCTCACCACCCCTTGTTGTAAATATTTTTGTCCACCCTAAGCGTGGAAGGGTATTCTCAGATGTGAGACCCTTGCTCATTGCACCATCAGGATTCAAGCAAACCGGGCCGAAGACGGCTGTAATGCCAGAAACCGGTCCCCGGGAGCTTGTTTCCTTCCCAGTGTAAGAATTGGCTTTTGTAGTTTGGTTTGCCCTGTTCCCATCATGCACTGGGACAGGAACAGACTAATTTGCATACAGCCAGGTTCTGAAACTGGGATGGTGCAGTGAGCTAAAAAACGGTGTTGGATCTAGCCCTGATCTCTTGACTGGGTGAGAGCTTTCTGCTTAATTCAGAGACTCTGTCCCTCACCACCCCTTGTTGTAAATATTTTTGTCCACCCTAAGCATGGAAGGGTATTCTCAGATGTGAGACCCTTGCTCATTGCACCATCAGGATTCAAGCAAACCGGGCCGAAGACGGCTGTAATGCCAGAAACCGGTCCCCGGGAGCTTGTTTCCTTCCCAGTGTAAGAATTGGCTTTTGTAGTTTGGTTTGCCCTGTTCCCATCATGCACTGGGACAGGAACAGACTAATTTGCATACAGCCAGGTTCTGAAACTGGGATGGTGCAGTGAGCTAAAAAACGGTGTTGGATCTAGCCCTGATCTCTTGACTGGGTGAGAGCTTTCTGCTTAATTCAGAGACTCTGTCCCTCACCACCCCTTGTTGTGAATATTTTTGTCCACCCTAAGCTTGGAAGGGTATTCTCAGATGTGAGACCCTTGCTCATTGCACCATCAGGATTCAAGCAAACCGGGCCGAAGACGGCTGTAATGCCAGAAACCGGTCCCCGGGAGCTTGTTTCCTTCCCAGTGTAAGAATTGGCTTTTGTAGTTTGGTTTGCCCTGTTCCCATCATGCACTGGGACAGGAACAGACTAATTTGCATACAGCCAGGTTCTGAAACTGGGATGGTGCAGTGAGCTAAAAAACGGTGTTGGATCTAGCCCTGATCTCTTGACTGGGTGAGAGCTTTCTGCTTAATTCAGAGACTCTGTCCCTCACCACCCCTTGTTGTAAATATTTTTGTCCACCCTAAGCGTGGAAGGGTATTCTCAGATGTGAGACCCTTGCTCATTGCACCATCAGGATTCAAGCAAACCGGGCCGAAGACGGCTGTAATGCCAGAAACCGGTCCCCGGGAGCTTGTTTCCTTCCCAGTGTAAGAATTGGCTTTTGTAGTTTGGTTTGCCCTGTTCCCATCATGCACTGGGACAGGAACAGACTAATTTGCATACAGCCAGGTTCTGAAACTGGGATGGTGCAGTGAGCTAAAAAACGGTGTTGGATCTAGCCCTGATCTCTTGACTGGGTGAGAGCTTTCTGCTTAATTCAGAGACTCTGTCCCTCACCACCCCTTGTTGTGAATATTTTTGTCCACCCTAAGCTTGGAAGGGTATTCTCAGATGTGAGACCCTTGCTCATTGCACCATCAGGATTCAAGCAAACCGGGCCGAAGACGGCTGTAATGCCAGAAACCGGTCCCCGGGAGCTTGTTTCCTTCCCAGTGTAAGAATTGGCTTTTGTAGTTTGGTTTGCCCTGTTCCCATCATGCACTGGGACAGGAACAGACTAATTTGCATACAGCCAGGTTCTGAAACTGGGATGGTGCAGTGAGCTAAAAAACGGTGTTGGATCTAGCCCTGATCTCTTGACTGGGTGAGAGCTTTCTGCTTAATTCAGAGACTCTGTCCCTCACCACCCCTTGTTGTAAATATTTTTGTCCACCCTAAGCGTGGAAGGGTATTCTCAGATGTGAGACCCTTGCTCATTGCACCATCAGGATTCAAGCAAACCGGGCCGAAGACGGCTGTAATGCCAGAAACCGGTCCCCGGGAGCTTGTTTCCTTCCCAGTGTAAGAATTGGCTTTTGTAGTTTGGTTTGCCCTGTTCCCATCATGCACTGGGACAGGAACAGACTAATTTGCATACAGCCAGGTTCTGAAACTGGGATGGTGCAGTGAGCTAAAAAACGGTGTTGGATCTAGCCCTGATCTCTTGACTGGGTGAGAGCTTTCTGCTTAATTCAGAGACTCTGTCCCTCACCACCCCTTGTTGTAAATATGCTTTGCTGGAGATAGCATACTACCTAGAGAAGGTAGCCCTGGCGTGGCTATCTCCTGTCCAACAAGAATATTTAGTTCAGCCTATTGTGATAAAATAGATTAAAGATGCCATGCACACGCTGCCCAATGGTAAAGCTCCAGGCCTGATGGTTTGTCGGGAAAATTCTATAAAGAGTTTGCCAACACTTTGGCTCTATACCTTCATGCCCTATATAAAGAGGCATACACAAAACAGACCCTAGCTCCCTTCCTAAAGGCAAGCACTAATAATTACACTGTAAAAACCTGTTTTCAAAAATGGGATTATGCTGTTCCTCTGGGAAAGTTGCTAGTGGAGTCCCGAGCGGCTTGGTCCCACTATACCCTGGAAGGGTCATAGATGAGAATCCATATGTTTGATACATACACATTGTTAGAACTGGCTATTTCTGGTTGGCTAAGGCTGATGCCAAAGCTAGGCAGAAACCACCATTCTAGTCAGGGCAAGGGAGTCACACGCCAAGATAACCCCTGCTCACCCCCTTGGTAGCTTGGCACGAGCAGACAGGCTTATCCCGGAGGCAATGTGTAAAGCATTTGCGCCAGCACACGACAGCAACAACACCCTAGGCACACCACAAAAGGAACTCCACACAAGGTTATATAAAAATAACTTCTGTATTGTAAAAACACATCAGATAGAAGTCACACATGTACATTGTGCCAACTGGCACGGGCAATATTCACAAGGGATTATTTACAGGACAGGGCCACTGTCAGAATCAACACTTTCAGAAATAGCACTTCTAGAACTTAGAATAAGTATAGCACAAAATAACAGTTATAGATCACATCCAGTAACTACTGGGAACAGGGAAGTACCACCTACGCAACCCTAAACACCTTAGGAGAAATGTCACGCAGGGAACCAGGACCTCACTAGGACCACCTGCACTAGAAAGAACAACCACCTAAAATACATTTAGGGGTATAGGTAAGAACACATTACACATGATGCAAAACCAACATTCAGAGGTGTAGGGAAGGAAAAACACATGATGCATAAAACATACATTCAGCGGTGTAATAACATGGCACATGATGCATCAATCACACATTCAGAGGTTCTGGAGAAAAACACATGATGCCTAAAACATTCAAAGGTGTAAGGAAGGAAAAACACATGATGCATAAACCAACACATTCAGAGGTGTAAAATCAAGGAAGACACATGATGCATAAAAACATTCAGAGGTGCCAGAACATAACTCAATAGCGCAAAAACAAATGATGCCTAAAAACATTCAGAGGTGTAAGATCAAGGTGTGTAATCATATTAAATGCATTACATTTCCTAGCACCACATCACTTTGCACAAAATCACCTTAGGGCCTTGCACCCTATTCACCTATCAGCCCCCCAGGCCACCTGGCCATACAATAAAGGGACTAAAGAGCCCTGGGTCCAGAATGTCAGGGCGCGCTGCCACGCAGCGTCAGTCAGGGGTGCGCCACCGGCATGAAACCTAAATGTTGCAGGTGCCCACTACTTGCTGGGCACCTGGGAACAATCACAAGGGCCTAAACGTTGCAGCTGGCACTAAGTGATGCGCAGCTGTAGCAGGCCTGGCACCACTGTGCCACCTCTGTCCCACCTCTGTCCCACACAGGGACTCTCTCCCCAATTGCGCCTAAACGGTGCAGCTGCCCACTAATTGCTGGGCAGCTGGAGAACAAAACTGCGACAGGGCTCTCACTAGCCCAGAGGGAAAAAAAACTGCGCCCACTGTTGGAGCCCTCTGGCTCTGAAAATTAACAGGTCCCCTCAAGCTCGGGGGACAGGACACAGGCCCTCAAAGTCACATCTGCGCAGGCTGTAGCCACACGGGATCTGTAAAATAAAGATGTCCCCCAAGTCCCTCGTGGGGACGCTAAAATTACTGTGGCTTTGGAGCACCTTGGCTCCTCTCAAAAATAAGGGGGGTGCGGGGGGAGCCAATTCAGCTCCTTAATCAAATATGCCCCCGGAGCCCCTCGGGGCTCGAAAACAACTTGCCCCCACGAGCCTCTCGTGGCTCGATAAATGGCTGGCCCTCAGGAGAGCCTCGAGGGCTCTATACAACGTTAGGGCGACCCACTGCCATCCGGGGCCGCCCTAATTGCACCAACACGCTGCGCCCGTCCCCCGCACCAGCAGTAGCCCCTACAGAGCCTGCCCCAGCCTGTCTTACCGGCTGCTCTGGCGGGGCTCCTCGCGGGCTCTTTGACGTGCGGGGGGGGCAGCAGCTCCACGCTGCCTCTTCTCTCTGTGCGTGGGCGTCGGCCCGAAATCCACCGGACCCAGCGGGGCTCCCTCGGTATAGAGGAGCCCCGCAACAGGCCACATCACTTCACCTCTCGTCGCGGCGGGGGCCGCCAGTATCTCCGGTCTCCCTCTCCCTACGGGAGACCGGTAACCACGCCGCGGCTTCCCCCAGGCAGGGGGAAGTGGATCAGAGTCCCTCCCGGCCCCGCCCACAGTCAGGCGGGCGCAGGCCGGACTTCCGGTTTTGCCGCAGCGGCGGCAGCTCTCTTTGCGGGGCTGCACCGAGGGGTGGGCACCCTCGGTGCATGAAATAAAAGTAGAAACGGGGTGAGCACCCGTTAGAGGATCAAATAAATGGGGTGGCACCCATGATATAAAAATATCGAAACTCGGGCTAAATCCAGGGTTGGCTCCTGCCTAAAAACACGAGCAGGTCAGAGAGCAGCTCCATGCTGCAAAGGTCAAAATAAAGCGTTCCAAAGCGCTAGAGGCCAAAAATTTCAGCAAAGTCCTTCAGGACAAAGACTCTCATAGCAAAGGGGTCCATCAGGTATCCAGGGGCTGGGCAGGGCTCAGGGAGGCAAGCCTTCCCCTGAGCCCAAGCAGCAGCACGCCCCTGGCAGGATTCAAGTCAGGAACAAGAACATTTTTAGAGTGTCACAGCACCCTTTTTATACCCAAAATCCTTTGTCTAAAGGTTGCAGGCAGTGTGAGAACCAGCTAGAACTGGTTATAGGGAATTCCTTTCACTGGCCAGGCTAGGGACATCAGACGCACCCCAGGGGGTGGAGCCAGCATTGTGTGAGGAAAACCCAGACCCATTCAGGACCCTCAAACCAGACGGTCAATCCACAAGCAGGCCCAGGCTCACTCCTCCCCTCACATCAGCATGCTAAACACTCCATTCACCACCGGGGCAGACCCTCCCAGACTCTTGGAGCCAGGCTGCAGCCAATCACAAGCCAGACACAATTTACACAAATATGCCAACTTCTAAAAGTGGCACTTCTACACTAGACACAACCATGCCGCATATATCATTGTGCAGCATTCAATCTCACGAGTTCGCACATACCAAACTCGACCCTGCACTCCCCACACATCAGGAACTACCATGGGCATACATATTCCCCATTCATTCCTATGGGAGGGCAGGTCACTCACCACACATACACAGAGAGCTCACGCACTTTACACTGTACCACAGTGAAAAAGTGTGCAGAGGCCTAAAATCACCAACACCATGTCACAGAAACAGGCTAGAAAAAAGCAAAAAGTCTCGGGGTGACCCTGCCAAAAGGGCCGGGTCCAACACACATACAAATACAAATACGCATACGGATTTAATGTGTAAAATTGAGGATGGCTTACAAGACCGTAGAAGAATGTGACTGCCCCAGCGTCGAGTTGCCGGGTGCGGTGGGGTGTTGGAAGATAGTGGAACGCTACATAACGCTCCGGGGGACAATGCAGGTAGTCCCATGAAGTGAGGGAGGTCTGCGGAGAGCGGGACAAACGCCGTGAGCGGGAAAGTAGAATTACAATCCTGCTGAGCACACGCAGTCGGGGACCCAACGAGGAGCAGCCCAAATGATGAAGCATGACACCTGAAAGGGTGTGTGAGGGCATTAAGATCCAAAATATGGATCCCATCCATCACCCTTCCATGGTATAGTGGGACCAAGTCACTCTGAGTCAGGACTCCACCAGCACCTTTTCCAGAGGAACAACATAATCCCATTTTTTAAAACGTTCATTGAGGCCTCCTTTATGCTGGACCTCCCCACTCCTGTTTGAGTGGCAAAAAGGCCCTCCGTCCCCCTTCTTGTTGTATAACTGTAAAACCTGATAAAGCCTTGGAGTATTGCTAGTCATACAGACCACTGTCTCTAATCAACACGAATGTAAGGATTCTAGTTAAGATACTAGTGTCCTGGTTGCCACCACTTCCTCTTAATCTGATACTGTTGTATGGCCTTTTAGATTACGAATGGATTTTTCCGATTCATGCCCTTATATAGGTACAATTCATGTTGCCCTTAAATAGGCATAGAAATCAAGCCCTTATTTAGGCATAGCCCATGCAACCTAAATACAGGCATGGCTACTTCCATCCATTCACCAAACGTCACACAGATTTCTTGGAAAACTAGCTTAAGCCGTTAGGGACTTCCCCTTGCTTGAATATTGATTTCTACAAGAACTCAGTTAGTTTTACAATGAACAACTATTCCCCGAGGGCACATTCATGACATTTATATGCCTGACTTTACGTCAACTATGGCATTCAAGGTACAAATATACCTTCACTTGCTATGGCAAGGCACGGTGGTTCAGAGCAGTTTGATGACCTACTTGCCCGACGCAGCTCGCTACAGCAAGTGCCGAAGGATGCCGACTCTCCAGCTGACGCACTGATCAGGAAACTGCCCTCCTCTGCTGAAAAATCCAGCTCCAGTGTTTCTGACTCCCCTTGCGGGGTGTTGGGAAATCAAGTCCCGAGACAGAGATACCAGACCTCCTTCATTCTAAGGTATGGAGCTGATAAGAACCTAGAGAAACCTCTGGTAGATTCTTTGCAACAACTAAACCTATGCTAAAGACCATACTTACTTCCTCCCTAGTACTAGACCTAGGTTAGGTACATTTGGGTAGGCGTATTTTAGAAGCACCAGTTGAGTATTTTAGCCTGTGTTATTTATGTATGTATTTTTATATGGCTTAGACTCCAGACAATGCTATTACAGTATTATTTTATATACTACTAGCTTACCCGTCGCGCGTTGCTACGATCTCAGAAGAAAGGAAATATAAGGAAACTTGTTATGATAACATTCAATTTACATTGTGTAATTTTTTTTTAAACATTCATTGTAATATGGAAAACATTTTAAAGTGTTGTTTTAATTCTGTTTATTTATTCGAGTGCTTGTGGATACACAGTATTTTCTGTTTTTCCGTCTGGTGCGTACATGAATAAATCAGAAGGTTTTCCGACACGTGAGCTGGCCACATACACTTGTCGATGTGAGAAGCACGGATTCTTCAAATCTAGTCCACACACTTGCAGCGATTGTCCTTGTGCTTTGTTGATGGTCATTGCAAAAGTGAGTCGCACCGGAAACTGTAAACGTTCAGTATTGGAAAGATTTTGAGGGCCCTGGGGGCCCGATATTTAACAATTTTTTTTTTTTGCCGAAAACCTTCGTGGGAGTGTACTCAACAACTTCCCAAAGTTTCATGGCAATCGGATGAATCGTGTAGTAATGCATCAAGGACAAACAAACAGACAGACATACATTCGTTTTTATATATATAGAATCTCGCTGTGCGCATTATACTTTGCATTCTGTCTAACGATTGTAGCAGTTCACCTTTCCTGCATGAGAAAGAAGACTTTTCAATAAGCCTTTTATTGAAAACGCCCGTCTCACTATTTCTCTGCAAACTCTGTAGAAACGAAGCATGCACAATTGACTGGGTGAAATACTTATCTGTTGTTTCTATGACTCTGAAGATAGTTATTCCAGTCCTAGGGAAAAAAAGTTATCATGTTTATGCGGTTGTCAGAAACTAATCCCTTCTTGTGAATTCGAGAAAGTTTCTAGTGACCTCTGAGCTAGCTGGCACTCGCAATTAAGTTTAGTATATTTGATAGAGACCTACTGACCTAAGTCCTACGTCATATCTATAGGATATATTATTCCAATGCGCAGAGCCTATTGGGAATATAGGACCTACACTACATGGCGCCCAACGTTTGGTAAGGCACTAATTTAACGCTAGATACTAAAGTAACTCGGTCGTGCTTTACTCAGAGACCCCTTTTTCCGTAATACTCCA
The DNA here is from genome assembly GCF_964263255.1 of Lissotriton vulgaris. Taxonomy (NCBI): domain Eukaryota; kingdom Metazoa; phylum Chordata; class Amphibia; order Caudata; family Salamandridae; genus Lissotriton; species Lissotriton vulgaris. The sequence continues at coordinate 851,174,912 of NC_141696.1, read as the reverse complement.
ATAGACCTCTGGAGTGGGTAAAGGGATAATATCCGCCATAGCTGAGTAGGGCGAAAAATCCTATGTATTAGCTTTTTGGTTTGCTCAACGTTGAAGGATACAGTGTTCCAAAATATTGTACACCTTATCTTTGTTTCCTTGAAACTTGCTCTGCAAACTTTCAGTCAACAAAAATGTCGAATAACGGCAACAACACCGAGAACGGTGGAGTTGCGGCTGATCCAGCCGATGCGCTCTTAGCATTTCAGGTTTCCAAGAAACTGACGATGATGCTATAATCATTCCTCCAAATTTAAGGAGCCATCACTAAAAAAACGAATAAAAAATGGCCTATCAGCAAGAGGTGGTAGGGCAGTTTTTGTGCTAGAGGCACATTAATATCACCAGACAGAGGTATTCTATTCATGGATAGTCTTTCCTGAAGCAAATCCAGTAACACTTGTGTTTCACTTCTACAAAGAAGATGAACCACAAACGGAATACATTCCTTTTGAGGATATAGAAATTCCACTAACTTACCAGGAGCATGTGCTTTGGTTTAAAGGCCCCCATAAATCATATAAATCACATTACCAGGCTCGGTCTACTAGGTAGACCAGGAGCAACATGGCTTGCTTTAGCCAACTACAGACCTGACCCAGACATTGAATCAATGTCGGATGAACAATTACTTAATAATATACAAAAATTAATAGAATTACTTAATTAAAGGTCTTTACTAAAAACACTCCTACTCCTATTAAGAAGAAGTGGGAAAACACTAAACAAACTTCTAAAGAGAAGTGTTCTCAATTCAGAGGTAGGTCTCCTCAAAAGGAGCCCTCTGAAAGGAGGTATAATCTCAGGAATAGGAATAATTTGAGAAAACCTGATAGATATCAAGATATTGATACACGCTCCTCTAGTACCTTTCAGATTTCGTCACAGAAATCGGATAGAAGAGGACAGTCAGAACACAAGGAAGAACGTGTGAAGTCCAAAGACAATCAGCACGATCAGAACAAAAAGAAACCTCAATTCACCAAAAAGAAGGTAGCAGGTCTAAAAATCAGACATGCTGAGGATCTTGAGAACACCACTCAAGAACGGGGAATGGGCTCAGACAATGTTGGACAGCCCAGCAGAAGTCACCATAGCTCGCAAGAACTTGAAGGATCATCTGGAGACAGCGGACTTGAATGAATTCATTCAAGTGGAAACTGCAGATACCAGGGTTAGTTGTCCACATAAGTTATATGAAATAACACTCAAGATGGAGGGGACATACCAAGAAATGTGAGAGCACTCTTTTGGGAGCGACTCTCTAAAGATTATGACATTCTTCTAGCTGAAAAAGACTGGCCACCACAATTTGTCAGGGAGTGCTCACATGGCGAAGACATCATTATGCCAGCCTTCTCCAACCACATTCCAATTCATTTAAAATATACTTATGCCAGGAAATGGGCAGTGGCCCAAGCTCCTGCATTATATAAAAATCATGTAGGATGGGATGAGGATTCTCCTCACCATAAAAATCCAGTTGAAAAATCAACCAACTGCACAAAGGCAGTACCCAGTTAAGCAAGAACCTAAAAAACAGGTCAGGGAGATATTAGATCAACCTGAATACCAAGGTGTGAATGAAACATGCACCTCGTCAATGAACAATCCTTTGTTTCCTGTCTCCAAACCAGACAATACATATAGTCTAGTTTTGGATTACAGACATTTAAACTCTTGTTGCAAAACTTTTGCAGTACAAAATGCACACAGTGCAGCATTAATGAATAACATTGTGCGTAAGAAATATAAAACCACATTAGATATTTCTAACGGTTTTTTCTGTCAAAACATTGCACCAGAAAGTAGGTATTTGACCGCTTTCTCAATTATGGGGACACAGCATCACTTCTGTTGTCTCCCTCAGGGATTCAAGAGTAGTCCTGGGTTATTTTCAGCGAGAGTAACAGAGTTACTACAAACATATGATGACGAAACCTTGTCATATGTCGATGACCTCTATCTGACAGATGATGACTTGGATAGGCACTTGAATAGGGTGAATACAATTATATTTGGATTCGCCTCCGAAGGGTACAAATTCAATTTCAAAAAATCTAAAATTGCCCATTTAAACGTCCTCTTTCTAGGATATGAACTTTCAAGTGAAGGCAAAAGCCTGGCAGCAAACTTTCTAGAGAACTGTGCGCTACTCCAACCTCCAAAAACACTGAAAAACTTACAATTGCTTCTAGGTTTCCTGAATTTCGGAAGAACATACATTCTAAACTACGCAGAAAGGCTTAAGCCTCTCTAGGAATTAATCAAACCTGATTTCAAAACAGTAAATTGGACACAAAAACACACAGAAATGTTGTGTTCACTCAAAACAGACATGTTAGAAACTAAACATTTGCAAACATGCGTAAACATACGCAACTTAGTGATCCTAATCATTCCAGGACAATGCAGATTCACGTACTTAACTTTTAACGAAGGTGAAAAAGTACCAAAAGCTTACAAATCACATTTGTACACACAAGCAGAAATGAAATTCACTTCAACAGAAAAAATTCTGACAGTGGTTCAAACTGCAGTAGCAAAGAGAGAGCCCTCGCACAGGGTAAGTCCATTATGGTCGTTACACCTCTACCTGCCTTAGTGGCAGTAACAAAAGTGAGCATTGCAAATGCAAAAGCTTTACATCCAAGATGGATACAATGGGTTAGTTCTCTTGCTGCAACTGATGTTGAATACGTTTTTGATCCATATTTGAAAACACAAGCATTTCTACAATACAAACAAGAATGTCCTCTGCCTACTGAAATTCTGCCTCTAGAGCAGTATGAATGTATAATTTATACTGACGGATCAGCTAAACTTGCTACGGAGGGTAAACAAGCCTATAGTGCGACGTGTGCGATTGTTAAAGGTTGTTGGCGCGATGACAAATTCCGAACAATGGTCACTAAAACTCAATCTCTAGGAGATTGTACAGCTCAACGAGCTGAACTACAAGCATTCAAGATGGCACTTGAGAATACGGACCGCAAATTCCCCATACTCATAGTGTGCGATTCGTATTATTGTGTTCAATCTTATAATGAATACTTGCAGAACTGGATTTAAAACGGTTACAAAGATGCAAAAGGTGGCACAATCAAACATAACTGCTTTGGGAACAAGTAGTTCACTTACAACAAGGACTACAAAATACTCACGATACATACGCTGAGTCATCAACGTGATGGCGTTCACGTTGCAGGGAATTCATTGGCTGATGAAGCCTCGAGGGCAGCTGTGCAAACGGCTTCCGTAGCTGCAATCACTCGTTCCAAAACTAAAATAGACAGCGTAATAATGGTAGCTGTCAATGCTTCAATCAAAGACAGTGGTAAAACATTACCCAAAGGGTTTCCACTCAAATATTCGTATATAACTGATGCGAATAATGTTCAGTTTGCTCGAATCCTTGGAGTGGGGGATAGAGCAATTCCAAACATGGAACATAGATTAGGACTAATCTTAGCAGCACAAGAAGGACTCTCCTCTGCACATGGAGGTGTTTCGCCACAGTGTCATTATTAAAACAGAGCTACTGGTGGCTGCGCATGAGTAAACAAACCAGAAACTATGTTTTAGAATGTGAAATCTGCCAAAAGATGAAAGTCTCTACAGTGAAATGTCCTGCACAGACGCCTCTGTTAATTTCGATAAACCATTAACTTGCGTTTACCTGGACCACTGCGGTCCCTTACGGAGGGATGGTAACTATAAATATACATGGTCGCAGTGGATTCATGTTCAAGGTCCATTTGGATGTGGCCTCCGCGCTCGGCTGATGCTCGAACTGTTATAAAAGATTTGCGAGTTTTTATCGGCACATATGCAGTCGGCAAGCTTAATTCTGACCAGGGTCCTGCGTTTAGCTCTCAAGCTTACAACCAGTACCTGTCCTAGCAATCCACGGATCAAGAACATTATTACTGCCGCCCCTTGCTGGTAAAAAGTAGAACAGGTTTGTGTCCATCGACCTAGTCAAACCACATCATGTGGCTGATCATAAGCAGTAGACCAAGTGTACTCCGCCAATGTAGCAGACGCCCAGCTCTGGCTACTATCCAAGAGGTTCAAATTGAGAGACTCATCACCTTTGAAGAATCTGCAGTATGAAATGAAGGTCCATGTAATAAAGCTATGGAACTTGTACCTCTTGAGACTCAAATAACAGTTTGTCAAGAAACACCTGTCTACAACGAAGTAGCATCAGACTACACAAATGTATCAAGTGATCAAGTGGTTCCAGCAATTTCAACAAATCCTGATGCAATCCCAACAATTGACATAACTGCCTCTGGCTGTTTCATTAACTTTGATACATTTTCTGAGGATCCCAGCGAGCCTGAAACAATGCCAGTAAAAAGAACTTTGAAAGAACAAGCAACAGACCTTTTTCATCACTTGGAAAAGACTTATCTGGTTTCACCATGGGTTTAACTTTTGATTGTGTTGGGTGTGCTTTTTCTTCTACTTTGGCTGACTCTGATAATAACTTTGGGAATGCTGATGAATGGAAGATATGTTAAAAAGGACACAGCAAATAAGAACATCAACTTACTACTCAAGCCACACAAATCATCTCATTATGAACAAAGAGACTTGTATCAGTGAACATCACAGCCGTTCCTATACCTGGTGGTATAGCTTGGGACAGAACTGACTATGACATTTTTGGCCAGTCGGAGCTGTTGAAGATTCCACACCAGTTCAAGATTTCCTTGAATTACTTTGTTTCATCTAGTAACTTTAAAAAAAAAAAATTTTTTTAATATTTTTATTTGATTTTACAAAAATAAGACAATACAACAAATAACACAAACCCCACCCCTCCCTCCCCGGTCAAGCAGATCAGAAAGCAAGAAATTGGCAATTCGAAAATCATTGGTAGCTATACAAAACAATACTGAAAAGGAAAATTTAAATTAATGCATTAACATTCAATTGCGTGCGATTGCAAAGTTAAGTTGCGGCTTAAGCAAAACATACTGGTTATTGCTGTATATATCATTGCATTTTAGACCATTCTATTAAGGGAGACCACATTTTTTCTCCTTTAATCTGACTCTTCCTGCCTTTGTTTTTGTATATCGCCATCTCTAAGTTAAAAATTGCTAACAATCTTGCAAACCATTGTTGATATGATGGGGCTATAGGATCTAGCCAAGCCGAGGCTATACATATTCTCATTACGGCCATCGAAATAAAAATCAATTTGCAACCAGCTTTGTGGTTAGCAGGGTTTGTAACACCTAGAACTACGGTTTCATCTAATAAATTAATCGTTATTCCCAGGACCAGAGTCAGAAAGCGTGCAATATTTGTTTTAAGAGGAGTTAAGACGGGACAGGCAGAAAAGATATGTATACAGTCCGCATTTTGTAAATTGCATCGAAAACAACATGTACCTCTCCCACTACCCCATTTGGATATTTTGTCCGGAGTATAATACATAAAAAAACATATTTTATAGAATTGGGTTTGAAGTTTAGTAGACATAAGGATCGTTTGTGATAGCCCATTTGAGTGCTCAAATTCCTCAGAGGAGATTGAGATTTTACTTTGCCACTTCTGGGTGATTTTTTGAATATCATCCGTAAAATATTTCAGTAATATAGAATAAATCGCCCCGATCTTGAATTTTTTCTGTGAGTGGCTTAACATATCAGCTATGTCTATTTTGCGGATGATACCCTCTCCCATTGTATGTCTGGACAAAAAGTCTCTAATCTGAAGATACTTATAGAAGTCTCTCCATTCCAGATGAAACTTATCCCTCAAGGTTCCAAAGGGGTGTAGCCCCTCTGAGGAAATAAAGCATCCCAGATGAGTGATCCCAAGCGCATTCCACCTATTAATGCAGCTATCTTTGAAGATTTCCGGTAGGGAGGGATTGTTTTGAGTTGGTGTATAGTAGGATAAACGACCTAAACCTGCCATCTTCTTCACAGATTTCCATACCTTAAAAGCTCCTATAAGCGTTTTTAATCTCACTTTTTTATGATAGCTATCGAATAGATATCTCCACAGATAGCCTGTACTGTTATCCCCCAGTATTATCCGGTGAATTGATTGGGTCTTGTTAACTTTCGCTACCTCTATCCCTTCAAGGTGGAAGAGTTCCTGATTATATAACAGGACTGTTGCCCAATAGAATGTTCTAAGATTTGGGAGCGCTAGACCTCCTCTTTCTTTGGGGAGTGTCAGCAGTTTATATGAGGTTTATATGAGGTTTATATGGGTTGTTTGTATGACCAGATAAAGTTTGTAAAGGTACGCTCCATTGTCTTAAACCAGCGGTCTGAAATTTCAAGATTAATGGCTCTAAATAAATACAGTAGTTTTGGAAAATAGACCATTTTTAGTGCATTGACCCTTCCAATTAATGAGAGGTGTAAATTATTAATACGGAGGAGATCTTTCTGCATTTTATTCAGTGCGGGTTTCAAATTTGAATCAACAAGTTTTTCTAAGTCAGATGTGATGGTCACCCCTAGGTAGGTAGCAGATTCTGTTATACGCGAGTCCGTCATATCACAGTTATTATTAATAATAATCTGCGTTTTCCCCTGGTTTAGTGCATACCCTGAGATTTTTCCGAATATTTTGGCCTCTGACTTAATAGTAGGCATAGCCAAGTTTGGATTGGACGTAGCGATGGCAATGTCATCGGCATAAGCGAGGGTTTTTGTTAGGTAGCCTTGTGTCGATAAAGGGGCTATGTTCCTGCTGCCTTCTAGTCTATGAATAAACGGATCAATATAAATGGCAAACAACAATGGGGAACAGGGACATCCCTGCCTAGTTCCTCTCGTAATTATCAATTCTTTAGAAAGGCAGCCGTTAACCATTACCATGGCCCGTGGATTATTGTATAGCTTTTGGATTGCCTGTATAAAAACCTGTTTAAATCCCACCCGGGACATGGCCTGCCAGAGGAACTGCCAGGAGACCCTGTCAAAAGCCTTCTCGGCATCGAGTAATATTAGTGCCATCGGGTCTCCTGTTACTTGAGTACTATCAAAAAGGCTGATTACCCGCCGTATATGATTTGTGGTTTCTCTCCCGGGGATAAAGCCATGTTGGATACTGGATATGAATTTATGAATAATTGTTGAAATGCGATTAGCCAGAAGTTTAGAATAAATTTTTAAGTCAGCATTTATTAAGGTGATAGGGCGATAGGAGCCCATCTGATCCGGGGGCTTGTTTTTTTTCGGGAATATCACAATTTTTGCCCTCGACCATGAATTTGGAGGCTGTCCTCCTCCAAATACATGTAGGCATAAATCTAACAATATTTCTTGGAGTGGGTCTTGAAATGCTATATAAAATTCTAATGGAATAGCATCTAGTCCCGCTGCTTTCCCACGGGAGAGATCCTTCACTGTTTTTATTAGTTCATCAAGGGTGGGGGGCTCTTCTAGTCTTTCTTGATCTTCTACGTTTAATTGCTTGCAGGTATCTGCTTCTAAATATTCGGTGGTCATGTCTAGGTCTATTTCTCCCTCCTCTGTGTATAGTGCACTGTAAAAGCGCCAGAATGCTTCTCTGATCTTCCCTGAGTCGGTTACCCTACCTTCTGTCGGGTCATCGATCTCGAGTATGACATTTTGTGCGGTAATAACTTTTCTGATGATTGGGAATTCGAGACTGTTAATAATATGATGTCAGACTTAGAAATGTCTGCTGTATTTACAAATCATGAATACTTAGAAGGTTCAACACATTATGAACAAATGTATTGTTATAATCACTATGGTCATCATTTCCTGCACAAATCTGCAAATCCTAGAAATGTATTGATGTATAACCAATGGGAACATTGTCCTACACCACCTAAGGGTAGCTCAAAAACATTTTTGGGGAAATTTCCATACTTTCAGGTTTCAATATTTCCAAACCAGAATCCTTTTACTTTAAAAATGTTAATAAGACAAGAATGAAAAGTATCTTGACAAATACCAAGCAAATTTATTCTGCAGCCTTTTATGCTCGGCTGTCTTCACTAGATTTTGACTTTTGGAAAGACAACATTGAGATAAAAACTGCATGGGGCACAAAAGATTGGCAAGTGCAGGGGATAGTAGCTTTATGTAGAGCCTGCATCATCCCAGAGCAAATTCTGTTTTTGAATGACACTGTCCAACAGACATCTTGTCTTGGGTTAGCCAAGATAAAAGACCAATCCGTCCATACCTACACCTACACCTGATGGTTATAACACTTCAGAGGGGGAGGTTGACGTACATACTATTTTGCATCACAACAGAACAGATCCAGATTGGAAAAAATGGTTAATCTGGCCCACAGACACAAACAACTGTCAAGATAGATTCCTGAATAAAACCCGGGGGTTCACATTCACTAGGCCAGATCCAAGATATGTTAAGAGGCAGCATCCAGGAATAGTAACAACATACAGTGTAGGGAAACTGTGCCTTGAATGGATACATAGATCTACACTTAAGGATGTTACACAACACTTATCTTTACTTAAAGATGGCGCTGATCTTGGGGAATTCTTGCTAGGACCAAGAACACCGCGTCATAAAGTTTTTATATATGCCGGTATCTTTGCTGCTCATAACGAAGCATGGAAGATTACGCAAGCAGAGACTGCAGAAAGAATATGAGAAATTGATTGTATTAATTAAGAGAAAACTCTCTCTGTAGTTGACAATGGGTTAACAACTCTGTCATCCAGGATATATTCTTTGGACAGCATAGTATCCTCTGCCAAAGACATCATGGAACAGGACTTGGTCATGTTGCAACATGGTCAGTCGCAATTACGTTCTATCATTCTATTAGGCTGGATGTTACAAAACCTACGTTCAGGCTATGTACCTTGGAGTTTAATCAATACTACGTCACTGTTTTCAGAATTCAATCTCACTGATAAACAGATCAAACTGGCACAGAGGGGTGTGGACTCTACGGTGCTGAGCATTGAAAAACTGGAAAGATTGCCATTTACTATCGCTGAAAAGCCAGCCACAGAATGGATTATACATGCAACAATCACTCTGCCTGTTACAATTTTCCCTAAAACATACCAACAGGCACATATGAAAGGTTGGTTAAAGAATACATCAAGACATCCTGGGAATTACCATACACACACAGATGTTGGAGTGGGGGAAGAGAAGTGTTTCTTAGTGGTAAAAATTGTGAAAACGCACTAAGCGATTCTCTCCTTTGTAAGGGTATTAAATTACACAGGGCCTGCGATGGTTCCTCAAACAACTTATCCTGCCACCTGCAAGGTTCTCCGGCTGCGGTGATTGATCCACTTTTTGGACAACTGTCAAATGGAAGTTACATTATGTTGAACGATCACAGCTGCTGTGGCATGTTGCCAGGTTTACCCATATCTAGTAACTGTATCAGCCAGTGTGGAACATGAGCCCATAATTCTATCGATGCCCAGGCCGCTGGCGCAAACCGCCTCTTAGTTCCCATGTTGAATAATTTACCAAATAAAGAGACGGGCGCTGGAAGCAGGAATCAAGATCAGAGTTTTAATTCTCATGAGGAGAGCCAGTCATTTCGGACACGAAACACAGTGTCTTTCGGGAGGTGCTCTAACAAGTGAGCCGAGACTCTTTCTTTTATACCTTACAAAACACTTGATAGTACAATCAGGACAGTGTGACGCAAAAGAAAGACATCCCTATAATCCTCGTGTCAATCCTACCCCACATATGTTCACAATAGGAACCCTTGACCTGCTGATAAGAGGGGAGGGCAGTCACGCAACTGAGTGTTCCGTCAACTGTTTAGGATGTGTGCGCCTGATCATAGCCCAGGGGGTGGGGTGGCTAGGATCAATAGTGGGTCCTTTGAAGAGGAGTGACTTTATACAATAAGGGCAGTAAATGGTATCTCCTGGCTTAGGCGATGGCCTCGGACATGTGTGGTCAGCCGGACTCGGGGGAAGGGGTCATCAAAGGAGTGGTAGTCATGCCGCGTGGACAATCGAGCGCGGAGGGAAGGCTTGTCAACAGAGGGGCATTCATGGAAAGAAAGGAGGTGTTGGTCAGGCGCGGCCATGACTCTCAAGGACGGGATCTTGCAGAAGAAGGTTTACGGCTTGCCCATGTGAGGAGAAGGGAGGGAGAGCCAGGGTGGACACGGGGACAGAGTCACATAGAGAGAGAGAGAGATCTTACGACCAGTACAAGGGAGAGCGGGGGCAGTCAGGTGCAGCTGGGGAGGGCTACGTCAGCTAAGGTGAAGGATGCCTCTTCAAGAGGGAATGGGGGGGGGGTTTGTGCGGGTCAAGCAGGAGAGTTGCCTTTCGCAGCAGGGTCGCACAGGGGGAGAGGGTTTCATGGCCTATGCATGAGAGAGGGGGTTTAGGATACGCGCAGGGAGGGAAGCCGGGGATTCCAATGGGTAAAGGGCCATGGTGCCTAGAATGGCTGTACATATGCATAGGGGTATGGGCTCTTACTGGCAGAGCGATACGGTCAATAGTTTACAGTATTCATGGTGCTCACAGGGAGAGGAGTGGGAGAAGAAGGGAAATGAATGCTGTTTATGTACATCAATTTCTTCAACTTCCACAGTCGCCCCTTTTTACATAACAGCAGTCATTTTTGTAATTGATGGGTTTACAGGTAGTCAGGCATCGTTGATGAATTAGCATTTTGTCGATACTAACATTTGGCATATAATCATAGACAGTCGAGGTGATGGGCAGAATGCAGCACATAGGAAATTGCATTTTCGTTGTGTTCCAGACAATTAAACGCACTACATAGCATAAATCTTTCTAACTTAAAAATGTGACCAATGAACAGTTTTGACCAGGTAGTTGAGAGCGGAATTCAGTTCAATACACAAGATTTCTTCGTCACAGTGTCTTTTTATCAGTGAGCCATCACTGGTAGGCTCTAGTCCGTGTACTTTCGTTGGCGCTGTTGAGCACCGGCGGTGGAGCTATAGGTCCAGCTCGGTTCTATCCTTACGCGTTGCAGGGTGCGGTCAGTCCTCTGCTGTTAGACCACAGTCCTGTTCCCTAAACAATCCGTTTGGCGGCGCCTTATGCTCGGCACCTACATTTCTGTGGCAACACCCTATTCCCATATGAAGGCAGTTCTTCCTTTTGGCAAAAAGTCACGTGGAAAAGAGGGTGAGCATGGTTCAAATAGTCGATAGGAGAGAGAGAGCGGAGTTGGGTCAGAGTTCCTGGGACACACAAAAGGGACCAAGGGAGCAAAGGATAACAAGCAGGCAGGCCCATCAATCGAGCCCAAAGAAGGGGGACGGAGACTCCAGGCACACGTGGGTTAGCAGACGGAGGGTTTCAAGGCGGCCCGTCATTTTTCATTTTCCACGTTGAAATTGCGGTCTTGTCCCGTATCCAGTTGCTCTGCGGCTCCACCTTTGGTCGAGGTCACACGTGTCCCAAGATCTGCAGTCAGGCTGTACATCACATCTGACCCATCTCCTTCGGTGATCGTGAATCTTTGAATAGGTACAAGACAAGGTTTTTAGAGAAATGGCAGAAGAAGATATCTACGCATGTGAATTCCTCCCTCAATTCTACGCATTTGGGAGATACGCTCATTGGTCACAGTCAGAGGCCCATTGCTAAGCAGTGCATGTGTCAGCATTCCTACTGAGTTCATGACAGGTTTATTCATCGTCCTATTTATAACTCAAGTGAGGATAAATGAGATTCCCGTCAACTGTGCATTACATCATATTCAACATTACGGAGCATTTCCCTTCAGGACTGGCTAACCTTTTCAAACAGGGCGGGAGTGCCATCATCGAGAGTCAGGCAAAATAAGGTTTTTTCTCGAGGGACAACAGTTACTCATGGTCATCATGTTTATATCCAGGACAGCAACTGGGGTCTATCAAAATGGGGCGGGGATGCTTCGGGTGTTCGCGCTTGGGTGCAAAAGGGGGTGGGGCAATCTGGGCATTGGGGGTCAATCTAGACGTTGGCGTTCGTCTCTGAAGAACAGACATAAGGTGCCATGGACATACAGTTCCCCTATAAATGGCCAGATTTGGGGGACTTTAGTCGTCTTACCTGTCCTTTCCTTCCCAGCCAATTCAAGTTCATTCATTTTGCAGAAAGGAGAGGCAGTAATATGGCGAGATACGATCATTTTAGTTTCGGTCAATTTCGCTGAACACCTTCGCGTTCAATATGTATCAAATCAGACTGGTGCCGGTGGGGCACAATTTTACCAAAAAGAGGGAGAGAAAATAGGGAGACTCTCATAGAGAGCGAGAGTCGTCCGCAATCTAAACGAGCCATTCGGTACACGTATGACATGTAGAGAGAGAGAGAGAGAGAGAGAGAGAGATAAGGAGGTGGTGAGAGAGAGAGAGAGAGAGAGAGAGAGAGAGACGTGTACGGAAATAGGTCATTTAGTGCGCTCACGACACAGAACAGCAAAGGTCAGGTAACACGCAAATACAGTCAGAGGGAAGACATAAATCCGTATATTACATACACACAAACTCAGACAGGGAAGACGGCACATGTATTACACATATATAAGACATTCACGACAAGACAGGAAACAATTGTTAGCCAACAAGATCTGTTTTATATATCCTACGTATCTTTACTATCCTATTTATCTACGTGCTTAGCTCTTTCTACCCTTCCCTCCTTTTTCTTCTCGCTTGTCATGTCTGCGAGCGTTCCCAATTGCCAATACTCACACCTCGGTTGGTCGATCAGAGATTAACCTGGTCGCGCTATTTACCCATGGTTGGATCTTAAACCATTTTCAGTTCCTTCCTTTGGTGGGAAGTTCTCCAGGCTGAGGCAACGGCAAGTATTGATCGGGAGAACAGTTGGGCAGCTTGGCTATATCTATAAGAGTGTGAGAAAGGGGGGCAGTGCATTTTGAACATCAGCAACATTTCTAACTTCCCAGACGGGTGGTGCCGTGGCAACCCTTACCCGTATATTTTTCTTTGTCCTTTCCCTACCTAGTCAAAAGTCTAGTTACATTATCTAACGTGTTATGTCTAGTCAATTTTTCGTCATACAGTACCCGTCCAATTCCTATGTCAGTCCATCCTCCCAGTCGCTATGTTCTAAGGAGGAACAGTCATGTTTAAGTCTACGTCTTTTAAAAACTTATCGTTATGAGGACTGTGCACACATTCCCTCCTTCCCTTTTCGTCGGTGGTTCGACCATCGCTCTCCCATATTTCAGCCGACGTTCTGACGTGACCTGCAGAAGGGAGGAAAAAGAAGGGGTGGGGGGCAGCATTCAAAGTACATCAGCATGCAGTAGTCCGAAAATGTTTTTACTTACCACTTACTCGACCTATCTCCGCGCACTGCATTTCTTTACCATCTCGGCGTTTAAGCCCAGAGGGACCAGTAATGTCAGGTAGATAATCATTGACGATCTGCGTATCTACATGAGTTACTTGGTCGCAACCCCTTTCGTCAGGCGCAAGGGTGACGGTCAGGTGGCATTTCGGTGGTGTCGTTTTAAGGGTGTCTAAAACACTTTTCTGGCTGCCTGTGACACACAATGTAGCTGCTAAATATCTGATCCCTTTTTGATCTACATCTTCCATCATACTTATTCTTCGCTCATAGTAGTAAGACATCCAAAACTCATTAATGCAACTGCTACAACCATGCTTTCTTTTTCAAAATACTTTTAATAAAAAGTGTTGAGGTACAAATACAGGCCTACAACTCAGTGGGCCGGCTACAAAGCAGATTGAAACTGTACATAAGAAGAACGAAATTGGTGGCAGTTCATTGCATAAAGTGCAGCAGTGCAGTAAAATCGTATTAAACTTCCCTACAGAGCAAGCATGATGCATGTCAGTAATTCATCTTTAATAAATTCATAAATTCATTATCCAAGTTCATTCGTTACCTAAATTACACCAATTCATTTTCCAAATCATAATCAGTACCCACCCTAAGTCAGTTCATTGTCCAAGCACATACTCAATATCCTTCATATCTACTTTCATTATCCAAAAACTGCATATATATCTCGGGACAAAAAGCTGCGCAATCAGGGTGCAACAAAGTTTATTCAAAAAGTCTCATTTTGGTGTCGGCGCCATTTTGGGTGGGGTCAGGCGAGTTCCAGCACAGTTAGAATGTCTCCAATGATTCGTGGTTGGACCGGAGCCTTCCGTTGGAAGTTCAAAAAGTTTTGAATCATGTGGTTAACAGTTCTAACAATATGGACCATTAGTCAAAGAGTGGGGAGGGCGGCAACAATTTTCCTACCGGGTCATTCTGGTGTTCCACCGGAACTGAACAAGTCTATGCCGTGGCTGCATTTTAGCCATTTCCAATCCGAGGCTGGCGCCGGCAGGAGTTGCACCGACGTCGTGGTTCCCAGTGAAGGGGGCGGGGGCGCCCATGCGGAGGGATCGGGGTGCCCCCCGGCTCTTATAGAATCTTCAAGGTTGAGGAGAGAAGGCATGGGACGTGTGCCCGTCCTGGGCAGAAGACCGCTTTTTGATGTTGACCCTCTTTAAGTAAGAGCATTGGGGCGTCGCTGGAAGCCTCCACCTGGAGGGAGGTGGGGGAGGCTCGTTCGCGCCGCCTCCCCCTCCCAGCGACCCCGCGCCGTTCCTCGGCTCCGTCGCTTCGACATTGGCCGTGGTGGCTATTGAAGATGGGGGGGGTGGTCGGCGGCTGAGGCAAGACAGCCCCCCCCTTTTCTCCTGACATGTGGCGGGACTACCTACAATCGTCCAGGCGTCGACATGTGGCGGGACTACCTGCAACTGTAAGGCGTTGGGTGTAGTTGCGGCCATTATAGCACAAAGAAATGCCGCCATCCTCGCTTTGGCTTCGTCCTTTAACGAAAGCCGGATCGGGTGAGAGAGAGGGGTGGTCGGTGGCCGAGGCAAGACAGCCCCCTCTCTCCCCGCGGCCTGCAGGGCGGCAGAAGAGAAGAGATGGAGAGGTCCTTGTCATTCTTTGGACCGCCTGCCCAACATCATCTCCTACTGACCGCGGCCAGGCGAGCCCCTCGTGCCTCGAGGCCTCGCCTTCCGGATGGGCGTAACCGCGGACCTGTTGCACTTCGGGAGCTTCCGGAATGGGGGTAGGTACCTATTGAGTTGTTTCTATTTCATGTGACCGTTATTTGGGTGTGGCGGGCAATGAGGCAGACATGTTGGGAGCAGGAATAGGCAGTAGAGCCTAGCTACCTCGTGGCTATTTTTGCTGCCAAACCTTTCGCCATTTTATATTTCTTATTACGAACTATTTCTAATGTTTCTTATTTTTAGTGAAGTCAAAAGCTCATCAGGGGGTTACTGACTTAGCCTGATTTCTTTTTATTTTTCTTTCTCTTCCTTAGCGTGTTTCGAGCTAAAGTTTTCTGTTAGTAGGGAACGGTGATCACTTCATATTTTTATGTGTCCTTTTCACTAGGGGGTACCTCTGGACGGACCAGACGAGTTCCCTCCAATAAATGGTCCGGGGTGGAACGAGATTATCGATCAAAAAGGGGAACATATATTCCTTCATTAGGGTATCATCCTGGACAGACCGAGCGATGTACTTCCATTTACTAGGGTAGCCTTCTGGACGGACCAGATGGTCTACTTCCACTAAATGGCCCATGAGCGGGGAGCATATGTCCTCCATAAGGGTAGTCTCCTGGGCGGACCATGCGAGCTACCCCCCAAATAACCAAACAGTGGGGAGTGGGTAGGACTGACGAATTCACAAAGGGGCATAACCTACCCTTTACTACTTGCAAAGACTAGATAGAATATTTCTACTCCACGTTGTTTGCAGGCAGAAAATACCTCAAACGAAGCAATTCCTGGAACAACAATGTCCAGGCAACCAACCAATCAGTGGGGAGAAAAACAGGCATGACGGATTACAACGGGGACAAACGTCTGCATTACCTGCCCTTCGCTATCCAGAAAGGAAGACAGAATATTTCTACTCGTCTCAGTTTGTAGACAGGGAAGATCTCAAAGAGCAACAATCGATTATTAATCGATTTCAAACAATCCAGTGGGGAGAAAAGTAGGCATGACGGATTACAACGGGGACAAAAGTCTGCATTACCTACCCTTCTCTATCTGCAAAGAGGGACGACGTTCCTATTCGCCGCTGTTTGCAAACAGAGAATGTCTCGTTCTCAAAAGAGAACCAATATGTCAAGTAGCATTCAAAGCTAAATGAACCAATACCAACAATATCAGTATACAAATACCGATTTCAATACAAACAATCAATCAATCAGGTGGATAGAACCACCCTACCAATCAGGCGTAAAAACACCCTACTTAATCTTACCCGGACCGGACCATACGGACAGTTCTTCATCTCCCTCCTCCAGCGCCCGATCGTTCTCTTACTCCATGTAGCATTCCTGTGGGATTCCAGTCAGGACAATAGGTCACTCAAGAGAGGTCCGTTCAGAATTGGTGAAGTTCTTTCGATCGGCAGCCGGGCGAGGGCCCTCTCAAGGCAGGCATACCCCGATCATTTAGATGTTCACTTCTTCGTCTGGATCTCTCTTACCGAACCTTATGTCACTGATGGACCCCGCGTTGGGACGCCAATTGTGGAACATGAGCCCATAATTCTATCGATGCCCAGTCCGCTGGCGCAAACCGCCTCTTAGTTCCCATGTTGAATAATTTACCAAATAAAGAGACGGGCGCTGGAAGCAGGAATCAAGATCAGAGTTTTAATTCTCATGAGGAGAGCCAGTCATTTCGGACACGAAACACAGTGTCTTTCGGGAGGTGCTCTAACAAGTGAGCCGAGACTCTTTCTTTTATACCTTACAAAACACTTGATAGTACAATCAGGACAGTGTGACGCAAAAGAAAGACATCCCTATAATCCTCGTGTCAATCCTACCCCACATATGTTCACAATAGGAACCCTTGACCTGCTGATAAGAGGGGAGGGCAGTCACGCAACTGAGTGTTCCGTCAACTGTTTAGGATGTGTGCGCCTGATCATAGCCCAGGGGGTGGGGTGGCTAGGATCAATAGTGGGTCCTTTGAAGAGGAGTGACTTTATACAATAAGGGCAGTAAATGGTATCTCCTGGCTTAGGCGATGGCCTCGGACATGTGTGGTCAGCCGGACTCGGGGGAAGGGGTCATCAAAGGAGTGGTAGTCATGCCGCGTGGACAATCGAGCGCGGAGGGAAGGCTTGTCAACAGAGGGGCATTCATGGAAAGAAAGGAGGTGTTGGTCAGGCGCGGCCATGACTCTCAAGGACGGGATCTTGCAGAAGAAGGTTTACGGCTTGCCCATGTGAGGAGAAGGGAGGGAGAGCCAGGGTGGACACGGGGACAGAGTCACATAGAGAGAGAGAGAGATCTTACGACCAGTACAAGGGAGAGCGGGGGCAGTCAGGTGCAGCTGGGGAGGGCTACGTCAGCTAAGGCGAAGGATGCCTCTTCAAGAGGGAATGGGGGGGGGGGTTTTGTGCGGGTCAAGCAGGAGAGTTGCCTTTCGCAGCAGGGTCGCACAGGGGGAGAGGGTTTCATGGCCTATGCATGAGAGAGGGGGTTTAGGATACGCGCAGGGAGGGAAGCCGGGGATTCCAATGGGTAAAGGGCCATGGTGCCTAGAATGGCTGTACATATGCATAGGGGTATGGGCTCTTACTGGCAGAGCGATACGGTCAATAGTTTACGGTATTCATGGTGCTCACAGGGAGAGGAGTGGGAGAAGAAGGGAAATGAATGCTGTTTATGTACATCAATTTCTTCAACTTCCACACCAGGGTCACTTGCTGTATGCAAGTATTATTTCCAAAAACCAAGACAGACCTGGAGTCGCCGTTATGGCCTTCACTGAACATCTCTTCTATATGAATTGATACGAAGCAGATTGAAAGCCATTCTTTTACAGAAAACTGTGCCACTGACCTCGGCCAAAGAAACCTATGATCTGCAAGTTGCAAGGGCTTCTGCCGAGATACATGCCCTCTTAACTACAAATTGCCCTATACAATTCTCAGAAATGTTAAGTCGTATCTTAAACATGTCTGATACGAGTTGTATTGTACATGTATTTGAGACAGTATTTTCTGGACTCTTAGCACCTTTTGAAGCAGTCCCAGGAATATTTCCAAACTTCGTGCACTCTGTGTTTGGCGGATTGCCTCTCATTTTGGAACTCGCTGCAGGGATACTATTTTTGTTCATACTGCTGCGATATGGCAAGTCAATCCACAAGCGACACCCAGTTCACCATGGAGACTACTCTACTGGCGATGAAGTGTTGTGAGTGCATCGTCCACATTTTGGGACTACCTCATCTAAGAGAATTAAATACCACATGGTTTCAGTCATTCAGACCAATTTGGCAAGATTGCATCTTAACTGTTCTACGCTGCCTTCTATGCCGAGAAGAATGCGTGCTAGACATCTGTCTAACACTCCCATCAGTCATGCCAACGGATGTTGATACTTTGCTTGAACCAGTAACAGCCCATACACTGTGTTGTCCCCAGCGGCTACCACTTCTGATGACGGCATTCATTGAGATCTTACAGATGCTAAATGCTGACGGTGAGGTACGGGAGGGAACAGGCACACAGGTATCATCCACTACGAACATTGCTAATGGGACCAATGCTGATGGCGATTCTCCACATCTATGTGCGATTGATCTTCTTAACGAGGTAATCCAATTTTCACCTACAATGGTAGACAAATTCTATACAGACTTAGAAGATTTGATGTTTTCTCCAAACAATAACACTGACTTTTGATTTGGCACACAGTGTTCTGAGAGACTCTGAATTCGACCTTCATTTTTTCAAAACAAAGTTCTAACTTTGAAACGCTTTTTTTCTATGATTATGAATTTTTCCAAATTTGTATTTTTCATTTTTTGGCACAAAGTAATCTGCTTAAAGTAGAAGAACAAGAATTCTTTGAAAGACTTCCAGAGACAATATTTGACCTTTTCCTCATACCAACAGTTATACGTAATATGACATGAAATGATTTCGGAACCTTTTTCTTCTGTATTTACGAGCCATTTCATAAATGTATTTTTGTGATTCATTCAGACAGCATTTACAAATGTCACCTCCATGCTTAGAATGACACATTGCATTGAATGCGTACAGCACCAATGCGTTTTTGTATACAACCAGTACCATTGCATTTTTATGTGTTTTGGGTGGGTTTTAACAGATCATGTTTAGATATGTTTAACGTGTTTAGAACTTAGTAATGTCGTACATAAGAAAGTGGAGTGGGTGTTGTATGGCTATTTAGATTCCGAATGGATTTTCCTGATTCATTCCCTTATATAGGTGAGGGGCGCTAGGTGGCGCTAGTCCGAGATGGCTGCTCTAGTGTAGAGCTCTCGCCTTGCCGGGACTTAAAATCGACATAACCCTATCCTGCCTTCATGTAAAGGGCTGCAAACATCACCGACATAAAGAACACGACCCGCTGCACGATCGGTGCAATTCTTGGATTGGCAGCGGTATCTACTGGCCAAATATCGACGGAGGAAGTTGCTGCGGCACAGGGCAGATGCACGAGCTGATCCCCTGGGCGGCCTGGTGAAGCACGCAAGGCCGGGGAGGTGAGGGCCTGCGAGACGCCGCACTTCGTGATTTTGGCGCGAAACGTCCCTCCTAGCTACAAACTCACAGATCGGAGGTGAGAGGCGGCTGCCCCCCCCCCCCGCCGTTGACGGCTTCCTTTGCCGGTCACAACAGAAGAGACCGAAGACCATCCTTAAAGTGCCCCACACGAATTGGGAGGGGCAGGTCGGACCAGAGGACTTTGTGGGGGATCTAGTGGCAAAGAAACACTTGCTGGGGGCCATAGCTGGAACTACTGCGCCCTGCGCTGTTAAGCCTTTCATCATCTCGGCTCCGACTCGCCCAGGCCGTCAGGTTATTGCTGTACAACCAACACTTGACCACCCTGTGCCCCCATGCCCTAAACAGACTGCCGTCGCAGCTACAGACTGCTAACAGTTGTAAATCAGACCTACGTGCTAAACTAACTGCCGCGATCCGCACGATTCCCTGCCGCCATCTTACATCGGGCCCGAACGCGTGCACAGCACCTCTAGCTCCACAGCCCGCCTCACGGACATACCTGTGCTGCTCCGCGTGCCTCGCACATGTGACGGCCCCCACACTCCTGGAGGAATTTGACGCCACTTAAGGGGAGAAGCATCAAACGATTAGCCGCGAGCCATACTGCGACATGTTCCTCTTACCTGGCTGAACCCTTCTCGACACTGACCCTTCCCTTCTTCGCATAGAGTGGAAGCCTGCATTACATTGAGACCACCAGCGGTTGCTAAACTGAAGGGTAGCTAGCGCCATTTGGGAAGCCGTGGTTGGCTGGGCATACGACATCGGTCTGGGATTAAAACGCTCCCCCCTCTTCCCCCTCGGTGACTGGACGCAAGTAGGTCACGAAGACCCACGGGAACTGGTTTGTGGGAACACCTCTCAAATACCTTCCTAACCAGTCCAGCACCACGCACCCTGCCAAGATGGGCAAAACGGAACCACTGCAGTCAAAATTGCTCTTCGACGGGTGCAAGACATCCGGCGCAAACTCCAAAACCCAAGGGGAAGACGACCCGCCAGACACGCGAGATGAAGAATGGAAGACCCTCCTGGTAAGCATGCAACCGAGTCTCACCTCTATAGATTCCAAAATAGACTCCATGAATCAAGGTTGGACAACGTTATGGCGAAACTAGACGGCCACAAGGAACGCCTTAAGGAGGCTGAGCAGAGGGTTTCCGACCTGGAAGATGGAGCCACCGCTACTCGGAAACAAATGGCTCACATGGACAAACTATTAAAGGTAATAGCAGATAAAAATGAGGAGTTGGAAGCTCGCTCCCGAAGGAACAATGTTCGTATGCTTGGCCTGGCGGAAACAACCAACACGGGCCGCCTAGAAGAGTATGTGGAACGCATGCTATGTGATCTCTTTGGACGTGACTCTTTTTCAGGGCAATTAGTCATCGATAGAGCGCACCGCTCCCTGGCACCTAAGCCCCCTCCGGGAGCTATGCCGCGCCCGATCATCATGAAATTCCTCAATTATCGAGACCGCAATACTCTGCTACGACTGGAGAGGGAGAAGGGAGAAGTGCAGTTCGAAAACACAACCTTGTCATTTTATCTCGACTTCACCCAGGCGGTACAGGATGCCCGGCGGAAATTCCTCATGGTGAAGAAGCAACTTCAGTCACACAGTATCCAATATGCGATGCTCTACCCTGCCAGACTACGGAATTACCATCGTGGCAGACAGCATATTTTCCAGACACCCCAGCAGGCCGAGGAGTATTTGAAGCACAACAGGAGATCATCCTCACGAGAGGCAGCTGAACGTCGTCGCTCTCGCTCCCACTCTCCACTGTCGGAGCCTTCCTGAGACAAGACCTCTACGCGGCGTCAAACTGGAACTGTGGGTCTCCCTGGTGACATGCTGCAATTCCGCTGATTGGTGATGTATAATACTTATATTGACTTTAAGGCATTTACTGACTCCCGGCCGCTCACCTCCGTCCCATTAGTTTGACCCCTGTATCCCAGGTGGTTGTAGATGTGTGAAATAAGGAGGTGTAGTGCGACGGACTTGAGCCCCTAGTTGCCCCAATGAAGGGCATTACCCATTGTTACTTAATAATTGTTATAATTTGGGACTTTTTAGCCTGGGTGCAGCAACTCAGCGAACTGTTTGGGGGGGGGGAGATCTTTTCCTGGCAAGTTGGGGTTACCAGTGTGGGTGAGGGGGGGGGTTTACTTGTGACTTTTGCACTGAAATGTCATTGATATTTGTATGGTATCCAGAAGGTAAGGTGCTTTCCTCATTGCTCTCCTTACTTTGGTCTCCGACCTCAATCGACCCTTCGTCTCTTGCCCTGTACACCTATGGTTTAAATGAACAGTCCTAAGACGGGCCAGACTATCAAGTTAACCTCTTGGAATGTCAGAGGCCTCAATGGCCCCAGAAAGCGTAGACAGATTTTGGGATATCTAGATCGGCATGAGATAAATGTAGCTCTCCTACAGGAGACGCACCTCGCTCCTGGGCACACTACCCACTTTGCTGCCAGATGGGCCACCAGTCGGATTTTTTCGCCCTATTCTAACTATGCTAGAGGCGTTACTGTCCTGATAAAAAAGGAGTGCCCTTTACACCTACGGGTTTCGACAGCGATAGAGAGGGTAGATTTTGTTTGGTATGGGGGCGTTTGTGCACACATGATGTTCTGTTTGCTAATTTTTATGGCCCCAACATGGATGACCCTTCCGCCTTGCTTACATTATGGAGTAAGATTCAAACGCTTGGCGTCACACACGTCATTTGGGTGGTGACTTTGATACGGTGCTGCGACCCGCTTTGGATATATCTAAACCGCTCCCTGCACACTACACAAACACCCAACGAAACTCTGCAACATAGTTGAAGATAACCTATTGACAGATGCTTGGCAACATGTACATCCTATACTACGGGAAGGAACGCATTATTCTTCCGTGCACTCCACCTGGGCCAGCTTGGACTATGTCTTTGTTTCTGCCCGGGTGACTCCCTGGGTACGACGTGCTACCCACCCGGCACGCACATTCTCCGATCATTCACCAGTCCTTCTAGAATTGCAAATTCGTATGATTAGTTCCCCTTACCTGTCCTGGCGTATCAACCCTGCAAATCTCCGCGACGCTGCCTTTAGAGCCGAACTGGAACACGACATTCAAGACTTTTTTTAACGCAATATCTCATCGGTAGATAGTATTGTAACCGCATGGGAAGCCTTTAAGGTAACCGTTAGATGCTGGTGTATTGCCAAAGGAGGCAGTGTCTTAAAATCCTTACGCACTGATCTGCATAATTTGGAGCTAGAACTGAGAGACTTGGAAAGGTCCATTGACTGTTGCCCTTCGGATCTCGGGCTCCATGCACGCATGCGAGATAAACTCTCAGAGTACACACAGGCAGCTGACAAAGAAAGCAAATACCTTGGGCACCTTTACATGGCACGTATATACGGAGAGGGAGATAGACCCGGAAAAGCATTAGCTAATGTGGTTAAGCCTCCTAGATTTGCCAATTACGTTGCGGAAATACACAATGAGGCTGGCAACATACATAGGAACCTCCCTAACCAGGTTCGCATATTCCGGGACCACTAATAGGCACTATATTCCTCACATACAACGGAACCCCTAGATCTTCCCACATGCTTTGCGGGTGTTGCGCTAGCATGGTTAGTTGACGCTCAGCAGAAATTCCTCCATGCAGCCCTAGAATTAGATTAAATTACTGAAGCTATTATGGGCATGAGATCAGGCAAAGCCCCAGGGTCCGATGGCCTTCCTATTGACTTTTATAAACTCTTTGCTCCCATCTTGGCCCCCATTCTGAAACAGGTTTACTATACGGCACTTGAGGAAGGCAGCCTGCCCCGTACTATGCGAGAGGCTTCAATCACTTCTCTGCTGAAACCTGGCAAGCCCCCCTCACACTGCGACTCCTACTGCCCGTTATCCGTCTTAAATTGTGACACCAAGATCCTTGCCAAGGTGTTGGCTACACGACTCAACCTTCTTATGGAGCGTCTGGTGCTGCCGGACCAGGCCGGGTTTGTGCCCAATCGTGCTACCTCCCATAATCTCCGCACCTTCCATGCCGTGCTTCAGGACCTCAACCCCAAATGCGATGCAGTGGCTGTATTCCTAGACGCCACTAAGGCCTTTGACTCGCTAGAGTGGGACTACCTACTTGGCACCTTACAATATATGGGAATTCCTTTTAGCTTCTTAGACTGGGTGAAAATGCTCTATCACCAGCCCACAGCCACAGTGCTACTTAATGGTTCCAGGTCTGCCCCGTTTACTATCCAGAGGGGAACCCGCCAAGGTTTGCCCCTTATCCCCCATCCTCTTTGCTATTGCAATCGAGCCCCTAGCCGCAACCCTTCGACAGAAGCATAACCATCGATCCCTCATTTATCAGACTCGGCCGCTCCTAATCTCGCTTTACGCGGATGATATGACGCTGTATATTGAAAAACCCTGTGATAATTTAAATCTGGTCCTACGCGAAATCACTAAGTTCGGAGGCATTGCCGGAGTGCAAATAAACTGGGCCAAATCTGCAATTTTCCCGCTCACGAATATTAGACACCCGATCCCTCTTGACTACCCACTTGTGTGGGAGCAAGGCGACTTAAAGTACCTGGGCATTCACATCCACAGGGACAAGGAGGCACTGATGCGAGCTAACTATGGCACTACACTGGATAAAATCACGGACAATGTTACTAAGTAGCTACATCTCCCTCTCTCGATGGCAGGCCGCATCGCATTAATCAAAATGATGTTCCTGTTCAAATTCCCTCAGGTCCCAGATCACATGGTTAATTTGGGGTGGGAAACAAGCACGCCTCAGTCTTGACACCCTTGTGCTTCCTTTTTTTTTACTTTTCACCTTTGTGGGTTCGAAGTGCCCAACTTTGAGAGATATTACGACTGTGCCCAAGCACATTTCGCCACATACTGGTTTCATCCACCACCTTATATGGCGCATTTGGCTGTCGAGGATGGCTATATGGCTCCCACTGTCCCAACGGGCTACATTCATACTTCTGTGAGCCAAAAAAGTTGAGATCCCTCCACGGTAGACTGTACAGTACAGGCCTGGGATCGATTGTCAGGAACCCTGGAATGCCCATTTGTCTACTCGCCATTCCTTCCCTTACTAAATGATCCAAGACTACAAGTCACCTGCGAAGTCATATGCTACAAACTGCTACAGACACTGGGAATAAGCCGCTGGGGGGACTTATACGTGCACGGCACTTTCCGAACAACGGAACAGTTTTTTGGGGGGTAGACCCCATCTGGCATGGACACCTTTCTTTTTGCTAGACTGAGACAGAATGTCTGAGCCCTTACCCCGTCATTCCCCAAAGAACCAGACACATTCGCTCCACTACACGCTATAGTGCAATCAGAAACCCCACGACATGTAGTATCCATGCTTTACAAACATGCACAGACTGCATCCAGTGTCAATCACATTAGGGCCAGAGCGGAATGGGATGGCGACCTGGAGGCACCACTTACAGACGAACAATGGGAACTTAGTTGCACCCAAACACGCGCAATTGCAGGCAATAATAGGCTGCGGCTGCTACATTATAAATTCCTTCATCGCATATATCATACGCCTGCCAGACTGAAAAGATTTCATCTGCGCAACTCAGATTGCTGTCTCCGATGTGGGGCTGCTAGTGCAGATTTTATACACCTTGCGTGGTCCTGTCCCCAGGTTGCCAGATTTTGAGAACAGGTTTTTGATGGCCTTGCGAGAATGCTCGGAGTGGAATTGACCCCATGTCCATTAAAGGCGCGATTGGGTTTAACGCAGTCAGTCGTCACTATACACAAACGGTTCCTAGCTCTCAGTCTCTTACTTGCCAAACGCCTAATTGCCTGCCGTTGGGGCAGGGGTCGAGCCCCAAAGTTTAAATGCTGGATTCGTGCTTTGTCTACATGGCAAGAGAGATTACATGACTTTTAAATTCTCAAAAACAAAAATCTGACCCTAAATTGGTATGTATAACCAAACACTCAACAATGGACTCTACAGTCAGACAAATAATTAACTCGAACTGGCATCTGTTAAATGTACTTGACAATCAACAAAAATTACCGAAACCAATGTTTGCCCATAAGCGAAATAAAAATCTAAAGGACCAAATAGTTCATTCCCGCTATAAAGGCAACACAAGAAATATTCCTTTTATTCAAAAATCCATTGATGGAACAAATGCGATTAAAGGCACTTCACGCTGTGGATCTTGTCAGTCTTGTGATGCCATTATAACTGGAGAGAATATGCAATTCAATAATATAATGATTCAAGCAAAAGAGTTATGGACCTGCAATACCAAGAATGTAATCTATCTGATTATATGCCCTTGTAACTTAGGATACGTAGGGGAGACGTCCCGCATGATAAAGACTAGGCTGACTGAGCACAGGTCAGCCATTAAAACACAGAAGGTATCAGCCCCACTTGTGAACCATTTTATGGAATACAAGCATACACCAGAAGAGCTAAAATGGCGCATCCTGGAAAAAAATCCATCTACAGAAAAACCAAGGAGGTGATGAAATACGCAAAAAAAGAGAGGTTTTCTGGATTTTCACCCTTGGAACATTTAATCTTGGTTTGAACCAGGATTTGCCGTGGGAGAACGCGATAATATAGCAGTAACATCGAATTAATTCCGATACAGTGTTCCTAAATAAGGCTCTACCAATAATAACATAATGATAATTGCGACTATTTAAGATTTTTTATAAACAAATCAGAGTAAAGATGCGGATGTTTGGTCTGCAGCTAAATAATCAAAATACCACTTTAAATTGAGGCGGAGTCTAATCTGGATATAAATAGTAGTAGAAAAAGGACTTGACATAATCTTCCTTTTCTACACAGACCGCTGATGGAAGCACACGCGTCTCGAGCTACTAAGCGATAAAACGGTAAGAGTCCGACAAACTCAGCAAAAACTCCGCAGTTACGAAGCGGAACTCCGCGAAGCCACTCTCCATCTGCTTAGCGCTTAATTCTGAACGCAGTTTCTTTCTCTGTTCTTCTCATACTTAGCGGGTGTTGTACCTTTTAAATAACGTCATTCACGCTGAACCCAAACATCTGAATCATCGAGTGGAGAGAAAAAAGCGCGAATGAATTTGTAGCCATTCTTATTTTTCCAGCAAGCGAAACCAAGGTAAAAATAAAAAAGCGTGAAGACCTTAATTTAGAGAAACGCTACACCCTGAAAACTAAACTGTTACTGATAATATCGTTCACCTCTGTGTTTTAGATCTGGCTACAAACTGCACTTACAACGGAGGTAGGCTCCCGAATAAGTCCATTTGTAGTTGGCACTGATGCAATTAACCAGTCCATAGACCTACATCCACACCAGATCGTTTTCTGTTCCCGTTGGGGAAACCATCCCCTAGTAAAGGTAAAAGCAAAAGAGAGATAATTCGAAATAAATTTGGCAATAGGGAGTATTAAATGTCTAAGAGCATAAAACCAGACATTCTTTAATTAAACAGGTGGCTAACTATAGTAGCAACTACGCATTGCAGTGGCGAAATGACGGAGAAATCTTGAAGTTCCCTTTTTAAGGCCGGCGAGAATTAGATGAAGGTAGAAGCGAGATGGGAGCAGTGAACCATGTTTAAACAGGTAAAAAATATGGAACTATGAAAGCGAGCACAACAGAGATTAGGAAATGGAAACCTGTTGAACCTTTCTATAAAATAATAAATCATTGTCTCTCTCTTCAAAACAGATTTCACATGCCTACTCCAAATATTAAAGGAAAGGTGCCTCACTCCCTTCATCCGTTTATTTGAATGCGTTTATATCAAAAATTGTTTTAGGTAAGATCAAGTTAAGAAGAGTAATAATAAATAAGAAACGAACATTGATAGATTAAAGAAGGTCCTCTGCAAAATGTTCGATCAAAATCTATTTTCCTTCGATCCCTGAATTGAGTAAGGTAAAGTGACAAGAAATCTGGTAAAATGAAGTTGTTTCTTAATTAAATAATCCCTGTTTTTTTCATAGGATGCGTTAAAAAATCTTTTTCCCATACGTAGGCCTTTTAGTATAAAGAACTTAGCATTTTTCAGAAAACCAAATAGGGAATAAACTTAGAAAAACTTTTGAATACCCCAAATCACAATTACTGCTACAGACACCTTTAGATAAACAGTAAAATGTTACGCCAACCTCTAGATAGTACTTAAAGCGTGTTTAGATATGTTCATCTTGTTATCTTAACCCTTGAGAAATATCAGAAACTATCGATATTATGAGATATTATGAGATATATATGTTTTCCAACTTCTCTTTTTTAACAGTTCGTGCAAAAATACAAGTCTGGCTAAGAAGATTTTTATCAAACAAATAAGATTTTGTTCAGAATCAGTTGATATATATAATTAACAAAGATGCAATGCACTGTCATTTTGATGTCATCTAAAACATTGTTTTATCTTGTTTAGAAAAGTGGCTGAATATTCATTTGTCCTGATGAAGACATAAGACATTGTCGAAACGCGTTGACATACACAGCCCAATTCTCCATAATCAGAGATAATGTTTTATTGTTAATTGTCATGATTTCTTATGATGTGTTAAAGAAAGGTGACACTAAGAATCAATAGTTTTTATTGTGTATATCTTGTATACAGATCTATATGTATTTATTCATTTTTTAACATCGGAATTAAAAATTATTTTTGGTATCATTACAGTCCATTGCGCTAATTTCTTGATTTATGTTTATATAATATTTTTTTTTTTAAATAGCCA
This sequence comes from Lissotriton vulgaris, assembly GCF_964263255.1. NCBI lineage: Eukaryota > Metazoa > Chordata > Amphibia > Caudata > Salamandridae > Lissotriton > Lissotriton vulgaris. The sequence goes on along the minus strand of NC_141696.1, from coordinate 851,146,497 downwards.
GTTTCTTGTGTTGTAAGTCTGCCTGGGCATATACCTTTACATAAAAATACAGACTGCATCCAGTGTCAATCACATTAGGGCCAGAGCGGAATGGGATGGCGACCTGGAGGCACCACTTACAGACGAACAATGGGAACTTAGTTGCACCCAAACACGCGCAATTGCAGGCAATAATAGGCTGCGGCTGCTACATTATAAATTCCTTCATCGCATATATCATACGCCTGCCAGACTGAAAAGATTTCATCTGCGCAACTCAGATTGCTGTCTCCGATGTGGGGCTGCTAGTGCAGATTTTATACACCTTGCGTGGTCCTGTCCCCAGTTTGCCAGATTTTGAGAACAGGTATTTGATGGCCTTGCGAGAATGCTCGGAGTGGAATTGACCCCATGTCCATTAAAGGCGCGATTGGGTTTAACGCAGTCAGTCGTCACTATACACAAACGGTTCCTAGCTCTCAGTCTCTTACTTGCCAAATGCCTAATTGCCTGCCGTTGGGGCAGGGGTCGAGCCCCAAAGTTTAAATGCTGGATTCGTGCTTTGTCTACATGGCAAGGGAGATTACATGACTACGCAGAACTCCTACCCCTGCAGTCACAGCCTAGGAATGTATGGGCTCCCTTCACGGCGTATCTTCTTAGGCAAAGGGCAGAAGAGGAAGATGAACGTGTGAGGGCGGATACAACTCCTGTAAGCGCATCGCAAGCTTTGCCTATGTAATACCTCACCCTGCAGGCCTGTCATAACCACCCAATGTCTAGTTGCAACATACTGGAATAGCCATTGGTACATCCTATTGCGTTGCCGAGGCCCACTGGCGAACCTCTACCTAGGCCACTATATGTATGTTATGCTTACTGAACTGTCTTACGAATCTGCTCTATTTGAGATGTGGAGGCCTTTCCCTTCAAGAGGATGTTTTGGGATTTGCCTATGCTTTTTGTTTATCATTTCAGATACTCGACTACTGTTGTATTACAAGACCTTCGGGTGGGTGGGTAGTTGAGGGGCATTTGTTGAACGTCATTTCCAGCAATCAGTTATTGTTTAACGCCATTTTGCATGGGAAGATGCCATCATACTGTTGAACTACATTATGCATACATGCCTGACGTCATTGCATTGATGTACCATGCTTTCAAGATTCAATAAAGGTTTTTGAAACTTAAAAAAAAAATCCCTTATATAGGTACAATTCACATTGCCCTTATATAGGCATAGAAATCAAGCCCTTATTTAGGCATAGCCCATGCAACCCAAATACAGGCATGGCTACTTTCATCCGTTCACCTAACGTCACAACGATTTCTTGGAAAACCAGCTTAAGCCGTTAGGGACTTCCCGTTGCTTGAATATTAATTTCTCCAAGAACTCAGTTAGTTTTACAATGAACATCTATTCCTTAGGGGTAAATTCATGACGTTCATATGCCCGACTTTATGTCAATACTGGCATTCCTGAACACCTTCAAGGTATAAATATACCTTCACTTGCTATGGCAAACCACGGTGGTTCGGAGCAGTTTGACAACCTACTTGCCCGACGCAGCTAGCTACAGAAAGTGCCGAAGGAAGCCGACTCTCCAGCTGACGCACTGATAAGGAAGCTGCCTTCCTCTGCTGAGAAATACAGCTCCAGTGTTTCTTACTCCCCTTGTGGGGTGTTGGGAAATCAAGTCCAGAGACAGAGATACCAGACCTCCTTCATTCTAAGGTATGGAGCTGATAAGAACCTAGAGAAACCTCTGGTAGATTCTTGTCAAAAACTAAAGATTTGCTAAAGACCATACTTGCTTCCTCCCTCATACTAGACCTAAGTTAGGTACATTGGGGTAGGCGTATTTTAGAAGCACCAGTTGAGTATTTTAGCCTGTGTTTTTTATGTATGTGTTTTTATATGGCTTAGAAACCGTACAATGTTATTACAGTATTATTTTATAATACTATTCTCGCTCTACGCATTACACTTTGCATTGTGTCTAACAATTGTAGCAGTTCATTTCTCTTGCATGAGAAAGAAGACTGTTCAATAAACCTTTTATTGAAGACGCCCGTCTCACTATTTCTCTGCAAACTCTGTAGAAACTAAGCATGCACGATTGACTAGGTGAAATACTTATCTATTGTTTCTATGACTTTGAAGATAGTTATTCCATTCCTAGGGAAACAAAGTTGTCATGTTTATGCGGTTGTCAGAAACTAATCCCTTCTTGTGAATTCAAGAAAGTTCCTAGTGACCTCTGAGCTAGCTGGCACTCACAATTAAGTTTAGTATATTCAATAGAGACCTAGTGACCTAAGTCCTACGTCATATATATAGGATATATTATTCCAATGCGCTGAGCGTATTGGGAATATAGGAACTACACTACAGTCCAATCTTGGTTCATCTCGGCTCACTCAACCACACATAATCTCTGCACACTTTTCGCATTATTTCATCAACTGAACCCCTCTTTGAAATCTTCATTGGTCCGCTTGGATGCTGCTTAAGCTTTCAACTCAATTAAATGGGGTTATATGTGCACATTTTTGACCCATAAATGAATACTCCTGACCTTCCTGTGGCGGATTCACCACTATACACTAACGCGGTAGCTCGGTTGTATATTATTGGAAACACGTCTGATATGATACACAGCCACGGAGGCACTAGGCAGGGATGCCCTTTATCAACGCTATTATTTATGATTACTTTGATGCCACTAGTTTGTGTGATACGTCAACGCCATGCAGCTTCCGCATTACAGTTTTGACTGTGACCGCTTAGTATCTCCTTATAAGCAGATTATATTGTGTTGTACATAAGAAACCCAATCACTCATTTAGCGTCATAATATGCAAGTACATTCGGTTTGGGTACTACGTCGGCCTGAGCATTAACTGGTTTAAATCGGTCATTTTTCCTTTGAGTCTAAGTACCCAATCCTTCCGCCAGAGTTCTCCTTAGTTTAGAGCACAGACCCTGTAAAATATATAGAGATCATGATCCATAGAGCCCCAGATCTCGTGGTTCGATATAACAATGGCAGGGCAATATCACAACTGAAGGATCAAGTGCCTAGATAGTGCAGACTACCATTGTCCTTTGCAGACAGAATAGTTGTCATGAAGCTGGTTGTGTTACCCAAATTTCTTTATCTATTTATTAACATCCCCATCGTCCTACTGCAGCATTTTTTCTGAATACTGTGGGCACACATGACAGCATTGGTATGGGTAGGAAAACAACTGAGGATCTGTTGGGACACGCTAACTCTCCCATATATGCAAGGGGGCTTCAGTGACCAGACTTAAAACTATATTTACTATGTGCAGAAGCCCACTTCGCTCATTATTTGTACCTTCCCTACAAGCCACATCTGCCAGTTGAGCATGATGATGCCTACCCCATCTTGCTCAAAGCTATCCTGACACAGAGGTGCGCTGATGTGCTGCACTCGAGTTCAACACCTTTCACTTCACCACAAAGGCCTGGTGTGCTCTTGGAACACAGGCTAACAAGAAACCTTTATATTCTTCAGCATTTCCCTTGTTATTCCACCCAGCCAAATTAGTAACAAAGGAGCCGAGAGCTTTAGACATGCTCGACAAGGCAGGATAAAAAACAATGGTGGATGCTTACCCTTGTGGGACTTTTTTGGCACTCGCAAACATCTCACATACACAACAACATATCTTGGTATTGACTTTCACATACTATTGTCTCTGGGCTCCCATGGGAAGTTATATCCTCAATTGCCTGGGGTTACTCGCCACTCATAGGGGCCTTATTACCAAATTATATGTTTCAGCACAAAAAGACTTGCACCACCTGACCTGGTGCTGGAGAAATGGAATGCAATACTTGACTTGACACTAGACAGGCAGGCGGGGACTTATTTTTTTACACAGACACGCCCAACTGTAATCTACGCATTATTAATTTCAAGTATGTAAATCTAATGTACCATACCCCTGGCCAGCTCCCCCACTGCACCTGCCTAGCTTGTGCTCCAAGCTTGAGCTCCGCTGCACTACACTTGTCATTCTCTGTGTTCTATCCCTCCTTTTTCTCCTAACCATTGTTTTCTCCCACCATTAATCTGGCTGTGTTCTCTCCCTCTTTTTTCCTTTAAACATAGTTTTTCTCCCTCAATAATTTTGCTCTAACCATTGTTTTCCCCAATGTTGCTATTATCCTTGTTGTTGTACTATCATAATCTGGGCATTTCTTTACCCGCTCATTCTTTCCTGCCCTGCCGCAGCTTCTTCTACCCGCATCCTGCCGCTTGCAAACCCCATCCAGTGCCCCTCCAAGGACCTACTTAATGGAGACCGAAGTGCAGCTGTGCCAAAGGTGCAGACCTTCGAGCCTGGATCCTAGGCACATCAACAACGGCAACTGCTGCCGCACATCTCCACGCACCACCAGAGGACCGTTGTCCTGCCAGCACTGCCACTTAACCTGCAACACCGAAGCAATCAACAATGCCACAGACACCGCAAACATGTCTGTTTGTTTCAGGCTGAGGGAGAATGCCATGGCACAACTCCAGTGCATTCTACTCAATGTAGGATCACTCCGCAAATGCCACAGAGATCTGGAACATGATCTCATCCCTCACCCCAGATGTTATCTTCCTCACAGACACCTGGCTGAACACTGCCTCCATGCAGGACATCGTCATCATCATCGCCAATCCCAAAGGCTACAAGATAACACACTGGTACTGAACCAACAAACACAGAGGAGGAATTGCCATAATCAACAAGGCCACCATCCACTGCATGAACCATACCCTGGTAACGGAGCCTCTAAACTTCCAACTTCATGGAAAATACACCATCAGATACACCATTGCCTACAGATCACCAGGACCTCACCCCTGCTTCTGCAATGCCATCCCACACCTCATCACCCTGATCGCCATTGATTTCGAGCACTACATCTTCCTAGGGATCTTAACTTCCACCTTGCAACTCCAATGACACCATCAGACTCGACCTCCTGGAAAGCATGAACAACATCAACTTCAAGCAACTTGTCACCGACCCTACCCACATCGTAAAGCACACGCTTGACCACACTTTCATGTCCAGCCACAGAGTTAAGTACAACTACGTCTCACAGCTCACCTGGACCAACCACTGCAGTGTCCACTGAAACATCTCAGGACCTACCAACATGGGCACCATGCCCCCCAGCCCCACATTCAGAAACTGGAAAAAGAGAGTACAAAGCTCTCAACTCCCACCTTCCAGACACAACATCCAACCCAGAACAGGCTGCAAAGAACTTCTCTCAGTGAATCACAATTGCCCCTTCAAGCCAGCTGTTAGACCTTGCTTTTTCAGCGGGGTTACCCCCAGTCTTTTTACTTTTTGGCCTTCTGTTTTTGACCCTGTTTTGTTGGTTTTAGGACTCTGAGCACTTTACCACTGCTATTCAGTGCTAACGTGCATGTGCTCTCCATGTAAATGGTGTTTATGAATTGGCGATTTCATGATTGGCATATTTGATTTACTGGTAAGTCCCTAGTACAGAGCACTGTGTATGCCCAGGGCCTGTAAATCAAATGCTGCTAGTGGGCCTGCAGCACTGATTGTGCCACCCACATGAACAGCATGTAAATGAAACTCAGAGCTGCTACTGCCGCAACCTTCCCTTTTTTTACATGTAAGACACCCCTAAGGTACACCCACGGTAGTCCCATGGTCAGGGTGCAATGTATGTGAAAGGTAGGACATGTCCTGGTATGTGTGACAATTCTTGATAGTGAACTACAGTGTATTTTGTTTTTCACTACTGAAAGGCTATCTGTCCCATAGGATAGGATGGCAGTTTATTTATAACATCTTATAAGTATAGCTTTCCATTGGGACAAGATAGAAAGATGGAGTTTAGTATGCCTGAACTCAGAATATAAAAATGCATCTTTTAGTAAAGATAACTTTTACATTGTGTATTTAAAAATATCACTTTTAGGATGTGCATTCTCTCAGATGGCCACTGGGGTTGATGTGTGTTCTGCCTTTCCTGAATGAGCTTGGCTGAATATGCTTGGGCTGCATTTAGAGTAGTGGGAGGAATTTTCTCTAGTACCTGAATAGGCCTGGTCTGCATTTAGTGGTGGGAGGAGAATTCCCTTGCACCTGAATAGGCCCTGTCTGCCTTGGACAATGCTGTCTCCACCTCCTGCCGGGACACTGGACCATACAGGACAGAACTGGCTTTGGCAGAGCACAGACACTCTCTGCCCAAAAGAACAGAAAGAAACTGTGATTATTGATAATAAACTAAACTTTGAGGCACAAGTTAACGCCGACTCTTCATCAAGCTTTTTTCTTCTTAAGGTTATCCAAAAAATCTTAACTTTTATCTCTGAGGACAACAAGAAAACAGTAGTTACTTCACTAGTTCTTGCCAAACTAGACTGTTGCAACAGGCTCTATCTTGGTATGCCTGAGAAGCAACTATACTAGTTGCAAATTAATCAGAATGCGGCCGCTAGGCTCTTGTTGGGAATCCTCAAGTTTCAATCAGTCAGAACCTGAAAAAATTGCACTGGCTCTCAGTTAAGAGCCTAATCATCTTTAAGGCTCTTTGTATTACATATAGGGCATTTCATGACACTGGTCCTTAGTTCCAGAGACACCTGCTACTTTGGTATTCCCTCAAAAGGCATCTACTACCAATTTTTAGGAGTAGTATCAAAAGATAACGCAACGTTAATCCTGCTTAACGTCGCGCACGTTGCGTTATCTTTCGATACTACTCCTAAAAATGGGAACAATTACACTTTATTAATGAGTGGCACCTCACGACTCAAGAATTCGATGGTCTGAGCTATCCGCTTGACTTTTCGCTTTTCGCTGTCCCAGAGCTCCCGGAATTCCTGTCAGATTTCACATAATCGACAGCAACCTTCTTCACGTCTTCGTTTTGATTCAAATTGGTCAAGGGCCTTACCGGATCAGAAATATCACCGGTAGAGCGACCTTCAAAAGTTCTTTTATAATGCCTAAGCCCTGAAGATTCGCGTAAGAGGTGAAACAGGTGTCGGCTGGCTGCTGTTACATGTTTGAGCAAATAAAGAACTGAAGATCTTATTCTACAAAAAGAATCATCGTTCCTCTGCAACTTTAATTGTGTTACTTATTACATTTTTGACAATATATTGATTATCTGATGAATAGATGTGTGTGCATAGGGTATTTCTTGTATCGTGATATACGGGTTTTATCCAGCTTGCTGGTCTAAACTCATGAATGGTTAGTAAGGTTTTCCATTCACCCAGTTGCACCACCAATGCAATTTTTGCTTAAAACTTTTACTCATGTGCTTCTATCATAGGCTGCACACCCATTGCTCACTGACAATAAAAACCTTGTAGCAGTATTTTTTAATTTTTCATTTGCGTCGCTCTTGCACCTTATGCCCCTCAATCTCCCACAGCTGAAAATATAAAAAATAATCCAAACACGTGTAATGTATTCTATTGCTCATGTAATGCTCTTGCTGCAAGTTCGGTCTCTAAAAAAATACCCCCAAAAATGCTGAGCGTTCGGCCTTGAGGAGGGCTGTCATTGCCCATGATGCCTGCTGTCCTCAGAACACTATGAGAGTTGCTCATAAAACATACGACTCCCTAATATAAGAAACAAAGCAGAAACAGTAGGAGTCTGAGTTGTGAAAGCCAGGAAAAGCAGGCATTTTGGTAGTATTATTGCAAAACAGAACCCTAGGTGCACTTCCAACACATTTATTCTCGAATCGGAATGAAAAAAGCTCCTGTTGCTTAATTTTACCCTAATTTGAGTCATTCTGAAGTTATCTCTTATTTTGCAAAACGAATTCAGGACATGGATTGCCTCTCACATTGACGTGTTTAGGGTCTTTATTTGAAAATGGTACTAAAAAAATCCCTTAGTGTTTGGACCCAAATACTTATTCCCTTGTTTAACTTAAAAGTTAATACTACTAGCATCCATGATTTATGGCAAGACCATATTCGTTACTTAAAATAGGTACCAATATCTTGGTTTGCCTTACGTCGCAGTTCTTAGCGCTCAACGACTTGTGTTTATACTGCTGCTATGTATATTTTATTAGGTGTCAATTAATCAAGGACCCTATATGCCCACGGGGACTAGGGTAATTAAACTAAACAAAACTCTTGTCCAGTGAGACTCAGTGAGAGTATTACCTAATCTGTAACTTGAAGGTAATCCAACAAACCCTGTGCATATACTATCATACAAAATCCTTGACATACATTCAATAACTCAAGCTAATGGAAATAAATCAAATTACAGCCACTTTGCTCTGTTGTACAGAATTTGTTTTTAATCTGGCACGAAAAGGTGGAATATGTAACCATGAAAAGGGAGTGCAGACGGTGCAGTGCTCATAAAAAATGAACATGCATTTATAATTCCATCGAGCACGTCTTCAAACGCCAATGTTGCACGGGCGGCTGCCCTTGTTCCACAATTCTGAGAAAGAAGTAGGGGGCACAGCACAGTGAGTCTTTCACAGTCCTTTTATTTTTATCCATCAAAGAAGTGCAATAGTGCGGCCATTGTGCTAGCCTGGGGACCCGGCGATGCAGGTATGGCCTAATTATAATTACATATATATATAAACAACAAGAGAGTTAGGGTCTGTCGCCTGTGAGGTGGTTTGGGCAAGTAAAGGGTCTGCAAATAGAGATGAATCACCCAAAAGGGCGTCCAACTCCTCTCTGTAGTAGGAAAGGCCTAGATCTTCCATATTGTGCGTGGGGCAGCACTTACGTGAAATTACTCTCGCAGCTGTACTCTGCCAAAGGTATATATAAACAACAAGAGAGTTAGGGTTTCTTTTGGATCACTCATCTACCTCTCAATTTACTGAATAACAACAGCAAAAGAGTGACACAGGTTGCAGAAAACACAAGAAAATAGTTGTGCTTAATATATCCAATTTATAACCCTAGAAAAACTTTAATGTCACAGAATAAGGTGCGATAAGTGAAAAAAAGGGGAAAGAAAAAAGGTTTTTTTCTAAAAAGAACCATCACTCACCAACCTGGTGGTGACATGCTTCATCATTGGGTTCCCACTGGAGAGACCGAATGTCCCCCCAGTGTGCTGCAATGCCTGACTTACAGCGGAGCTGTTTTTTTGTGAAAAAAGTGGTGAGTTAGTGATAGTGTAAGTGATTTAAAAGATAACCGACTGCACCCCGTAAAAATTTAATTAGGGGCCAAACAGCATCAGTCAAAAACAAATATGACGGACAATAAAGAGTTTTTAATTCTGAAACTCCGTGTCCTGTAATTTAAAGGTCAACATGTTTCTGCTATAATGAACCTTAATCGCTCAGCATTCTTCAGGACCAAAACGATTGTAATCCTCCGGTGGTATGTGCGCGCTAAGGCGCACCCTCCCGTGGGGATATATGTGTTAAAAATTGGTGTAACTCACGGATTTACCCGTGGGGGCTCACCCTGACTTCACCAGGGCCCACGATCTGTAAAACAGGAGGAAAAATGCAAACACAAATCATATAGAATTAGCAACATTCCACACGTTGTCAGTGAACAACCAGATGTGTCCATCACTATTATACATTCATTTCGCATTCTCCCATTTCAAGATACCATTATCACCCTTATGTGACAATCACAATTTGCACAACCTGTTAAGTGCAGATCATGATAGTTAACCCTCAGATATATCGGGGTTTAGTAGTTCCAATTCGCTGCCATTCTTAGCGTGTTTAAAAGCGCATATTCATGACCAGATTCAGGTACACGCTATCAAATGCCTCCTTAATTAGAGGGTCATCGAGATTTATTGATGAAATGTCATCATGCGTGCATGGCCCTGTAAGTACTGGCCATTCCCAAAGATGTCACGGGAAGTACTCGGAGAACAATTCAAATTAAAATGGAAGATCATAACCTTAAAAAATAAAAAAATTAAAAACTCACTATGACAAGTAGAATATAACGCTACATGGGCTCACGCGGCAGGGGTCATCTCCACGTCGCGCTCCGTCTATGTAACGGGAGCAAAAAGAGGGACATTCATTGGTTAGATGTCTCCACCGCTCTGTTCGTTAAAGTAAATGTACAAAAACAAAAGTGTCAGAGGGTCTAGTTAATCCTATGTGTGGGTCATTAAACTAATAGAACCGTGTCAGATCATCCAACCGAAACTAAGAGAGGGGGCAAATTGGTGGATACCAGTGTCACTTGCAGGTTATCCATCAGTCACCGCACGGAACCGCCCTTCATCATTTGGCATTCCTGTTGTCCACAATCATTGGTGCGTCACTGGCTCAGACTCAGGGAGGTCAGATGGTATAACCTCCAGAGAGCCAAGTGGCGACCAAATGGTGGTAGAGTGTCACAAACTACCCATCAATTCGTTTGGTGGGTGACTGATTTGCAGTGCAGTGAAAAATGAATGTGTGAAAAGGGGTGAGTGAATATATAAAATTGGGTGAGTGAGCCAAAATAAGAAAGCTTTATTAAATAGTATGCTCGCTCCGCCAACATTAAAAAAAAAGCAGCATAGGTAGTTTTAGCAAATATCTACCCTGGTATTAAATAGGTCGACATGTTTCAGCAAATCTTTAGGGACTAACGAGTCCATTGCTTTCTTCAGGACCGGAAATTATATAGATGCTACTGCAAAAAGGTGAAGTGAAGTGAAATGGTATTAAAATGTGACTTTAATACTGAAATTTCTTACCACATGAAAAAAGATCACCTGATTTATGTGGTGTATCCTTAAGTTTGTAGAAAGTATTGTCGTCACTGTGGGGGAAAGATAAAAGGACACAGACTCAACATAGACAATGACCACTTTCATAGGAATCAAGCATCATGGTATTTTACACATAGAGCTAGTGAGCACGTGTGAGAATCACCCATTAATCTCATCAACATTATTATTAGTGACATACGAGTATATCGTTCTGTAGCTCCTTCTTACCATGATAGTAGGAGTAGAAGGCTCCACCTCGCCTGGCAACAGCTCAGGGAACGGGTGAAGCACCGCACTGAATATAGGAGGCAAAAGACAAACAAGCTAGTCTGTTAGTGCCTCTTGGTCTAACGTGAATATATGAACATATGGCAGGTATCCTAACGTTATAAAAGAGGTTTCTTTTGTAGCACAGTATCGATTGACCATCTTAGCTCGTGGTGGAGAGCTAGAACTGGTCAAAAAGTATATGGAGAGCTAGAACTGGTCAAAAAGTATATTAGTAGAGAGCGGCAATGCTCTCAAAAAGAAAGAAAAGGCAACCGCTATGATGTTACAGGGCGCTTTAAACTTCCTAGGCATTAGTTGGAGTCTTTCGGATGTAATCCTGAGTAATCGCGTACGTGGCATTCGATTTAGAGTAAAGAGCGCCAGCATTGAAAATAAGAGAACTAAGTTCTTAAGAGAGGAGAGCCCCCTAGACCCTCGTGCGCCGCTTACCTCTCCGTCGGTACTTCGTTACCTCCGTCTGAGTCAAGTTGGGGAGGTACCGGAGCCGGCGTGAGAGACATCTTTAAAGTGTCAGCCGATTGGGCGATCGCGGTCACCTGGTTGTTGTGGCCAATAGGAGCGCCGTTTAGAAACGGACGGCAGCGTCAGCGTGAAAGACCGCTGTATCATTGGGGAGTCACGGTCACCTGATTGTTATGGCCAATTGGAGCGCCATTGAGATCAGATGGCTGCGACAGCGTGAGAAACCGCTGTCGTGATTAGCGGATTATACCTCACGTGTGTTTAGATGTTCAGTTCCCTTGCTATTGTTGCTAAGCAACGGACCAAGCCCAATTTCTATTTTTACCCGTCATTAACCCGTATTTGTGGGTGCATTTCAAATGAAGTGATATTCCTCCAGACTGTGAGTGGCCCAGGTGAGGTCAATAAATCTGCCTATATATAAACCCTTGTATTCTGGTTTAACTCTATAGAGTATAACCCTGAGTGCTAGCGTGTAACTTTAGCTTTCACAAAAAGGGAAGCGCCAGCATACAACTAAAAGAGCTAGGGGGCAACTGCCTTAGATATCAGACTTAGGGGTAGTCATATCATCTCAAGTCAGATATATCTGTGTAAACTCAGTTGAGATTGTACACATGCCATCAACATACAGCCGGTGTCCATTAGGTTCTAGACAAGGGGATGTGTAGAGACACTCTGTGGAAGCTCCCAGACGTTCTTTACTTGATGCCTCCAGGTGTTACTAAGCCAGACTTAAAGGATGATTAGGATATCATGACTAGGAGAATGATAAAAATTGTCAAAAAAATTGTCAAAAAAAGGGGGAGGCATTGTCCTCTGTACAATCTACGGACAAGTAAAAAATTTTTAATCAATTGTGAGTATACTGGAATAGTGGGTGTGCGAAGTTCATAGACTAGACCATGGAATGTCGTCATTCAAACCATTCTTGTTGGTCTTCAGTTTGAACACCCACTTCTGTTCTTTACGGAGCAGAAAATTCGTGAAATCTGTAACATGGGGAGGAATGTAAGGTTGCTCAAGAACTGTCCAAGTGAAAGCAGTAGGGTCATGTTTCTTGTCCAGAAAATGTGTTGTTAATTTTGTTGCCTGTCTCTTGCAACGGATTGTACTCTTGTGTTCTGAGATACGTATTTTAATTTTGCGTGTTGTCATTCCTACGTAATGTAGGCCGCATGGGCAGGTAATTAGATAAACCACTTTCTCACTATTGCAGTTGGTGAATCTGACCTGTCTCCATGGTCTGTCTGTACCTATATCAATCTCAGTTGATCTAATAGTTTGTGGGCAGGCTTGGCAAGACCCGCATGGATGATGTCCTACAACTGGTGGAAGATCCCAGATGGTACCCAGAGCCCTAGGTATCCTTATTTGGGGTCTGGTGTGGACGATGCGGTCTCTTAAATTTGTCCCTCGTTTGAAAGAGAACAATGGTGGATCGATTTCTCTCTGTCCAGTGTTTAGTATGGACCAGTGTTTTCTCACAGTTTTTTGTATTTTGTTTGATAGTGTACCAAAGGTTGTTACACAGGTCAGTCTGTCGGATACAAAGAACTGTGAGAAAACACTGTTTTTTGTATTTTGTTTGATAGTGTACCAAAGGTTGTTACACAGGTCAGTCTGTCGGATACAAAAAACTGTGAGAAAACACTGGTCCATACTAAACACTGGACAGAGAGAAATCGATCCACCATTGTTCTCTTTCAAACGAGGGACAAATTTAAGAGACCGCATCGTCCACACCAGACCCCAAATAAGGATACCTAGGGCTCTGGGTACCATCTGGGATCTTCCACCAGTTGTAGGACATCATCCATGCGGGTCTTGCCAAGCCTGCCCACAAACTATTAGATCAACTGAGATTGATATAGGTACAGACAGACCATGGAGACAGGTCAGATTCACCAACTGCAATAGTGAGAAAGTGGTTTATCTAATTACCTGCCCATGCGGCCTACATTACGTAGGAATGACAACACGCAAAATTAAAATACGTATCTCAGAACACAAGAGTACAATCCGTTGCAAGAGACAGGCAACAAAATTAACAACACATTTTCTGGACAAGAAACATGACCCTACTGCTTTCACTTGGACAGTTCTTGAGCAACCTTACATTCCTCCCCATGTTACAGATTTCACGAATTTTCTGCTCCGTAAAGAACAGAAGTGGGTGTTCAAACTGAAGACCAACAAGAATGGTTTGAATGACGACATTCCATGGTCTAGTCTATGAACTTCGCACACCCACTATTCCAGTATACTCACAATTGATTAAAATTTTTTTACTTGTCCGTAGATTGTACAGAGGACAATGCCTCCCCCTTTTTTTGACAATTTTTTTGACAATTTTTATCATTCTCCTAGTCATGATATCCTAATCATCCTTTAAGTCTGGCTTAGTAACACCTGGAGGCATCAAGTAAAGAACGTCTGGGAGCTTCCACAGAGTGTCTCTACACATCCCCTTGTCTAGAACCTAATGGACACCGGCTGTATGTTGATGGCATGTGTACAATCTCAACTGAGTTTACACAGATATATCTGACTTGAGATGATATGACTACCCCTAAGTCTGATATCTAAGGCAGTTGCCCCCTAGCTCTTTTAGTTGTATGCTGGCGCTTCCCTTTTTGTGAAAGCTAAAGTTACACGCTAGCACTCAGGGTTATACTCTATAGAGTTAAACCAGAATACAAGGGTTTATATATAGGCAGATTTATTGACCTCACCTGGGCCACTCACAGTCTGGAGGAATATCACTTCATTTGAAATGCACCCACAAATACGGGTTAATGACGGGTAAAAATAGAAATTGGGCTTGGTCCGTTGCTTAGCAACAATAGCAAGGGAACTGAACATCTAAACACACGTGAGGTATAATCCGCTAATCACGACAGCGGTTTCTCACGCTGTCGCAGCCATCTGATCTCAATGGCGCTCCAATTGGCCATAACAATCAGGTGACCGTGACTCCCCAATGATACAGCGGTCTTTCACGCTGACGCTGCCGTCCGTTTCTAAACGGCGCTCCTATTGGCCACAACAACCAGGTGACCGCGATCGCCCAATCGGCTGACACTTTAAAGATGTCTCTCACGCCGGCTCCGGTACCTCCCCAACTTGACTCAGACGGAGGTAACGAAGTACCGACGGAGAGGTAAGCGGCGCACGAGGGTCTAGGGGGCTCTCCTCTCTTAAGAACTTAGTTCTCTTATTTTCAACGCTGGCGCTCTTTACTCTAAATCGAATGCCACGTACGCGATTACTCAGGATTACATCCGAAAGACTCCAACTAATGCCTAGGAAGTTTAAAGCGCCCTGTAACATCATAGCGGTTGCCTTTTCTTTCTTTTTGAGAGCATTGCCGCTCTCTACTAATATACTTTTTGACCAGTTCTAGCTCTCCATATACTTTTTGACCAGTTCTAGCTCTCCACCACGAGCTAAGATGGTCAATCGATACTGTGCTACAAAAGAAACCTCTTTTATAACGTTAGGATACCTGCCATATGTTCATATATTCACGTTAGACCAAGAGGCACTAACAGACTAGCTTGTTTGTCTTTTGCCTCCTATATTCAGTGCGGTGCTTCACCCGTTCCCTGAGCTGTTGCCAGGCGAGGTGGAGCCTTCTACTCCTACTATCATGGTAAGAAGGAGCTACAGAACGATATACTCGTATGTCACTAATAATAATGTTGATGAGATTAATGGGTGATTCTCACACGTGCTCACTAGCTCTATGTGTAAAATACCATGATGCTTGATTCCTATGAAAGTGGTCATTGTCTATGTTGAGTCTGTGTCCTTTTATCTTTCCCCCACAGTGACGACAATACTTTCTACAAACTTAAGGATACACCACATAAATCAGGTGATCTTTTTTCATGTTGTAAGAAATTTCAGTATTAAAGTCACATTTTAATACCATTTCACTTCACTTCACCTTTTTGCAGTAGCATCTATATAATTTCCGGTCCTGAAGAAAGCAATGGACTCGTTAGTCCCTAAAGATTTGCTGAAACATGTCGACCTATTTAATACCAGGGTAGATATTTGCTAAAACTACCTATGCTGCTTTTTTTTTTAATGTTGGCGGAGCGAGCATACTATTTAATAAAGCTTTCTTATTTTGGCTCACTCACCCAATTTTATATATTCACTCACCCCTTTTCACACATTCATTTTTCACTGCACTGCAAATCAGTCACCCACCAAACGAATTGATGGGTAGTTTGTGACACTCTACCACCATTTGGTCGCCACTTGGCTCTCTGGAGGTTATACCATCTGACCTCCCTGAGTCTGAGCCAGTGACGCACCAATGATTGTGGACAACAGGAATGCCAAATGATGAAGGGCGGTTCCGTGCGGTGACTGATGGATAACCTGCAAGTGACACTGGTATCCACCAATTTGCCCCCTCTCTTAGTTTCGGTTGGATGATCTGACACGGTTCTATTAGTTTAATGACCCACACATAGGATTAACTAGACCCTCTGACACTTTTGTTTTTGTACGTGTAGCTAGGGATTGTGTCTTGGTCTTTAAAATCCCTTAGGCCCTCCTCCTACCTTTCTGTGTTTATCGTTAAAGTAAATGGTCATAATGACCCGTTAGGACCTACTTGCAAGCCGACGACTCCCCACACGTAACCTACTTAGTGGCACTTCTACGGCCCGAAAACACTGAACACCAGCGAGAGGCGGAAAATAAATCCTTCTCGCTCCGGTCACGTGTGCGGCTGTCGGAACACCGTCATCCCGTCAGCAGTAAATCATTAAAGGGAAAGCAGCCTCATCTCTGCAAATGCCGTCTGTAACGCCAGGCAAAGAGAAGAAAAATAATAAAGTTAACTTCATTCAAAGCTAACGGGCTAATCAAAGCTCTTTCTTGATCCAAAGTAAATTGCATATCGTAAGAAGGTTTAAATCATCCATATCAGAATCTGTTCGTGTAGAACAATACAGGCTATCTGAAAAAAGACTTTAAATAGGACAAAACTTTATTGCTAACTCTGTTTACAATTCTACATGAGATCAAACAGAGTACTCCCAATACCTGTCCAAATGAACTTATTAGTAGCAAGGCAGACATAGTTTATCGGACCAGAAAGGGCCGGTAGCAGGCATCTAGTGAAGTAGTGTGGCTCACTGGTTAGAGGCGGCAGACCCGAGAGCAGAGGACGGCCCGGGACCAGGGTTCGATTCCCGGCGCGGCAGGTTTCTGGACCAGGGTCAGCGGACTCGATAATTCTCTCGCCTCGGTGCCCACTCTGATCAGCGATCACACTCGGCAACTCTGGGCATTAGCTTGCCTCATCTTCACTAACAGCCCCACCAGACCGCCGGGGATGCCTGGTCTCACCCTGGAGATACCCAATAAGGGACCATCTCTCAGGGAAGCCAGGAAGGGTTTCGCAGCGGTCGAAGCGCCTTGGGACCCTACGGGTAAGTAGTGCGCTATATAAATGCCTATACATTTACATTTACATTTACATCTTCGACTCCTCGCATTGGTATTAAACTGAGATTAAAATTATACATACTCATGTGGCACGGGCAAAAAGTGATCAGAACAAGGGCATATTGTGTACTTATGTTTTGTCACCTCGATGATTATTTAAATCATTTACAGGTTAAACCTATCAGGTATACATCATTTGGTACGAAGGTGAACTTCATCAAGGGTAATCTTCTCCAAGTACCTAGGAGAACCTTACTAAATCCAGTGGTACACTAATGATTGGGAAAACCCAAATTTTAATTCTGGTAGTGTCTTAACGTCTCATCACTGACCCCCAAGGAATATCATCATTCAGGCCTATATTATGGCTGGATAACCAGTAAATCCACCTTTGCTCCTTTTCGAACAACCCACTCTCTGTACCATTTTCAAGTTGTTCAATGATTGTCCATCTAATATCGTTGGGCGTATGTTTCTTCTCCAAAAAGTGGGTCTTTAATTTAGTAGTATTTCGTTGACAATGAATGTTACAGCGATGTTCGCAGATGCACAATTTAATGCGTCTTTTCGTCATCCCCACATATTTCAAGCCGCAAGGGCAGACAATCAAATAAACAACATTGCATGAGTTGCAATTAGTGTGATTTCGTTGTTGCCACTGTTTACCTGGTTCAAGATCCAACACCCTGGTATTGGTGGTTAAGTGGCACACACTGCAACCCCGCAGGGAAAGTGGCCTGTCACTGGAGGGAGGCCCCAAGCATTCAGGACTGATACTTCTCTATCCTTCTGTTGATTCTTGGGGCGAGTGTGGACTAGTGAGTCCTTCAGACTCCTCGCCCGTCTGTAGGAAAAGAGCAGTTTTTCCCAGTCGTGTTTGTTACTTGTTAAGATGTTCCAATGTTTGTTGATGCAGCGGCTCACAGCATTTGACACTGGGTTGTATGTAGTCACACAGGTTAAGGGGACCTCTGCCTCGTTATCCTTAAGGTAGGTCTCAAGTAGGGCGTCCCTATGTTGGTTTTTGGCCCTCTTACAGCTTGTATTTAAGATCTTATTAGGGTAACCCCTTTGTTGTAATTTGTTGTTCAAATCAGACACCTGTTCTTTAGTCAGTCAGCTCGCTACAATTTCTTCTTATGCAGAGGTATTGACCAAAAGGGAGGTTCTCCCTCAAAGGTCGTGGGTGAAAGCTAGCGAAATGGAGGAGATTATTTTTTGCAGTCGGTTTATAATAGGTCTTTGTCCGTATCTGCTCTTCTACCTTGATGATGGTAACATCCAAAAAGACAATATTGTTTGTCGCGAGCTCATGGGTGAATCTCAAATGAGGGTCACAGGTATTGACCCAATCAAAAAAGGAGAACAAAATGTTCTCCTCGCCCTTCCAGACCATCAGAACATCATCTATGTATCGTTACCATAGAATTATATTAGATGAAAATGGATTGTTTGATGCCAGTATAAATTTGCGTTCAAAATGGTAACCATAAAGCCCCGCCACACTAGGGGAAAAAGTGCTGCCCATCGATGTCCCTGTGGCTTTTCAAGTAGATGTCTCCTTCATATTCAAAAAAGTTGCGTTTGAGCGCTAAGGTGGCACAGTCAACTACAAAAGAGCGAGAGCTCGAAAAATCCCATACGGACTGGTCCAAGTCCTCAGATATCACCTGGTCCTTGATAGTCTCATCCTGCGGGATACAAGTATATAGACTTTCTATGTCTAATGTTACCAGAAAGCAAGGTTCCTCTGGCATCCTGATGGTTCTTAGCATAGCTAATAGACTCTTGGTGTCCTTAATGTATGTACTCGTTGATTGTATAATTGGTCTCAAGAAAAAGTCACAATACTTTGATAAAGACTCTAGTAATGAACCTATCCCCGAGACGATAGGCCGTCCCGGAGGGGGAGTACATTTTTATGTGTCTTTGGCAGCGTATAAAAATAAGGAATTTTGCCCTCCGATGTCATCAGAAAATCAGCCTCACGTTTTGTAATTAGACCATCTCTTTCAGCCATAGTTACTAATTCACAGATGTCACTTTTAAGAGTAGCTGATGGATCATCTCCAGCAGCACATAGTTGTTATTGTTGCTCAGTAGTCGTCTGCACTCACGATCATAGTCATCCACATTTTGGATGACTATCCCTCTCCCTTTATCTGCACTCTTAATCACTACTTTGTCATTTCTCTGGAGTGATTGTATAGCTTGAAACTCTGTTGATGTCACATTTTTGTAGGGGACTGGCTCCTCTAAGGCTTCCACCTCATGAAAAACAGCCTGTTCAAAGGCTAATCATTCTGGGGGTACTGTGTGTGGCGGAGGAGTAAAAAGGGATTTCAATTTGAAACCTGTGTCACTTGAACTAGTCTGAGAAAGTTTTGAGGTTTGATGTTCGAAAAAACTTTTTAATCTTAACTTGCGAAAAAAGTCAGTCAATTCGCAGTGTAGCTTAAATTGGTCTAGGCGGGGAGTTGGTATGAAACCCAAACCCTTTTCCAAGACTGAACTTTCTGTTGGACTGAGTATGAGTGAGGACAAGTTTGTCACTAAACTCTCGAATTGCTTGGGCCTGCTCTCTGTCCCACCGTCTTGCTCCTCGTGTTGTCTCCCACAGTTTCTGTCTGATCCCAGTGTACCTGATTGGCACCTTCCTGCCTTCCCCTTCCCTTCCGTCCCCTCCCTAAAAAAGGCTGAGGATACAATGTTTTATTGGTATTGTGGGTGTGGGGTAAAAGCTGGGTTCCACCCTATCATTGGTGGAAAAGGGGGTTGGTAAACATTATGTTGGAAAGGTCCAATTCCCTGTTGTTGATGGTATGGTTGCCATATCTGGAAATCTTGTTGTCCTCTCCCTCTGCCTCTACCCCTGCCTCTATTTCTTCTACCAGTACTGCCTGGACTTGACCTACTGGTGTTGGAGTCATCGGATACATCTGAATTATAATCGATTTTACTAGGCGGTACATAGTCAGGGCTGGCATAAGGGTAAATCTTGGAATAAGACCAGCGTTTCAAATCTTTCTTTAGTTTATGGGCTTTTGATTGAGCCAAGGTTTCTTTATATTCATTTTGCTCTTTATTGAGCTCATCCAATCTCTTCTTATAACCTGTGAGTGTAGCTTTAAAATGACTCTCGGTTGTTTAGATCTCAATCAAAAGCGCCTCCGAAAAATGAATGGCAGTTTTAATAATGAGCACTCCCCAGTCTCGGGTGCAGTGCCATGCAATCTGTGCCCATTCTTTTCTAAACACTGCATCATCAAGAAAAATTCTGGGAGCATTGGTTACTAAGGAACCTCGCGGCGCTGTATTGTTCTGCAAATACTCTTTCAACAAAGTGCCATGTAGAATGGCACGTATGCGACTTCTTTTTAGTTCTCCCAATTTATCCCACTCTGTCGCCTGTGAGGTGGTTTGGGCAAGTAAAGGGTCTGCAAATAGAGATGAATCACCCAAAAGGGCGTCCAACTCCTCTCTGTAGTAGGAAAGGCCTAGATCTTCCATATTGTGCGTGGGGCAGCACTTACGTGAAATTACTCTCGCAGCTGTACTCTGCCAAAGGTATATATAAACAACAAGAGAGTTAGGGTTTCTTTTGGATCACTCATCTACCTCTCAATTTACTGAATAACAACAGCAAAAGAGTGACACAGGTTGCAGAAAACACAAGAAAATAGTTTTGCTTAATATATCCAATTTATAACCCTAGAAAAACTTTAATGTCACAGAATAAGGTGCGATAAGTGAAAAAAAGGGGGAAAGAAAAAAGGTTTTTTTCTAAAAAAGAATCCTCACTCACCAACCTGGTGGTGACATGCTTCATCATTGGGTTCCCACTGGGGAGACCGAATGTCCCCCCAGTGTGCTGCAACGCCTGACTTACAGCTGAGCTGTTTTTTTTTGTGAAAAAAGTGGTGAGTTAGTGATAGTGTAAGTGATTTAAAAGATAACCGTCTGTACCCCGTACAAATTTAATAAGGGGCCAACCGGCATCAGTTAAAAACAAATATGACGGACAATAAAGAGTTTTTAATTCTGAAACTCCGTGTCCTGTAATTTAAAAGTCAACATGTTTCTGCTATAATGAGCCTTAATCGCTCATCATTCTTCAGGACCAAAAAGACTGTAATCCTCCAGTGGTATGCACGCGCTAAGGCGCACCCTCCCGTGGGGATATATGTGTTAATAATTGGTGTAACTCACAGATTTATCCGCGGGGGCTTACCCAGACTTCACCAGGGCCCACGATCTAGAAAACAGGAGGACAAATGCAAACACAAATCATATAGAATTAGCAACATTCCACACGTTGTCAGTGAGCAACCTGATGTGTCCATCACTATTATACATTCATTTCGCATTCTCCCATTTCAAGATACCATTATCACCCTTATGTGACAATCACAACTTGCACAACCTGTTAAGTGCGAATCATGATAGTTAACCCTCAGAAATATCGGGGTTTAGTAGTTCCAATTCGCTGCCATTCTTAGCGTGTTTAAAAGTGCATATTCATGACCAGATTCAGGTAAGCGCTATCAAATGCCTCCTTAATTAGAGGGTCATCGAGATTTATTGACGAAATGCCATCATGCGTGCATGCCCCCATAAGTACTGGCCATTCCCAAAGATGTCACAGGAAGTACTCAGATAACAATTAAAATTAAAATGGAAGATCATAACCGTAAAAAATAAAAAAAATAAAAACTCACTATGACTAGTAGAATACAACGCTACATGGGCTCACACCGCAGGGGTCATCTTCACGTCGCGCTCTGTCTATGTAATGAGAGCAAAAAGAGGGACATTCATTGGTTAGATGTATCCACCGCTCTGTTTGGTAAAGTAAATGGTCATAATGACCCTTTAGGACTTACTTGCAAGCCGATGACTCCCCCATCGTGTAACCTACTTAGTGGCACTTCCATGGCCCGAAAACACTGAACGCCAGCGAGCCGTGGAAGTGCCACTAAGTAGGTTACGTGTGGGGAGTCGTCGGTTTGCAAGTAAGTCCTAACGGGTCCTTATGACCATTTCCTTTAACAAACAGAGTGGTGGAGACATCTAACCAATGAATGTCCCTCTTTTTGTTTTGCTCCCGTTACATAGACGGAGCGCGACGTGAAGATGACCCCTGCCGCGTGAGCCCATGTAGCGTTGTATTCTACTAGTCATAGTGAGTTTTTCATTTTTTTATTTTTTAAGGTTATGATCTTCCATTTTAATTTTAATTGTTCTCTGAGTACTTCCCGTGACATCTTTGGGAATGGCCAGTACCTTCGGGGGCATGCACGCATGATGACATTTCGTCAATAAATCTCAATCATCCTCTAATTAAGAAGGCATTTGATAGCGCGTACCTGAATCAGGTCATGAATATGCGCTTTTAAACATGCTAAGAATGGCAGCGAATTGGAACTACTAAACCTCGATATTTCTTAGGATTAACTATCATGATTCGCACTTAACAGGTTGTGCAAGTTGTGATTGTCACATAAGGGTGATAATGGTATCTTGAAATGGGAGAATGCAAAATGAATGTATAATAGTGATGGACACATCTGGTTGTTCACTGACAACGTGTGGAATGTTGCTAATTCTATATGATTTGTGTTTGCATTTTTCCTCCTGTTTTAAAGATCGTGTGCCCTGGTGAAGTTTGGGTGAGCCCCCATGGGTAAATCTGTGAGTTACACCAATTTCTAACACATATATCCCCACGGGAGGGTGGGCCTTAGTGCGCGCATACCACCGGAGGATTACAATCTTTTTGGTCATGAAGAATGCTGATCGATTAAGGCTCATTATAGCAGAAACATGTTGACCTTTAAATTACAGGACACGGAGTTTCAGAATTAAAAACTCTTTATTGTCCGTCATATTTGTTTTTAACTGTTGCTGGTTGGCCCCTTATTAAATTTGTACGAGGTACAGTCGGTTATCTTGTAAATCACTTACACTATCACTAACTCACCACTTTTTTCACAAAAAAATAAAAAAAACAGCTCCGCTGTAAGTCAGGCGTTGCAGAACACTGGGAACCCAGTGATGAAGCATGTCACCACCAGGTTGGTGAGTGAGGGTTCGTTTTCGAAAAAAAGCTTTTTTCTTTCCCTCTTTTTTTCACTTATCGCACCTTATTCTGTGACATTAAAGTTTTTCTAGGGTTATAAATTGAATATACTAAGCACAAGTATTTTCTTGTGTTTTCTGCCCCCTGTGTCACTCTTTTGTTGTTGTTATTCTCTAATTATAATTACTACACTGGGACTAGGAATAAGGTGGGCACACACATGGTGATACTGTGTCGAGAGCTGACCTACGTTCGTGCTCTCCCCTTTTATTCTGACCCCGCATGCCACGCCTTGCCTGCGGATGGCGCCGGCACAAGTTCCAGTTGGAAACTAGACTGCCAGAATTGCCAACCATTACATCCCTCTTCAACTTGGTTCTTGAAAACAAAACTTCTGAAAGTCTAAAAATAGGTGCAGTTCATGTATATCAGTCTGTAGAGTCTTTAACATACGAAATCCTGAAGACGCCGGCTGGGGCGAGGGTTAGGCCGTAGACTGTAACAATTTTGTTGGCCTAGCAGGGGTTGTTCAGTGGGTTGATGGAGCAGATTCCATCTGGAGTCAGGCATTACTTTATTTTTGTGCTTCAGACGGACTGCATTTAAATTGCCAAGCACATTTTGGTGCAAGTTAAAAACATGGCACATGAAAAATATGAAAGTGAGGCCTATTTGGTCTGAAATGCTTGTGCTGAATTAACATGTGTTTTTGCAGTGTTGAGAAAAGTGGCCTTTTTATCTTTGAGAATTAATAGAATGTGTTTCTCTCCTCAGCTCATCCTTGTAATCTAAATTCACTATTTCTGTTTTAAGAGACTTTGGAATATTGCATATTTTGATAAACATGTTTAGTTTAAAACACCTCTTTTTATAATGTGTGTGAATTAACAATGCACCAAACACTACACATGGGGCTAAATGCTTTTTGCATGAAAAGCTATCTAAAACATTAAAGTATGTTGCTGTGTGCGCTGTATTAACTGTGTGCGCTGTATTTACTGTGTGCGCTTTAAATTGTACACTAATGCATAATAATGCTATGTTGTACGTTGCACATTTTTGCATGTGGAGCACAAATAATAAGAAAAGCTGCTTTAAAATTAAAAGCTTGGCTAGGTAAACATTTATAAGGGGTATTAGAAGGAGGGAGGGAAACATATTGGGCTGATTTACATGAACTTAATACTCTATTTTGCTTGTTTTTGTTTTTTGGCCTACAATTAAATAGCTGCCTGTGAATCCAGCAAGGCTGTGACTTGCATTAAAGAGAAGAGAGCATGCGCAGACTGTGCCGGCTTGCCTAACGAAATGAAGGAGTCAAGGCCACTTTGAACTGTACATTCTTGTGATTGTGCCAATGTACCAGTGTTAGTTAAAATATCCGTCCTGCTGCGATGTGACAGGAAGGAGGAATTAGAATGAAACATTTTTCCTAGTAAATGTTGCAAAAGCATATAAATGTATTCATAATTTGCGCTTCTTTTGTTAAAACGGGTATGCTGTAGAATTTTAAAATGAGTCAGGATAGTGAAACCTCATGCCATCGTGACTGACCAATCCCGTACAAGCTTTTGTGAAGATGAAACATTTTGTGTAGTCTGCCAAGAATTAGAGTACAAATAATGACCTCTTTGGAAGCGTGGTTGGCTTTTAGCTCATTTTGGCTTTGGCTGAGGCTCTGCTTCATTCATATGGGTTAGGTACGAGAAACGTCGTGGGAGATAGCTGAGGGTAGAGATTGCGTCCGAGGAGAGGGGAGGGTTTCCCTTACTCATGTTTTTTTCCAGAGAGTACTTGCACGTCATATTTTGGCACAACAGGCCACATTCCTTTGAGGTCTTGTGAAGGGCGGGCTGTTTTGCTCTTTAGACACAGACAGGAGCAGAGAGTGTAGCTGATTGGGAGAGAAATAGATGCTAAACTTTAAGTTTATGCTTTGACTAATTAATTAGGTCTGAAAAAATGTATTTGTCTTATGCATTTATTTCTCTCTATGGGAGATTTTTGCAAACTATTTAATTATTGATTAGCCTTGCAAGACTATTTTTTCTTAGAAACTCTTTAAGAGTTTTGACTGACATTTTGCGCCACATTTTGTTTTTCTACATAGGATGCTTATATGCAGACTGTAATACGTTCTGTATTAATGCTATTTTTCCTGTTTTCCAAATTCTGTAACCTGATTGATATTTTACTAATGAATAAAGGGTCAAAGAAAACCTTAACTTTTGACTAGAAAATAAAACCCTTTAAAATACTCAACAACTCTCTTCATTGTCTTAAATAATAATTGCATTTTGACTGTTCATGTTTAGTTAAAGTCTCCTGAAGGTAAGACATGGTGTCAAAGGCCCAATACCTTTTCAGCGGTAAATAGAGGTATCATAAGGGTTTTGCATTGAGAAATTACCAGATGAAATTAACGCTGCATCAGGGTGATGGCCGGTCTGGAGTGTGTGTCTGGTGGGTTAGGTACCGGAACGTTGTCTCCATTTTCTGCCTGGCTCTGGAAGTTACTGCTTGGGCTCTACGGGGGCTGAAGGTCGGGCTCTGAAGCCTCTGTCGGTACCTCTTTGAAGCAGGAGATGTTACGTGATATTTCCTCGCTCCTTTTCCGAACTGTCACCCTCGTTCCATGGCTGGCCACAACTGTCCAGGTGCCTGGTTCATGGGCGGTCCGGAACTTCCCCCTGGGCTGGCAGTCTTTGAGTCGAAGTGACCTGGGTGCGGCGCGGTGGTGGATGATTGCTCGATAGTTTTGTCGCTCTCTCCTCACTTGGGTTCCCTGGACATCCAGAGGCGGGGGTGTCCACCCTGGACACGTGGGGATCAGCTCCCTCTGTGGGCCATTGAACATGAGGGACCATGGACGCTGCGTGGTGAAATGTGGGGTGCTCCGGTATTCTGTGAGGAATTCGTGAAGACGACGAACAGGATCTACTTGTTCCACACTGGCAATGCGTAACATTTTGTTCAGGGTCCTCATGAAACACTCTACGTCTCCATTGGCCTGGGTCCATTGAGGCATAACACGTTGGTGTTGGATTCCTCGCTGACGGAGGTAAGTGGCAAACTCAGCCCTATGGAACGGGGGCCCATTGTTGCTTCAGATTTACTGGGGAAATCCAAATGTGGCAAACACTTTTTCCATGACTGGGGCCGCCAGTGCAAAAGCGGTCGACATGACTGGTTCCACTATAAGATATTTAGAGAATGCAGTTTGTAAAAATAAGACGTATCCCGGACTAGAGTTCCTAAACCGGGATAAGTAAATCAATTGGGACGAATAGATTTAGGAAACATGGATAAGGCTTTGGACTTAAACAGACACGATAGGAGAATCGATATAGCATGGAATTATATTGGATGACACCAAAGTGATATTCAAAATTTGTTTATGTTTCTATTTCAAAAGAAATTTTTCCTTTATTCTTTAATGTGATGTTTACTTTGTAACGTTTGCTTAAAAGATCTAACGATTGAGGTACTTCTGTGTTTTAATATATCCTTCAATTTCACAGTAAGTACGGTTCAATAATCACTTTCATATCTCAGTTAGATCATGTGGAACAATATACAAGCACAATCTCAATGAAACAAGGCTAAAACAAATGTTTAAAGTATCAAAACAAGTGTTTAAAGGTGCTACACGCGTTTCGGCTATAAGCCTTCATCAGGAAGCTATGATGTTTGGTCTGAGAGGAACCAAAACTGAGGTTTGTTAAAGCTGACCTTCCTATATTTAGACACTGGACCCTTTGCTTGAAAGATGGTTCAGGGGATTGGCAGGAAGACAGTAGATAATTCTCTCAAAATAGTGAGGATTTTGCCTTGCTGGGAGATCGAGTCAAGATGTAGGTAGACGTATGTCACGTGGACTGGTAAAATGCTTCAATAGATTGGCAACACCTAGCTGTAATTGCGTCCGCAATATACAGGTCGGGTGTAGTTTTATAGAAGCGACTTCCGAATAAAAATACTGGAGTCTCTTCTTACGTGGAATTTTTTGAAAGGGCGCTCGAAATCTCGCAACAAACGATGCACTGTTTTTCAGGTCGACTCGGGAGTCTGGCAGAAAGTCAGCCGTACGTCATAAGGTGCAGCTTTCTGCCAGACTCTCGAATCGACCAGAAACGCGCGTAGCACCTTTAAACACTTGTTTTGCAACTTTAAACATTTGTTTTCAGCCATGTTTCATTGAGATTGTGCTTGTATATTGTTCCACATGATCTAACTGAGATATGAAAGTAATTATTGAACCGTACTTACTGTGAAATTTAAGGATATATTAAAACACAGAAGTACCTCAATCGTTAAATCCATGCTGACTTTCGACCACAGGAGAGTGCATGCCTCTTTGGTGATTACTGGAGTCGGCCTCTCGGGAGGGCTGCTTAGTTGGCAGGCTAGGCACTTGCATACTAGGTCTTCAACCATTGCCTTGAGTTCTGGAAACCAGACCTTTTCTCTCATTCTTGATTTCATTTTGGTCACGCCTTGGTGGCCTCCATGGGCCAGCTGATTTGCTTGGTGCCTTAGAGCGTGTGGTATCATCAGGCTTGTGCCTCTCAGGAGTATTCCTCTGCTGTGGTGCTCAGATAACTCCCCATCCTCCATATCTTTGTAAACTCCTCTCGGTCTTCTGGCGCCCATGTGTTGGTGTGTTGAAGGTAGTTCCTCCACGACTCTTCTAGGACCGCTTTGGGAGTCCGTGTGTATATAGTGTTTTGCTTGATGGCTTCTTTAATCTCCTCGAGTGTCATCGCCTGGGGGCACGCCACTGCCGAGATCATGTTTGTGTATTGCTCTGACCCTTCAGGATCGTTCCCTTCATCTTTTGGTGCGGGTGTTGGGACAGAAAGTCTGCGGGGTTCTTCGGCCCCGGCATGTGCACCACATCCATCTGGTACAGTGGAAGTTGTACAGCCCATCGCTCAATTTAGGGAGGTGGATGGGGGGCTGTCCCCTTAAAAAGGGGGACTAGAGGCTGGTGGGCAGTGACCACGGTGAATGACTGGCCCGTCAGGTACAGGTGGAAGTTGTTGCAGGCCCACTTTATAGCAAGCGCCTCCCGCTTGATCTGGGCATACCTGGCTTCATTGGGGGTCAGTGACTTGCTGGCAAACAATAAAGCTGCCCATTGACCTGGCTCCTGTTCCTGGGCAAGCCCAATGGGACTGGCGTCTACCAATAGTTCTGTCTGCTTCGCCGGATCGAAGTAGGTGAGGGTAGATTTTCCCAGTAGCACGTCCTTGACGCTCTGAAAAGTTTCCTCT
This sequence comes from Lissotriton vulgaris, assembly GCF_964263255.1. Lineage (NCBI taxonomy): Eukaryota > Metazoa > Chordata > Amphibia > Caudata > Salamandridae > Lissotriton > Lissotriton vulgaris. The sequence goes on along the minus strand of NC_141696.1, from coordinate 851,118,177 downwards.
TCTCGCGGTCCCAAGTGCCGTTTTGACATCTGTCTTCGTGAGCGCCTTCAACGGCTCGGCACGGGTAGCAAGATAAAGGCTAAACCTCCCGCAAGTGGCCATGCCCAGAAAACTCTGCGCTTCGGTAGGTGTGGTTGGGACAGGAGCGCTTCGGATAGCTTGTGACTTCTTGGGATCCACTTGGATGCCCTCCTGGCTGAACACGTACCCAAAGAATTCCAAAGATGGTTGAAAGAATTGAGTGGAATGTTGCAGCATGTTCACCAAGGCGACGCGGCGTGCTCTTCAGATGTCTGTGATGGTCAGCTGCTGTAGCAGAGTGGATCAGAATGTTGTCGCTGACGTTTATCACTCCTGGCAGCCCGGACAGCATTGTTTTGGAATACCTCTGACGCTGAAGATATCCCCAAGTTCAGTCACTTGTAGCGACGCAGCCCCAGGTGGGTACTAAACGTTGTAATGTAGTGGCTTTCTTGCGCTAAAGGCAGTTGGTGGTACCCTGTGTTCAGGTCAATTTTGGAAAACCACCTTCATCCGTTGACAACCGCAATTATGTCATCCATATTTGGCATAATATGGCGCTCCCTTTTAACGGCCCGGTTGGGCAATCTCATCTCGATACAGCGGCGTATGGCACCTGGCTGCTTGGGTTTTTCTGCTATCACCATCAGGGATACCCAGGGCGTTGGTCCCGAAACCTTCCTGATTACTCCTTGTTTCTCAAGATTTTCCCATTGTTTCTCAAGATTTTCCCATTATTTTTCCACCAAGGGCCTTAAATGAAAAGTCGCAGTGCGACTGGTGTGATGGATTTGTCGATGTGTAGCTTGTTAGGATCGCATTAGATGCTTCCCAGTCCGTGGAAGAGCTCCGGGAAGTGGGTGAGGATCTCATCGACGTGGTGAACTTGGACGCTTCTGGCAAAAGACACTAGGCCTAGGTCTTCCGCTGTGTGACTTCTGATTAAGGTGTCCGCTTCACGACCTATTACATGTATAATGGTTGTGACCTCCTCATCGTTCGACCTGATCGGGACGGATATTTTACCCCTCAGTGGCAGGGGGGGTGGCTCCCGTAAGCAAATATCTTGGTCCGTGACGGCGCCCCAGTGTCGATAATTGCTTCACTTCCGATCCTGCGATTTGCACCATGCAGGTGGGTTGTGGTCTTCTGCTGCTTTTGAGCTTTCGTGTGAATGAGATCAGGTATGTTTCTGCCTCGTCCTCCTCCATGGATGAATCCACCGGCCCTTGATACCTTTGGCTCGTCCTTGGTGGCTCCTCCTTCTGTCCAGAGTCGGCTAGAGACAGTTGGTGTACAGCTCAGGATGGTTGTCCATGCCCTCAGTTGTCTCGGCCTCTATTTCGCCTCCTGCACACTGCTGCAAAGTGTTTGGGGATCCCACAATTAGCGAAGGTTTTTCCTTGCGCGGGGCAGTCCTTCGCGGCAAATGGCTCATGTCCACAGTACCCATATTACACCTTGGACGCATCAAGCTTTGTTTTCCTGGGTGTGTTACTTGCGGTCTCATTCGGAGAGCGTCAACCTGCTCCGCTTTGATGGTCTCCAGGTTTCCTGGGGGCTTTATCAGGGCTTGGTCCATTTTGTTGGGCCTAGCTGCAGATAGGTTGTGGTTCCTGTCTAGTATGAGTATGTCTTCCAAGGCAATCTTTGGCTGGTGCAGGATGAGGCCTCGGAGAGTCTTGTCCCGGCACCCTTGGATGAGTTGGCCCCTTATCTCCTTTGGTTGATCGTCCTCCATGCATGTGCTGGCCAGCTCGCGCAGGTGAGCGTAGAACGCATCAAACAACCCTCCTTGCCTTTGAAAGGCCTGGGGCAGTTTGAATCATTCAAAATCAGGATTAAGTTGGGGGTCGAAGTGTGTGTCTAATGCTGCCACTGCAGCGGCGTAATCCGTGCCAAGGCCTGTGTTCGGCAGGTGTTTTAACAGCTTGAATATTTAGTCTCCAACATAGTGGAGGAGTAGCTGCCCCTTTTTTCCCTCTCCTTCTCTTCAGCCACCACGGTTGGCAGTGCCACCTCAATGACGTGGTCTGTAGGTGTGTGTACACCTGACTCCTCGCACTGCCACTGGGACTTCCCTTGACTGCCAGAGAATTTGCTGTGTTCCTCATTCTTATACTTGTCTACAGTCCTCCTTTTGTTTCCTGTATTCCCACGCAGCCCAGCCCTTCACTAAGCCTGCTCTCAGGTCCCCCGCTGGCTGCCCAGTGACACTCCTCCTTTGCTGGGTCTTACGCACTCTCCTCGCGCCCTCCAGGAGTCCCAGAATGTGTTCCTCACGCATGCACACCAGAGCGGGGCCTCTGAGCGGGGCCTCAGAAGCCAGTCGGGGTTTCTCAGCGCGGCGGTCTTTGTGCACTTTGTCAGTTACGACAGATGGGGCAGCCGATCAGAGCGAGGGTCATGGCCCCCCTTGTTGCCAGTGTGCTAGCCTGGGGACCCGGCGATGCAGGTATGGCCTAATTATAATTGCTACACTGAGCCTAGGAATAAGGTGTGCACACACACAGTGATACTGTGTCGGGAGCTGACCTACGTGCGGGCTCTCCCCTTTTATTCTGACCACGCAGACCTGCCTGGTCTGCGGATGACGTGGGCACAAGTTCTGGCCTACAACTAGACTGCTAGAATTGCCAACCATTACAGTAATGGTGACCAATTTACGGCCGAAGCCTTCCACTGTGCCATAGAGTTACAAGTGTAGAGTGTCGATGAAGCCCTCATACCATCACCTCTTAAAAAATACATCCATACTGCTTTCTGACGCATTTATTCTGTCTGTCCAAACATGCCCATTTTAACCCTCTTATTGCAATTAATACAACGAGGGATGAGGGGGAGGCCAAGGAAGACGTACAATATCTTAAAAGATTAATTTTGAAATTTTTACATTTTGTCTGGTAAAGTACCTGAATGATCAGCATGAGCATTGTCATGACAACATCAAGGATAGATCTGTGACACTTTTATACAAACTAACATATTGCTTGTTTTGAATTAATTTAACACTAGCAGCTGTACTTTAATTTCTTCACTTATTCATTTAGCAAGATTTTCATTTGACCAAATACCATGGTATCTTGTCCCTTATATGCTTTAAAGTTAACTTCACTTGATTCCTTACATGGCATTTCTGTTGGATACTCTAGGATTTACCTTCAGAAGTGTTATCAATCTGTATTTACCAGCAGCCTAACGAAATTTGAGGGGGCTTCCTTACATAATGCATGGAGGGGCCCCTTCTGGACTTACTTGGGAGCTCTCAGGCCAGATTACTGGCTCGGGCCCCCCTGCACTGCAGGGGCTCCATGGGCCTTTGTTACGCCACTGATATTTATATGTTATCTGCACAATATAATATGATCACACAGTGTATATTTACAATGTTACAAGCAAAGTGCTTAAATCTTGAAGTGTTTGGATTTTAATATGCATATATTCGTATATTTTCTCTCCTTCAAGCACATTGAATTACCTACATTAAAGTTCAAGCTTTAAAAAGTGCATTAATACCCATAGCTGCATATCAATTTCATGATATCCACAGGAAGATCTCCTACATAAAGTACATCAATAAAGTGCAACATACTTATGTGACCTAATATACATATATCACCTCCTTCAGGTCCATTCATTTGCCACTATAAAGTGAAATCCTCATAAAGTGACTATATCTCAAAAATATATGTAAAGTACACAATAGTCAGAGAGAATAATTCCTCCACAGGATGCATCTATAAAGTAAAATGTGTTGAGAGTGAGACCTATCTTATCCTGTGGTCCTATTCAGTAATTCCTATAAATGTATCATTCTAATTTGTACATATAACCATTTTATTTCCATCTCATTTTTTATAGGTCCCATCAACCGTATAAGTGCAACGTGCATGGTGTACAAGTTGCATGAGTTGCAAAAGAAATTCTCCTTACTTCTAACCAGACTATAACGGATATCCATAAAGTTCATTCATTTCAACAGTTAGTTTTAAATACAGAATATATGGAGAAAGTGTAAATTCTCAGGTCTTGAAAATGAGCAAACCTATCTATGGTACCAATAAATATTATTGCTTAGTGTAATACATTCATTCCTCCTTTCTAATTGAGTTAGGCAATACAGTGGAAGACTTATACTAGGACCTTCCCAAGATTCTTCCTACACACAGCTGTCAAGTGAAGTGGAATAATATAACTCCTCAATAAAAGGTCCTTCCTTTTTTTTTTAAAGAAAAAAGCACTTTTGTAGTTAAAATGGAGGGAAAAATAGAAACATTATGGACATCCTAAATTTTTTTCTCACAAATGGACATGAAGCTCAGCATCTGTGTTAAGTCCCTATGATGCTTCTCTTCCCACTGAAATAATCCACAATATTGCAGATCTTCTAAGGGACAGTTCAGCATCACCACCTCTAGCTTTCTTTATCACATATTGTATGTCTTAAAATCGTACGTTTTGTTTTTATCATTGCAAGTTTCTCATATGTGTTTTAACATTGCATATGTATAGTCCTTCTTTGTGATGGGAGGTAGATGCTGTAGGATACATAGTTTTAATTTGTTCACTGTACTGCCTACATGTTTTTTCCTGCATCCACACTCCAACACATACACAACATGTGTGGTGTCACAGTTTATCCATTCCTTAATTTATCTTGCTTGCCCATGTAGAAGTTCAAATGAGGTTTTATTTTGACCATACGAGTACTCCTTGCATTTTATGCATTTCCAGAATCCTTTTTTCTTTACTGTTAGCCAATTCAATATACTTGGTTTCCTACAAGTCATATGACTCCTTCTTAGGAGTGTTAGGGTAAGTGTGCCTTCAAGGGATTTATTCGAAGATTTAGCTGATTTATTTTTAAGTTTCAAGGCCGGACAAATGGTTACCATGCTAATTAATTTCTTTCAGCAGCTGATTATACTGCTCAATTTCTTCATTCAGTGAATCAAAATTACAGGTGAAAACAATATATATCATACAGAATGTGAATCATAAGTGCAAAATCGTGCAAAAAATTAGAACAGAAGCGGGTGTATATATAGAAAAATAATCAGATAAGGGTACCTAAAAATACAGACAATGTAACAAGAAGGAAAAAGTCTAAAATTCAGAGCCTTCACTGCAACAATTGTCAACACTTTTCTTCCTGATGGAGATTAAACAAATTTCAGAAGAAAAAGCGTAGGTCGACATTTCGTTCTCTATTTTTTCATTAACGAGACCATCTTCAGGACTGAAAAGTATTATAGTTGATGACCCCTGGTTTCAAAAAGTCGTGTAATTCAGCTGAGTGTCTTCTCAAATTGGTGACCTGAAGTATATCAAACTTAATCTGGCCAAATATTGGTTGATTAATAACCCGGAGTTGAGGAACTTTAAAAAAAAAAAAGGTTGTGCCAATTACAGAAAAGCAATTCCAGTTATGCTGTGAATCTTTGCTAATGCCGAGCTTGGTATTTCACTATTAGGCCGGGATAAATTCAGTTTCTCAGCGTATTTGAATCCCTCGTTTTAGCAAGCGCATGCGTACTAACAATCTCCGGTATCCCTCCGCATTCGCGAACTCAGGTACATTCAATTTGCATCGAGCTTGAATCACGAGGCAGTTACCATCTCCAGCGCCTTGAGTTGAGACCCTCACAGGTGACTTGCTTTGCTTTATAAATCATTGATTGATTCATATATCGTAAATATTTGTAATATCAAAATCCTGACCCTGTTCACAGAGTCCGACCACAACCTGGCTTCTGTAATTCATTTGGTATCAGATAGACATCAGGCACGTTGATTCGGCAGCTGTCTTGCTAGCACTAATTAGATTAAAAAAAGATTACGGCTCACCTAATGAGCGAGCGTACGGTCGCATCTAAATGAACAAAGTAATCCTCTTCTTTGTGCAGTTCATTCATAATCAAGTTAGCTGCATGTCAGATGGAGCAGTGACTGGTTATCTGGGTCACATTATATGCCAGTGTGTACGCATGTTTATGATAGAATTGTAAACTTTCATACCTTACACACATATGACTGTGTTCAATTTTTTCAAAGCAATTTAGATTTCTAAATTTAAAACAGAGACTCTGTGGGCTTGGGAGGAGGGAACACAATATTTTCATTTAACGCAAAAGCGCAACTGTTGCAAGAATTATAGAACGGATTATACACACGACAAACGTATCCAGATATAAAGCCATGTTCTCTGGTAACAATCCAAACTATTTGCATCAAGATATATGGTCATTGAAATAAATAAATAAATAAATCCTCCATGAGCACGAACTGCATCAAGAATTGCAGGGATTATGCAGTGACTCCGGTTTTAAATTGTTTCATTTAGTTTATTTGATTTCTTCCTCCTCTCTTCTATGTGTCTTTTTCTGGTTTAATATCCAACAAGATTATTGTTCTGACTCATACCTGTAACTCACGAGATTATATTACAATACTGAATATTAGCTCTGTTACGTTCCTAGATAATAATACATTATAATTATCGAAATACCGAGTGCTCTACGAAAAGGTCAAGCTTTTATTTTTACTATGGATAAATGTAATTCACCTCTGTGAGAAAATATGTTCCAAGCTGTGGCGAGAAGTCATCAAGCTTTGGCCCTCTGCGGCTGCATCATGGGATATTTACTCAGGTCGGCAAGCTGAAACGTATCTATGCGTATATATTGATGGATGTGTGCAGGGCTGATAACATTTCACATCAGTCCATGCATATATTTCATTGCATGGGTACCCAAATTCTACTATTGACATTCTGCAGTGCTTTTTCCATTGTTGTCAGTGTTTGTTCTGTTACATGACTACGCAACAGCACTGCATGCCGCAATTACAAATGGGGGTGGGGTCGCACACTACTCACACACCGGCGGTGTCGCCCCTAAGGACTCTGGTCAATGTAGTAAAGTGTTCGCTATGCATCATCTTTCGATCTTCTGCTATCTTCGCTGTCTTCGCCATCCCTGGACACGTGTTTCGGGGTATCACCCCTCGTCAGCAGGGATAGGCCGTGTACTGGGGTTGCCGATGGCTGTCAATATCTGCCAAGTTGCCTGCTCGTCAGCCTGCTCGTCAGCCCGCTGCTCAAGAGACCATTTGTAACTTTAAAGCTCCCTTGAGCAGTGGGCTGACGGGCCTGGGATCCCGCACCTGCGCGCCTGAGTGGTACTATACCTGGCAGATATTGGCAGCCATCGGCAAAACCCGGAACACGTCCTATCCCTGCTGACGAGGGGTGATACCCCGAAACACGTATCCAGGGATGGCAAAGACAGCGAAGATAGCAGAAGATCGAAAGATGATGCATCGCGAACACTTTACTACATTGACCAGAGTCCTTAGGGCCGACACCGCCGGTGTGTGAGTAGTGTGCGACCCCACCCCCATTTGTATCTTTAAAGCTCCCTTGAGCAGTGGGCTGATGAACCTGTATCCCGCACCTACGTGCCTGAGTGGTACTATACCTGGCAGATATTGGCAGCCATCGGAAAAACCCGGAACACGTCCTATCCCTGCTGACGAGGGGTGATACCCTCAAACACGTGTCCAGGGATGGCCAAAACAACGAAGATAGCAGAAGATCGAAAGATGATGCATCGCAAACACTTTACTACATTGACCAGAGTCCTTAGGGGCGACACCGCCGGTGTGTGAGTAGTGTGCGACCCCACCCCCATTTGTATCTTTAAAGCTCCCTTGAGCAGCGGGCTGATGAGCCTGAGATCCTGCACCTACGCGCCTGAGTGGTACTATACCTGGCAGATACGTACTATCCCTGCTGACGAGGGGTAATACCACGAAACACGTGTCCAGGGATGGCGAAGACAGCGAAGATAGCAGAAGATCAAAAGATGATGCATCACGAACACTTTACTACATTGACCAGAGTCCTTAGGGGCGACACCGCCGGTGTGTGAGTAGTGTGCGACCCCACCCCTATTTGTAACTTTAAAGCTCCCTTAAGCAGCGGGCTGACGAGCCTGGGATCCCGCACCTACGCGCCTGAGTGGTACTATACCTGGCAGATAATGGCAGCCATCGACAACCCCAGTACACGGCCTATCCCTGCTGATGAGGGGTGATACCCCGAAACACATGTCCAGGGATGGCGAAGACAGCGAAGATAGCAGAAGATCGAAAGATGATGCATCGCGAACACTTTACTACATTGACAAGAGTCCTTAGGGGCGACACCGCCAGTGTGTGAGTAGTGTGCGACACCCCCCCCCCATTTGTAACTTTAAAGCTCCCTTGAGCAGCGGGCTGACAAGCCTGGGATCCCGCACCTACGCGCCTGAGTGGTACTATACCTGGCAGATATTGGCAGCCATCGGCAACCCCAGTACATGGCCTATCCCTGCTGACGAGGGGTGATACCCCGAAACACGTGTCCAGGGATGGCGAAGACAGCGAAGATAGCAGAAGATCGAAAGATGATGCATCGCGAACACTTTACTACATTGACCAGAGTCCTTAGGGGCGACACCGCCGGTGTGTGAGTAGTGTGCGACCCCACCCCCATTTGTAACTTTAAAGCTCCCTTGGCAGCGGGCTGACAAGCCTGGGATCCCGCACCTACGCGCCTGAGTGGTACTATACCTGGCAGATATTGGCTGCCATTGGCAACCCCAGTACACGGCCTATCCCTGCTGACGAGGGGTGATACCCCGAAACACGTGTCCAGGGATGGCGAAGACAGCGAAGATAGCAGAAGACCGAAAGATGATGCATCGCGAACACTTTACTACATTGACCATAGTCCTTAGGGGCGACACCTCCGGTGTGTGAGTAGTGTGCGACCCCACCCCCATTTGTAACTTTAAAGCTCCCTTGAGCAGCGGGCTGACGAGCCTGGGATCCCGCACCTACGCGCCTGAGTGGTACTATACCTGGCAGATATTGGCAGCCATCGGCAACCCCAGTACACAGCCTATCCCTGCTGACGAGGGGTGATACCCCGAAACACGTGTCAAGGGATGGCGAAGACAGCGAAGATAGCAGAAGATCGAAAGATGATGCATCACAAACACTTTACTACATTGACCAGAGTCCTTAGGGGCGACACCGCCGGTGTGTGAGTAGTGTGCGACCCAACCCCCATTTGTAACTTTAAAGCTCCCTTGAGCAGCGGGCTGACAAGCCTGGGATCCCGCACCTAAGCGCCTGAGTGGTACTATACCTGGCAGATATTGGCAGCCATCGGCAACCCCAGTACACGGCCTATCCCTGCTGACGAGGGGTTATACCCCGAAACACGTGTCCAGGGATGGCGAAGACTGCGAAGATAGCAGAAGATCGAAAGATGATGCATCGCGAACACTTTACTACATTGACCAGAGTCCTTAGGGGCGACACCGCCGGTGTGTGAGTAGTGTGCGACCCCACCCCCATTTGTAACTTTAAAGCTCCCTTGAGCAGCAGGCTGACGAGCCTGGGATCCCGCACCTACGCGCCTGAATGGTACTATACCTGGCAGATATTGGCAGCCATCGGCAACCCCAGTACACAGCCTATCCCTGCTGATGAGGGGTGATACCCCGAAACACGTGTCCAGGGATGGCGAAGACAGCGAAGATAGCAGAAGATCGAAAGATGATGCATCGCGAACACTTTACTACATTGACCAGAGTCCTTAGGGGCGACACCGCCGGTGTGTGAGTAGTGTGCGACCCCACCCCCATTTGTATCTTTAAAGCTCCCTTGAGCAGCGGGCTGATGAGCCTGGGATCCGGCACCTACGCGCCTGAGTGGCACTATACCTGGCAGATATTGGCAGCCATCGGCAAAACCCGGAACACGTCCTATTCCTGCTTACGAGGGGTGATACCCCGAAACACGTGTCCAGGGATGGCGAAGACAGCGAAGATAGCAGAAGATCGAAAGATGATGCATCGCGAACACTTTACTACATTGACCAGAGTCCTTAGGGGCGACACCGCCGGTGTTTGAGTAGTGTGCGACCCCACCCCCATTTGTATCTTTAAAGCTCCCTTGAGCAGCGGGCTGATGAGCCTGAAATCCTGCACCTACGCGCCTGAGTGGTACTATACCTGGCAGATACGTACTATCCCTGCTGACGAGGGGTGATACCCCGAAACACGTGTCCAGGGATGGCGAAGACAGCGAAGATAGCAGAAGATCGAAAGATGATGCATCACGAACACTTTACTACATTGACCAGAGTCCTTAGGGGCGACACCGCCGGTGTGTGAGTAGTGTGCGACCCCACCCCCATTTGTAACTTTAAAGCTCCCTTAAACAGCGGGCTGACGAGCCTGGGATCCCGCACCTACGCGCCTGAGTGGTACTATACCTGGCAGATAATGGCAGCCATCGACAACCCCAGTACACGGCCTATCCCTGCTGACGAGGGGTGATACCCCGAAACACATGTCCAGGGATGGCGAAGACAGCAAAGATAGCAGAAGATCGAAAGATGATGCATCGCAAACACTTTACTACATTGACAAGAGTCCTTAGGGGCGACACCGCCAGTGTGTGAGTAGTGTGCGACCCCCCCCCCCATTTGTAACTTTAAAGCTCCCTTGAGCAGCGGGCTGACGAGCCTGGGATCCCGCACCTACGCACCTGAGTGGTACTATACCTGGCAGATATTGGCAGCCATCGGCAACCCCAGTACATGGCCTATCCCTGCTGACGAGGGGTGATACCCCGAAACACGTGTCCAGGGATGGCGAAGACAGCGAAGATAGCAGAAGATCGAAAGATGATGCATCGAGAACACTTTACTACATTGACCAGAGTCCTTAGGGGCGACACCACCGGTGTGTGAGTAGTGTGCGACCCCACCCCCATTTGTAACTTTAAAGCTCCCTTGGCAGCGGGCTGACAAGCCTGGGATCCCGCACCTACGCGCCTGAGTGGTACTATACCTGGCAGATATTGGCTGCCATTGGCAACCCCAGTACACGGCCTATCCCTGCTGACGAGGGGTGATACCCCGAAACACGTGTCCAGGGATGGCGAAGACAGCGAAGATAGCAGAAGACCGAAAGATGATGCATCGCGAACACTTTACTACATTGACCAGAGTCCTTAGGGGCGACACCGCCGGTGTGTGAGTAGTGTGCGACCCCACCCCCATTTGTAACTTTAAAGCTCCCTTGAGCAGCGGGCTGACGAGCCTGGGATCCCGCACCTACGCGCCTGAGTGGTACTATACCTGGCAGATATTGGCAGCCATCGGCAACCCCAGTACACAGCCTATCCCTGCTGACGAGGGGTGATACCCCGAAACACGTGTCAAGGGATGGCGAAGACAGCGAAGATAGCAGAAGATCGAAAGATGATGCATCACAAACACTTTACTACATTGACCAGAGTCCTTTGGGGCGACACCGCCGGTGTGTGAGTAGTGTGCGACCCCACCCCCATTTGTAACTTTAAAGCTCCCTTGAGCAGCGGGCTGACAAGCCTGGGATCCCGCACCTATGCGCCTGAGTGGTACTATACCTAGCAGATATTGGCAGCCATCGGCAACCCCAGTACACGGCCTATCCCTGCTGACGAGGGGTTATACCCCGAAACACGTGTCCAGGGATGGCGAAGACTGCGAAGATAGCAGAAGATCGAAAGATGATGCATCGCGAACTCTTTACTACATTGACCAGAGTCCTTAGGGGCGACACCGCCGGTGTGTGAGTAGTGTGAGACCCCACCCCCATTTGTAACTTTAAAGCTCCCTTGAGCAGCAGGCTGACGAGCCTGGGATCCCGCACCTACGCGCCTGAATGGTACTATACCTGGCAGATATTGGCAGCCATCGGCAACCCAAGTACACAGCCTATCCCTGCTGATGAGGGGTGATACCCCGAAACACGTGTCCAGGGATGGCGAAGACAGCGAAGATAGCAGAAGATCGAAAGATGATGCATCGCGAACACTTTACTACATTGACCAGAGTCCTTAGGGGCGACACCGCCGGTGTGTGAGTAGTGTACGACCCCACCCCTATTTGTATCTTTAAATCTCCCTTGAGCAGCGGGCTGATGAGCCTGGGATCCCGCACCTACGCGCCTGAGTGGCACTATACCTGGCAGATATTGGCAGCCATCGGCAAAACCCGGAACACGTCCTATTCCTGCTTACGAGGGGTGATACCCCGAAACACGTGTCCAGGGATGGCGAAGACAGCGAAGATAGCAGAAGATCGAAAGATGATGCATCGCGAACACTTTACTACATTGACCAGAGTCCTTAGGGGCGACACCGCCGGTGTGTGAGTAGTGTGCGACCCCACCCCCATTTGTATCTTTAAAGCTCCCTTGAGCAGTGGGCTGATGAACCTGAGATCCCGCACCTACGTGCCTGAGTGGTACTATACCTGGCAGATATTGTCAGCCATCGGAAAAACCCGGAACACATCCTATCCCTGCTGACGAGGGGTGATACCCTGAAACACGTGTCCAGGGACGGCGAAAACAGCGAAGATAGCAGAAGATCGAAAGATGATGCATTGCGAACACTTTACTACATTGACCAGAGTCCTTAGGGGCGACACCGCCGGTGTGTGAGTAGTGTGCGACCCCACCCCCATTTGTATCTTTAAAGCTCCCTTGAGCAGCGGGCTGATGAGCCTGGGATCCCGCACCTACACGCGTGAGTGGTACTATACCTGGCAGATATTGGCATCCATCCGCAACCCCAGTACACAGCCTATCCCTGCTGACGAGGGGTTATACCCCGAAACACGTGTCCAGTGATGGCTAAGACTGCAAAGATAGCAGAAGATCGAAAGATGATGCATCGCGAACACTTTACTACATTGACCAGAGTCCTTAGGGGCGACACCGCCGGTGTGTGAGTAGTGTGCCACCCCACCCCCATTTGTAACTTTAAAGCTCCCTTGAGCAGCAGGCTGACGAGCCTGGGATCCCGCACCTACGCGCCTGAGTGGTACTATACCTGGCAGATATTGGCAGCCATCGGCAACCCCAGTACACAGCCTATCCCTGCTGACGAGGGGTGATACCCCGAAACACGTGTCCAGGGACGGCGAAGACAGCGAAGATAGTAGAAGATCGAAAGATGATGCATCGCGAACACTTTACTACATTGACCAGAGTCCTTAGGGGCGACACCGCCAGTGTGTGAGTAGTGTGCGACCCCATCCCCATTTGTAACTTTCAAGCTCCCTTGAGCAGCGGGCTGACGAGCCTGGGATCCCGCACCTACGCGCCTGAGTGGTACTATACCTGGCAGATATTGGCAGCCATCGGCAACCCCAGTACACAGCCTATCCCTGCTGACGAGGGGTGATACCCCGAAACACGTGTCCAGGGACGGCGAAGACAGCGAAGATAGCAGAAGATCGAAAGATGATGCATCGCGAACACTTTACTACATTGACCAGAGTCCTTAGGGGCGGCACCGCCGGTGTGTGAGTAGTGTGCGACCCCACCCCCATTTGTATCTTTAAAGCTCCCTTGAGCAGCAAGCTGATGAGCCTGGGATCCCGCACCTACGCGCCTGAGTGGCACTATACCTGGCAGATATTGGCAGCCATCGGCAAAACCCGGAACACGTCCTATCCCTGATGACGAGGGGTGATACCCCGAAACACGTGTCCAGGGATGGCGAAGACAGCGAAGATAGCAGAAGATCGAAAGATGATGCATCGCGAACACTTTACTACATTGACCAGAGTCCTTAGGGGCGACACCGCCGGTGTGTGAGTAGTGTGCGACCCGACCCCCATTTCTATCTTTAAAGCTCCCTTGAGCAGTGGGCTGATGAACCTCGGATCCCGCACCTACGTGCCTGAGTGGTACTATACCTGGCAGATATTGGCAGCCATCGGAAAAACCCGGAACACGTCCTATCCCTGCTGACGAGGGGTGATACCCTGAAACACGTGTCCAGGGATGGCGAAAACAGCGAAGATAGCAGAAGATCGAAAGATGATGCATCGCGAACACTTTACTACATTGACCAGAGTCCTTAGGGGCGACACCGCCGGTGTGTGCGTAGTGTGCGACCCCACCCCCATTTGTATCTTTAAAGCTCCCTTGAGCAGCGCGCTGATGAGCCTGGGATCCCGCACCCACGTGCCTGAGTGATACTATACCTGGCAGATACGTACTATCCCTGCTGACGAGGGGTGATACCCCGAAACACGTGTCCAGGGATGGCGAAGACAGCGAAGATAGCAGAATATCGAAAGATGATGCATCACAAACACTTTACTACATTGACCAGAGTCCTTAGGGGCGACACCACCGGTGTGTGAGTAGTGTGCGACCCCACCCCCATTTGTAACTTTAAAGCTCCCTTGAGCAGCGGGCTGACGAGCCTGGGATCCCGCACCTACGCGCCTGAGTGGTACTATACCTGGCAGATATTGGCAGCCATCGGCAACCCCAGTACACGGCTTATCCCTGCTGACGAGGGGTTATACCCCGAAACACGTGTCCAGGGATGGCGAAGACTGCGAAGATAGCAGAAGATCGAAAGATGATGCATCGCGAACACTTTACTACATTGACCAGAGTCCTTAGGGGCGACACCGCCGGTGTGTGAGTAGTGTGCGACCCCACCCCCATTTGTAACTTTAAAGCTCCCTTGAGCAGCAGGCTGACGAGCCTGGGATCCCGCACCTACGCGCCTGAGTGGTACTATACCTGGCAGATATTGGCAGCCATCGGCAACCCCAGAACCCAGCCTATCCCTGCTGACGAGGGGTGATACCCCGAAACACGTGTCCAGGGATGGCGAAGACAGCGAAGATAGCAGAAGATCGAAAGATGATGCATCGCGAACACTTTACTACATTGACCAGAGTCCTTAGGGGCGACACCGCCGGTGTGTGAGTAGTGTGCGACCCCACCCCCATTTGTATCTTTAAAGCTCCCTTGAGCAGCGGGCTGATGAGCCTGGGATCCCGCACCTACGCGCCTGAGTGGCACTATACCTGGTAGATATTGGCAGCCATCGGCAAAACCCGGAACACGTCCTATCCCTGCTGACGAGGGGTGATACCCCGAAACACGTGTCCAGGGTTGGCGAAGACAGCGAAGATAGCCGAAGATCGAAAGATGATGCATCACAAACACTTTACTACATTGACCAGAGTCCTTAGGGGCGTCACCGCCGGTGTGTGAGTAGTGTGCGACCCCACCCCCATTTGTAACTTTAAAGCTCCCTTAAGCAGCGGACTGACGAGCCTGGGATCCCGCACCTACGCGACTGAGGGGTACTATACCTGGCAGATATTGGCAGCCATCGACAACCCCAGTACATGGCCTATTCCTGCTGACGAGGGGTGATACCCCGAAACACATGTCCAGGGATGGCAAAGACAGCGAAGATAGCAGAAGATCGAAAGATGATGCATCGCAAACACTTTACTTCATTTACCAGAGTCCATAGGGGCAACACCGCCGGTGTGTGAGTAGTGTGCGACACCCCCCCATTCGTAATTTTAAAGCTCCCTTGAGCAGCGGGCTGACGAGCCTGGGATCCCGCACCTACGCGCCTGAGTGGTACTATACCTGGCAGATATTGGCAGCCATCGGCAACCCCAGTACACGGCCTATCCCTGCAGACTAGGGGTGATACCCGGAAACACGTGTTCAGGGACGGCGAAGACAGCGAAGATAGCAGAAGATCGAAAGATGATGCATTGCGAACACTTTACTACATTGACCAGAGTCCTTAAGGGCGACACCGCCGGTGTGTGAGTAGTGTGCGACCCCACCCCCATTTGTAACTTTAAAGCTCCCTTGAGCAGCGGACTGACAAGCCTGGGATCACGCACCTACGCGCCTGAGCGGTACTATACCTGGCAGATATTGACAGCCATTGGCAACCCCAGTACACGGCCTATCCCTGCTGATGAGGGGTGATACCCCGAAACACGTGTCCAGGGATGGCGAAGACAGCGAAGATAGCAGAAGATCGAAAGATGATGCATCGCGAACACTTTACTACATTGACCAGAGTCCTTAGGGGCGACACCGCCGGTGTGTGAGTAGTGTGCGACCCCACCCCCATTTGTAACTTTAAAGCTTCCTTGAGCAGCGGGCTGACGAGCCTGGGATCCCGCACCTACGCGCCTGAGTGGTACTATACCTGGCAGATATTGGCAGCCATCGGCAACCCCAGTACACAGCCTATCCCTGCTGACGAGGGGTGATACCCCGAAACACGTGTCCAGGGATGGCGAAGACAGCGAAGATAGCAGAAGATCGAAAGATGATGCATCACAAACACTTTACT
This sequence comes from Lissotriton vulgaris, assembly GCF_964263255.1. NCBI lineage: Eukaryota > Metazoa > Chordata > Amphibia > Caudata > Salamandridae > Lissotriton > Lissotriton vulgaris. The sequence goes on along the minus strand of NC_141696.1, from coordinate 851,101,905 downwards.
ACATTGACCAGAGTCCTTAGGGGCGACACCGCCGGTGTGTGAGTAGTGTGCGACCCCACCCCCATTTGTAAATTTAAAGCTCCCTTGAGCAGCGGGCCGACGAGCCTGGGATCCCGCACCTACGCGCCTGAGTGGCACTATACCTGGCAGATATTGGCAGCCATCGGCAACCCCAGTACACGGCCTATCCCTGCTGACGAGGGGTGATACCCCGAAACACGTGTCCAGGGATGGCGAAGACAGCGAAGATAGCAGAAGATCGAAAGATGATGCATCGAGAACACTTTACTACATTGACCAGAGTCCTTAGGGGCGACACCACCGGTGTGTGAGTAGTGTGCGACCCCACCCCCATTTGTAACTTTAAAGCTCCCTTGGCAGCGGGCTGACAAGCCTGGGATCCCGCACCTACGCGCCTGAGTGGTACTATACCTGGCAGATATTGGCTGCCATTGGCAACCCCAGTACACGGCCTATCCCTGCTGACGAGGGGTGATACCCCGAAACACGTGTCCAGGGATGGCGAAGACAGCGAAGATAGCAGAAGACCGAAAGATGATGCATCGCGAACACTTTACTACATTGACCAGAGTCCTTAGGGGCGACACCGCCGGTGTGTGAGTAGTGTGCGACCCCACCCCCATTTGTAACTTTAAAGCTCCCTTGAGCAGCGGGCTGACGAGCCTGGGATCCCGCACCTACGCGCCTGAGTGGTACTATACCTGGCAGATATTGGCAGCCATCGGCAACCCCAGTACACAGCCTATCCCTGCTGACGAGGGGTGATACCCCGAAACACGTGTCAAGGGATGGCGAAGACAGCGAAGATAGCAGAAGATCGAAAGATGATGCATCACAAACACTTTACTACATTGACCAGAGTCCTTTGGGGCGACACCGCCGGTGTGTGAGTAGTGTGCGACCCCACCCCCATTTGTAACTTTAAAGCTCCCTTGAGCAGCGGGCTGACAAGCCTGGGATCCCGCACCTATGCACCTGAGTGGTACTATACCTAGCAGATATTGGCAGCCATCGGCAACCCCAGTACACGGCCTATCCCTGCTGACGAGGGGTTATACCCCGAAACACGTGTCCAGGGATGGCGAAGACTGCGAAGATAGCAGAAGATCGAAAGATGATGCATCGCGAACACTTTACTACATTGACCAGAGTCCTTAGGGGCGACACCGCCGGTGTGTGAGTAGTGTGAGACCCCACCCCCATTTGTAACTTTAAAGCTCCCTTGAGCAGCAGGCTGACGAGCCTGGGATCCCGCACCTACGCGCCTGAATGGTACTATACCTGGCAGATATTGGCAGCCATCGGCAACCCAAGTACACAGCCTATCCCTGCTGATGAGGGGTGATACCCCGAAACACGTGTCCAGGGATGGCGAAGACAGCGAAGATAGCAGAAGATCGAAAGATGATGCATCGCGAACACTTTACTACATTGACCAGAGTCCTTAGGGGCGACACCGCCGGTGTGTGAGTAGTGTACGACCCCACCCCTATTTGTATCTTTAAATCTCCCTTGAGCAGCGGGCTGATGAGCCTGGGATCCCGCACCTACGCGCCTGAGTGGCACTATACCTGGCAGATATTGGCAGCCATCGGCAAAACCCGGAACACGTCCTATTCCTGCTTACGAGGGGTGATACCCCGAAACACGTGTCCAGGGATGGCGAAGACAGCGAAGATAGCAGAAGATCGAAAGATGATGCATCGCGAACACTTTACTACATTGACCAGAGTCCTTAGGGGCGACACCGCCGGTGTGTGAGTAGTGTGCGACCCCACCCCCATTTGTATCTTTAAAGCTCCCTTGAGCAGTGGGCTGATGAACCTGAGATCCCGCACCTACGTGCCTGAGTGGTACTATACCTGGCAGATATTGTCAGCCATCGGAAAAACCCGGAACACATCCTATCCCTGCTGACGAGGGGTGATACCCTGAAACACGTGTCCAGGGACGGCGAAAACAGCGAAGATAGCAGAAGATCGAAAGATGATGCATTGCGAACACTTTACTACATTGACCAGAGTCCTTAGGGGCGACACCGCCGGTGTGTGAGTAGTGTGCGACCCCACCCCCATTTGTATCTTTAAAGCTCCCTTGAGCAGCGGGCTGATGAGCCTGGGATCCCGCACCTACACGCGTGAGTGGTACTATACCTGGCCGATATTGGCATCCATCCGCAACCCCAGTACACAGCCTATCCCTGCTGACGAGGGGTTATACCCCGAAACACGTGTCCAGTGATGGCTAAGACTGCAAAGATAGCAGAAGATCGAAAGATGATGCATCGCGAACACTTTACTACATTGACCAGAGTCCTTAGGGGCGACACCGCCGGTGTGTGAGTAGTGTGCCACCCCACCCCCATTTGTAACTTTAAAGCTCCCTTGAGCAGCAGGCTGACGAGCCTGGGATCCCGCACCTACGCGCCTGAGTGGTACTATACCTGGCAGATATTGGCAGCCATCGGCAACCCCAGTACACAGCCTATCCCTGCTGACGAGGGGTGATACCCCGAAACACGTGTCCAGGGACGGCGAAGACAGCGAAGATAGTAGAAGATCGAAAGATGATGCATCGCGAACACTTTACTACATTGACCAGAGTCCTTAGGGGCGACACCGCCAGTGTGTGAGTAGTGTGCGACCCCATCCCCATTTGTAACTTTCAAGCTCCCTTGAGCAGCGGGCTGACGAGCCTGGGATCCCGCACCTACGCGCCTGAGTGGTACTATACCTGGCAGATATTGGCAGCCATCGGCAACCCCAGTACACAGCCTATCCCTGCTGACGAGGGGTGATACCCCGAAACACGTGTCCAGGGACGGCGAAGACAGCGAAGATAGCAGAAGATCGAAAGATGATGCATCGCGAACACTTTACTACATTGACCAGAGTCCTTAGGGGCGGCACCGCCGGTGTGTGAGTAGTGTGCGACCCCACCCCCATTTGTATCTTTAAAGCTCCCTTGAGCAGCAAGCTGATGAGCCTGGGATCCCGCACCTACGCGCCTGAGTGGCACTATACCTGGCAGATATTGGCAGCCATCGGCAAAACCCGGAACACGTCCTATCCCTGATGACGAGGGGTGATACCCCGAAACACGTGTCCAGGGATGGCGAAGACAGCGAAGATAGCAGAAGATCGAAAGATGATGCATCGCGAACACTTTACTACATTGACCAGAGTCCTTAGGGGCGACACCGCCGGTGTGTGAGTAGTGTGCGACCCGACCCCCATTTCTATCTTTAAAGCTCCCTTGAGCAGTGGGCTGATGAACCTCGGATCCCGCACCTACGTGCCTGAGTGGTACTATACCTGGCAGATATTGGCAGCCATCGGAAAAACCCGGAACACGTCCTATCCCTGCTGACGAGGGGTGATACCCTGAAACACGTGTCCAGGGATGGCGAAAACAGCGAAGATAGCAGAAGATCGAAAGATGATGCATCGCGAACACTTTACTACATTGACCAGAGTCCTTAGGGGCGACACCGCCGGTGTGTGCGTAGTGTGCGACCCCACCCCCATTTGTATCTTTAAAGCTCCCTTGAGCAGCGCGCTGATGAGCCTGGGATCCCGCACCCACGTGCCTGAGTGATACTATACCTGGCAGATACGTACTATCCCTGCTGACGAGGGGTGATACCCCGAAACACGTGTCCAGGGATGGCGAAGACAGCGAAGATAGCAGAATATCGAAAGATGATGCATCACAAACACTTTACTACATTGACCAGAGTCCTTAGGGGCGACACCACCGGTGTGTGAGTAGTGTGCGACCCCACCCCCATTTGTAACTTTAAAGCTCCCTTGAGCAGCGGGCTGACGAGCCTGGGATCCCGCACCTACGCGCCTGAGTGGTACTATACCTGGCAGATATTGGCAGCCATCGGCAACCCCAGTACACGGCTTATCCCTGCTGACGAGGGGTTATACCCCGAAACACGTGTCCAGGGATGGCGAAGACTGCTAAGATAGCAGAAGATCGAAAGATGATGCATCGCGAACACTTTACTACATTGACCAGAGTCCTTAGGGGCGACACCGCCGGTGTGTGAGTAGTGTGCGACCCCACCCCCATTTGTAACTTTAAAGCTCCCTTGAGCAGCAGGCTGACGAGCCTGGGATCCCGCACCTACGCGCCTGAGTGGTACTATACCTGGCAGATATTGGCAGCCATCGGCAACCCCAGAACCCAGCCTATCCCTGCTGACGAGGGGTGATACCCCGAAACACGTGTCCAGGGATGGCGAAGACAGCGAAGATAGCAGAAGATCGAAAGATGATGCATCGCGAACACTTTACTACATTGACCAGAGTCCTTAGGGGCGACACCGCCGGTGTGTGAGTAGTGTGCGACCCCACCCCCATTTGTATCTTTAAAGCTCCCTTGAGCAGCGGGCTGATGAGCCTGGGATCCCGCACCTACGCGCCTGAGTGGCACTATACCTGGTAGATATTGGCAGCCATCGGCAAAACCCGGAACACGTCCTATCCCTGCTGACGAGGGGTGATACCCCGAAACACGTGTCCAGGGTTGGCGAAGACAGCGAAGATAGCCGAAGATCGAAAGATGATGCATCACAAACACTTTACTACATTGACCAGAGTCCTTAGGGGCGTCACCGCCGGTGTGTGAGTAGTGTGCGACCCCACCCCCATTTGTAACTTTAAAGCTCCCTTAAGCAGCGGACTGACGAGCCTGGGATCCCGCACCTACGCGACTGAGGGGTACTATACCTGGCAGATATTGGCAGCCATCGACAACCCCAGTACATGGCCTATTCCTGCTGACGAGGGGTGATACCCCGAAACACATGTCCAGGGATGGCAAAGACAGCGAAGATAGCAGAAGATCGAAAGATGATGCATCGCAAACACTTTACTTCATTTACCAGAGTCCATAGGGGCAACACCGCCGGTGTGTGAGTAGTGTGCGACACCCCCCCATTCGTAATTTTAAAGCTCCCTTGAGCAGCGGGCTGACGAGCCTGGGATCCCGCACCTACGCGCCTGAGTGGTACTATACCTGGCAGATATTGGCAGCCATCGGCAACCCCAGTACACGGCCTATCCCTGCAGACTAGGGGTGATACCCGGAAACACGTGTTCAGGGACGGCGAAGACAGCGAAGATAGCAGAAGATCGAAAGATGATGCATTGCGAACACTTTACTACATTGACCAGAGTCCTTAAGGGCGACACCGCCGGTGTGTGAGTAGTGTGCGACCCCACCCCCATTTGTAACTTTAAAGCTCCCTTGAGCAGCGGACTGACAAGCCTGGGATCACGCACCTACGCGCCTGAGCGGTACTATACCTGGCAGATATTGACAGCCATTGGCAACCCCAGTACACGGCCTATCCCTGCTGATGAGGGGTGATACCCCGAAACACGTGTCCAGGGATGGCGAAGACAGCGAAGATAGCAGAAGATCGAAAGATGATGCATCGCGAACACTTTACTACATTGACCAGAGTCCTTAGGGGCGACACCGCCGGTGTGTGAGTAGTGTGCGACCCCACCCCCATTTGTAACTTTAAAGCTTCCTTGAGCAGCGGGCTGACGAGCCTGGGATCCCGCACCTACGCGCCTGAGTGGTACTATACCTGGCAGATATTGGCAGCCATCGGCAACCCCAGTACACAGCCTATCCCTGCTGACGAGGGGTGATACCCCGAAACACGTGTCCAGGGATGGCGAAGACAGCGAAGATAGCAGAAGATCGAAAGATGATGCATCACAAACACTTTACTACATTGACCAGAGTCCTTAGGGGCGACACCGCCGGTGTGTGAGTAGTGTGCGACCCCACCCCCATTTGTAAATTTAAAGCTCCCTTGAGCAGCGGGCCGACGAGCCTGGGATCCCGCACCTACGCGCCTGAGTGGCACTATACCTGGCAGATATTGGCAGCCATCGGCAACCCCAGTACACGGCCTATCCCTGCTGACGAGGGGTGATACCCCGAAACACGTGTCCAGGGATGGCGAAGACAGCGAAGATAGCAGAAGATCGAAAGATGATGCATCGAGAACACTTTACTACATTGACCAGAGTCCTTAGGGGCGACACCACCGGTGTGTGAGTAGTGTGCGACCCCACCCCCATTTGTAACTTTAAAGCTCCCTTGGCAGCGGGCTGACAAGCCTGGGATCCCGCACCTACGCGCCTGAGTGGTACTATACCTGGCAGATATTGGCTGCCATTGGCAACCCCAGTACACGGCCTATCCCTGCTGACGAGGGGTGATACCCCGAAACACGTGTCCAGGGATGGCGAAGACAGCGAAGATAGCAGAAGACCGAAAGATGATGCATCGCGAACACTTTACTACATTGACCAGAGTCCTTAGGGGCGACACCGCCGGTGTGTGAGTAGTGTGCGACCCCACCCCCATTTGTAACTTTAAAGCTCCCTTGAGCAGCGGGCTGACGAGCCTGGGATCCCGCACCTACGCGCCTGAGTGGTACTATACCTGGCAGATATTGGCAGCCATCGGCAACCCCAGTACACAGCCTATCCCTGCTGACGAGGGGTGATACCCCGAAACACGTGTCAAGGGATGGCGAAGACAGCGAAGATAGCAGAAGATCGAAAGATGATGCATCACAAACACTTTACTACATTGACCAGAGTCCTTTGGGGCGACACCGCCGGTGTGTGAGTAGTGTGCGACCCCACCCCCATTTGTAACTTTAAAGCTCCCTTGAGCAGCGGGCTGACAAGCCTGGGATCCCGCACCTATGCACCTGAGTGGTACTATACCTAGCAGATATTGGCAGCCATCGGCAACCCCAGTACACGGCCTATCCCTGCTGACGAGGGGTTATACCCCGAAACACGTGTCCAGGGATGGCGAAGACTGCGAAGATAGCAGAAGATCGAAAGATGATGCATCGCGAACACTTTACTACATTGACCAGAGTCCTTAGGGGCGACACCGCCGGTGTGTGAGTAGTGTGAGACCCCACCCCCATTTGTAACTTTAAAGCTCCCTTGAGCAGCAGGCTGACGAGCCTGGGATCCCGCACCTACGCGCCTGAATGGTACTATACCTGGCAGATATTGGCAGCCATCGGCAACCCAAGTACACAGCCTATCCCTGCTGATGAGGGGTGATACCCCGAAACACGTGTCCAGGGATGGCGAAGACAGCGAAGATAGCAGAAGATCGAAAGATGATGCATCGCGAACACTTTACTACATTGACCAGAGTCCTTAGGGGCGACACCGCCGGTGTGTGAGTAGTGTACGACCCCACCCCTATTTGTATCTTTAAATCTCCCTTGAGCAGCGGGCTGATGAGCCTGGGATCCCGCACCTACGCGCCTGAGTGGCACTATACCTGGCAGATATTGGCAGCCATCGGCAAAACCCGGAACACGTCCTATTCCTGCTTACGAGGGGTGATACCCCGAAACACGTGTCCAGGGATGGCGAAGACAGCGAAGATAGCAGAAGATCGAAAGATGATGCATCGCGAACACTTTACTACATTGACCAGAGTCCTTAGGGGCGACACCGCCGGTGTGTGAGTAGTGTGCGACCCCACCCCCATTTGTATCTTTAAAGCTCCCTTGAGCAGTGGGCTGATGAACCTGAGATCCCGCACCTACGTGCCTGAGTGGTACTATACCTGGCAGATATTGTCAGCCATCGGAAAAACCCGGAACACATCCTATCCCTGCTGACGAGGGGTGATACCCTGAAACACGTGTCCAGGGACGGCGAAAACAGCGAAGATAGCAGAAGATCGAAAGATGATGCATTGCGAACACTTTACTACATTGACCAGAGTCCTTAGGGGCGACACCGCCGGTGTGTGAGTAGTGTGCGACCCCACCCCCATTTGTATCTTTAAAGCTCCCTTGAGCAGCGGGCTGATGAGCCTGGGATCCCGCACCTACACGCGTGAGTGGTACTATACCTGGCCGATATTGGCATCCATCCGCAACCCCAGTACACAGCCTATCCCTGCTGACGAGGGGTTATACCCCGAAACACGTGTCCAGTGATGGCTAAGACTGCAAAGATAGCAGAAGATCGAAAGATGATGCATCGCGAACACTTTACTACATTGACCAGAGTCCTTAGGGGCGACACCGCCGGTGTGTGAGTAGTGTGCCACCCCACCCCCATTTGTAACTTTAAAGCTCCCTTGAGCAGCAGGCTGACGAGCCTGGGATCCCGCACCTACGCGCCTGAGTGGTACTATACCTGGCAGATATTGGCAGCCATCGGCAACCCCAGTACACAGCCTATCCCTGCTGACGAGGGGTGATACCCCGAAACACGTGTCCAGGGACGGCGAAGACAGCGAAGATAGTAGAAGATCGAAAGATGATGCATCGCGAACACTTTACTACATTGACCAGAGTCCTTAGGGGCGACACCGCCAGTGTGTGAGTAGTGTGCGACCCCATCCCCATTTGTAACTTTCAAGCTCCCTTGAGCAGCGGGCTGACGAGCCTGGGATCCCGCACCTACGCGCCTGAGTGGTACTATACCTGGCAGATATTGGCAGCCATCGGCAACCCCAGTACACAGCCTATCCCTGCTGACGAGGGGTGATACCCCGAAACACGTGTCCAGGGACGGCGAAGACAGCGAAGATAGCAGAAGATCGAAAGATGATGCATCGCGAACACTTTACTACATTGACCAGAGTCCTTAGGGGCGGCACCGCCGGTGTGTGAGTAGTGTGCGACCCCACCCCCATTTGTATCTTTAAAGCTCCCTTGAGCAGCAAGCTGATGAGCCTGGGATCCCGCACCTACGCGCCTGAGTGGCACTATACCTGGCAGATATTGGCAGCCATCGGCAAAACCCGGAACACGTCCTATCCCTGATGACGAGGGGTGATACCCCGAAACACGTGTCCAGGGATGGCGAAGACAGCGAAGATAGCAGAAGATCGAAAGATGATGCATCGCGAACACTTTACTACATTGACCAGAGTCCTTAGGGGCGACACCGCCGGTGTGTGAGTAGTGTGCGACCCGACCCCCATTTCTATCTTTAAAGCTCCCTTGAGCAGTGGGCTGATGAACCTCGGATCCCGCACCTACGTGCCTGAGTGGTACTATACCTGGCAGATATTGGCAGCCATCGGAAAAACCCGGAACACGTCCTATCCCTGCTGACGAGGGGTGATACCCTGAAACACGTGTCCAGGGATGGCGAAAACAGCGAAGATAGCAGAAGATCGAAAGATGATGCATCGCGAACACTTTACTACATTGACCAGAGTCCTTAGGGGCGACACCGCCGGTGTGTGCGTAGTGTGCGACCCCACCCCCATTTGTATCTTTAAAGCTCCCTTGAGCAGCGCGCTGATGAGCCTGGGATCCCGCACCCACGTGCCTGAGTGATACTATACCTGGCAGATACGTACTATCCCTGCTGACGAGGGGTGATACCCCGAAACACGTGTCCAGGGATGGCGAAGACAGCGAAGATAGCAGAATATCGAAAGATGATGCATCACAAACACTTTACTACATTGACCAGAGTCCTTAGGGGCGACACCACCGGTGTGTGAGTAGTGTGCGACCCCACCCCCATTTGTAACTTTAAAGCTCCCTTGAGCAGCGGGCTGACGAGCCTGGGATCCCGCACCTACGCGCCTGAGTGGTACTATACCTGGCAGATATTGGCAGCCATCGGCAACCCCAGTACACGGCTTATCCCTGCTGACGAGGGGTTATACCCCGAAACACGTGTCCAGGGATGGCGAAGACTGCTAAGATAGCAGAAGATCGAAAGATGATGCATCGCGAACACTTTACTACATTGACCAGAGTCCTTAGGGGCGACACCGCCGGTGTGTGAGTAGTGTGCGACCCCACCCCCATTTGTAACTTTAAAGCTCCCTTGAGCAGCAGGCTGACGAGCCTGGGATCCCGCACCTACGCGCCTGAGTGGTACTATACCTGGCAGATATTGGCAGCCATCGGCAACCCCAGAACCCAGCCTATCCCTGCTGACGAGGGGTGATACCCCGAAACACGTGTCCAGGGATGGCGAAGACAGCGAAGATAGCAGAAGATCGAAAGATGATGCATCGCGAACACTTTACTACATTGACCAGAGTCCTTAGGGGCGACACCGCCGGTGTGTGAGTAGTGTGCGACCCCACCCCCATTTGTATCTTTAAAGCTCCCTTGAGCAGCGGGCTGATGAGCCTGGGATCCCGCACCTACGCGCCTGAGTGGCACTATACCTGGTAGATATTGGCAGCCATCGGCAAAACCCGGAACACGTCCTATCCCTGCTGACGAGGGGTGATACCCCGAAACACGTGTCCAGGGTTGGCGAAGACAGCGAAGATAGCCGAAGATCGAAAGATGATGCATCACAAACACTTTACTACATTGACCAGAGTCCTTAGGGGCGTCACCGCCGGTGTGTGAGTAGTGTGCGACCCCACCCCCATTTGTAACTTTAAAGCTCCCTTAAGCAGCGGACTGACGAGCCTGGGATCCCGCACCTACGCGACTGAGGGGTACTATACCTGGCAGATATTGGCAGCCATCGACAACCCCAGTACATGGCCTATTCCTGCTGACGAGGGGTGATACCCCGAAACACATGTCCAGGGATGGCAAAGACAGCGAAGATAGCAGAAGATCGAAAGATGATGCATCGCAAACACTTTACTTCATTGACCAGAGTCCATAGGGGCAACACCGCCGGTGTGTGAGCAGTGTGCGACACCCCCCCATTCGTAATTTTAAAGCTCCCTTGAGCAGCGGGCTGACGAGCCTGGGATCCCGCACCTACGCGCCTGAGTGGTACTATACCTGGCAGATATTGGCAGCCATCGGCAACCCCAGTACACGGCCTATCCCTGCAGACTAGGGGTGATACCCGGAAACACGTGTTCAGGGACGGCGAAGACAGCGAAGATAGCAGAAGATCGAAAGATGATGCATTGCGAACACTTTACTACATTGACCAGAGTCCTTAAGGGCGACACCGCCGGTGTGTGAGTAGTGTGCGACCCCACCCCCATTTGTAACTTTAAAGCTCCCTTGAGCAGCGGACTGACAAGCCTGGGATCACGCACCTACGCGCCTGAGCGGTACTATACCTGGCAAATATTGACAGCCATTGGCAACCCCAGTACACGGCCTATCCCTGCTGATGAGGGGTGATACCCCGAAACACGTGTCCAGGGATGGCGAAGACAGCGAAGATAGCAGAAGATCGAAAGATGATGCATCGCGAACACTTTACTACATTGACCAGAGTCCTTAGGGGCGACACCGCCGGTGTGTGAGTAGTGTGCGACCCCACCCCCATTTGTAACTTTAAAGCTTCCTTGAGCAGCGGGCTGACGAGCCTGGGATCCCGCACCTACGCGCCTGAGTGGTACTATACCTGGCAGATATTGGCAGCCATCGGCAACCCCAGTACACAGCCTATCCCTGCTGACGAGGGGTGATACCCCGAAACACGTGTCCAGGGATGGCGAAGACAGCGAAGATAGCAGAAGATCGAAAGATGATGCATCACAAACACTTTACTACATTGACCAGAGTCCTTAGGGGCGACACCGCCGGTGTGTGAGTAGTGTGCGACCCCACCCCCATTTGTAAATTTAAAGCTCCCTTGAGCAGCGGGCCGACGAGCCTGGGATCCCGCACCTACGCGCCTGAGTGGCACTATACCTGGCAGATATTGGCAGCCATCGGCAACCCCAGTACACGGCCTATCCCTGCTGACGAGGGGTTATACCCCTAAACACGTGTCCAGGGATGGCGAAGATAGCAGAAGATCGAAAGATGATGCATCGCGAACACTTTACTACATTGACCAGAGTCCTTAGGGGCGACACCGCCGGTGTGTGAGTAGTATGCGACCCCACCCCCATTTGTAACTTTAAAGCTCCCTTGAGCAGCAGGCTGACGAGCCTGGGATCCCGCACCTACGCACCTGAGTGGTACTATACCTGGCAGATATTGGCAGCCATCGGCAAACCCAGTACACAGCCTATCCCTGCTGACGAGGGGTGATACACGAAACACGTGTCCAGGGATGATGAAGACAGCGAAGATTGCAGAAGATCGAAAGATGATGCATCGCGAACACTTTACTACATTGACCAGAGTCCATAGGGGCGACCCCGCCGGTGTGTGAGTAGCGTGCGACACCCCCCCATTTGTAATTTTAAAGCTCCCTTGAGCAGCGGGCTGACGAGCCTTGGATCCCGCACCTACGCGCCTGAGTGGTACTATACCTGGCAGATATTGGCAGCCATCGGCAACCCCAGTACACCGCCTATCCCTCCTGACGAGGGGTGATACCCTGAAACACGTGTCCAGGGATGGCGAAGACAGCGAAGATAGCAGAAGATCGAAAGATGATGCATCACAAACACTTTACTACATTGACCAGAGCCTTAGGGGCGACACCGCCGGTGTGTGAGTAGTGTGCGACCCACCCACATTTGTAACTTTAAAGCTCCCTTGAGCAGCAGGTTGACAAGCCTGGGATCCCGCACCTACGCGCCTGAGTGGTACTATACCTGGCAGATATTGGCAGCCATTGGCAACCCCAGTACACGGCCTATCCCTGCTGACGAGGGGTTATACCCCGAAACACGTGTCCAGGGATGGCGAAGACTGCGAAGATAGCAGAAGATCGAAAGATGATGCATCGCGAACACTTTACTACATTGACCAGAGTCCTTAGGGGCGACACCGCCGGTGTGTGACCCCACCCCCATTTGTAACTTTAAAGCTCCCTTGAGCAGCAGGCTGACGAGCCTGGGATCCCGCACCTAGGCGCCTGAATGGTACTATACCTGGCAGATATTGGCAGCCATCGGCAACCCCAGTACACAGCCTATCCCTGCTGATGATGGGTGACACCCCGAAACACGTGTCCAGGGATGGCGAAAACAGCGAAGATAGCAGAAGATCGAAAGATGATGCATTGCGAACACTTTACTACATTGACCAGAGTCCTTAGGGGCGACACCGCCGGTGTGTGAGTAGTGTGCGACCCCACCCCTAATTGTATCTTTAAAGCTCCCTTGAGCAGCGGGCTGATGAGCCTGGGATCCCGCACCTACGCGCGTGAGTGGTACTATATCTGGCAGATATTGGCAGCCATCGGCAACCCCAGTACACAGCCTATCCCTGCTGACGAGGGGTGATACCCCGAAACACGTGTCCAGGGATGGCGAAGACAGCGAAGATAGCAGAAGAACGAAAGATGATGCATCACAAACACTTTACTACATTGACCAGAGTCCTTAGGGGCGACACCGCCGGTGTGTGAGTAGTGTGCGACCCCACCCCCATTTGTATCTTTAAAGCTCCCTTGAGCAGTGGGCTGACGAGCCTGGGATCCCGCACCTACGCGCCTGAGTGGTAGTATACCTGGCAGATACTGGCAGCCATCGGCAACCCCAGTACACGGCCTATCCCTGCTGACGAGGGGTTATACCCCGAAACACGTGTCCAGGGATGGCGAAGACTGCAAAGATAGCAGAAGATCGAAAGATGATGCATCGCGAACACTTTACTACATTGACCAGAGTCCTTAGGGGCGACACCGCCGGTGTGTGAGTAGTGTGCCACCCCACCCCCATTTGTAACTTTAAAGCTCCCTTGAGCAGCAGGCTGACGAGCCTGGGATCCCGCACCTACGCGCCTGAGTGGTACTATACCTGGCAGATATTGGCAGCCATCGGCCACCCCAGTACACAGCCTATCCCTGCTGACGAGGGGTGATACCCCGAAACACGTGTCCCGGGACGGCGAAGACAGCGAAGATAGCAGAAGATCGAAAGATGATGCATCGCGAACACTTTACTACATTGACCAGAGTCCTTAGGGGCGACACCGCCAGTGTGTGAGTAGTGTGCGACCCCATCCCCATTTGTAACTTTCAAGCTCCCTTGAGCAGCGGGCTGACGAGCCTGGGATCCGCACCTACGCGCCTGAGTGGTACTATACCTGGCCGATATTGGCAGCCATCGGCAACCCCAGTACACAGCCTATCCCTGCTGACGAGGGGTGATACCCCGAAACACGTGTCCAGGGATGGTGAAGACAGTGAAGATAGCAGAAGATCGAAAGATGATGCATCGCGAACACTTTACTACATTGACCAGAGTCCTTAGGGGCGACACCGCCGGTGTGTGAGTAGTGTGCGACCCCATCCCCATTTGTAACTTTCAAGCTCCCTTGAGCAGCAGGCTGATGAGCCTGGGATCCCGCACCTACGCGCCTGAGTGGCACTATACCTGGCAGATATTGGCAGCCATCGGCAAAACCCGGAACACGTCCTATCCCTGATGACGAGGGGTGATACCCTGAAACACGTGTCCAGGGATGGCGAAAACAGCGAAGATAGCAGAAGATCGAAAGATGATGCATCGCGAACACTTTACTACATTGACCAGAGTCCTTAGGGGCGACACCGCCGGTGTGTGCGACCCCACCCCCATTTGTATCTTTAAAGCTCCCTTGAGCAGCGCGCTGATGAGCCTGGGATCCCGCACCCACGTGCCTGAGTGATACTATACCTGGCAGATACGTACTATCCCTGCTGACGAGGGGTGATACCCCGAAACACGTGTCCAGGGATGGCGAAGACAGCGAAGATAGCAGAAGATCGAAAGATGATGCATCACAAACACTTTACTACATTGACCAGAGTCCTTAGGGGCGACACCGCCGGTGTGTGAGTAGTGTGCGACCCCACCCCCATTTGTAACTTTAAAGCTCCCTTGAGCAGCGGGCTGACGAGCCTGGGATCCCGCACCTACGCGCCTGAGTGGTACTATACCTGGCAGATATTGGCAGCCATCGGCAACCCCAGTACACGGCCTATCCCTGCTGACGAGGGGTTATACCCCGAAACATGTGTCCAGGGATGGCGAAGACTGCGAAGATAGCAGAAGATCGAAAGATGATGCATCGCAAACACTTTACTGCATTGACCAGAGTCCTTAGGGGCGACACCGCCGGTGTGTGAGTAGTGTGCGACCCCACCCCCATTTGTAACTTTAAAGCTCCCTTGAGCAGCAGGCTGACGAGCCTGGGATCCCGCACCTATGCGCCTGAGTGGTACTATACCTGGCAGATATTGGCAGCCATCGGCAACCCCAGTACACAGCCTATCCCTGCTGACGAGGGGTGATACCCCGAAACACGTGTCCAGGGATGGCGAAGACAGCGAAGATAGCAGAAGATCGAAAGATGATGCATCGCGAACACTTTACTACATTGACCAGAATCCTTAGGGGCGACACCGCCAGTGTGTGAGTAGTGTGCCACCCCACCCCCATTTGTAACTTTAAAGCTCCCTTGAGCAGCAGGCTGACGAGCCTGGGATCCCGCACCTACGCGCCTGAGTGGTACTATACCTGGCAGATATTGGCAGCCATCGGCAACCCCAGTACACAGCCTATCCCTGCTGACGAGGGGTGATACCCCGAAACACGTGTCCAGGGACGGCGAAGACAGCGAAGATAGCAGAAGATCGAAAGATGATGCATCGCGAACACTTTACTACATTGACAAGAGTCCTTAGGGGCGACACCGCCAGTGTGTGAGTAGTGTGCGACCCCATCCCCATTTGTAACTTTCAAGTTCCCTTGAGCAGCGGGCTGACGAGCCTGGGATCCCGCACCTACGCGCCTGAGTGGTACTATACCTGGCAGATATTGGCAGCCATCGGCAACCCCAGTACACAGCCTATCCCTGCTGACGAGGGGTGATACCCCGAAACACGTGTCCAAGGATGGCGAAGACAGTGAAGATAGCAGAAGATCGAAAGATGATGCATCGCGAACACTTTACTACATTGACCAGAGTCCTTAGGGGCGATACCGCCGGTGTGTGAGTAGTGTGCGACCCCATCCCCATTTGTAACTTTCAAGCTCCCTTGAGCAGCAGGCTGACGAGCCTGGGATCCCGCACCTATGCGCCTGAGTGGTACTATACCTGGCAGATATTGGCAGCCATCGGCAACCCCAGTACACAGCCTATCCCTGCTGACGAGGGGTGATACCCCGAAACACGTGTCCAGGGATGGCGACGACAGCGAAGATAGCAGAAGATCGAAAGATGATGCATCGCGAACACTTTACTACATTGACCAGAATCCTTAGGGGCGACACCGCCAGTGTGTGAGTAGTGTGCCACCCCACCCCCATTTGTAACTTTAAAGCTCCCTTGAGCAGCAGGCTGACGAGCCTGGGATCCCGCACCTACGCGCCTGAGTGGTACTATACCTGGCAGATATTGGCAGCCATCGGCAACCCCAGTACACAGCCTATCCCTGCTGACGAGGGGTGATACCCCGAAACACGTGTCCAGGGACGGCGAAGACAGCGAAGATAGCAGAAGATCGAAAGATGATGCATCGCGAACACTTTACTACATTGACAAGAGTCCTTAGGGGCGACACCGCCAGTGTGTGAGTAGTGTGCGACCCCATCCCCATTTGTAACTTTCAAGTTCCCTTGAGCAGCGGGCTGACGAGCCTGGGATCCCGCACCTACGCGCCTGAGTGGTACTATACCTGGCAGATATTGGCAGCCATCGGCAACCCCAGTACACAGCCTATCCCTGCTGACGAGGGGTGATACCCTGAAACACGTGTCCAAGGATGGCGAAGACAGTGAAGATAGCAGAAGATCGAAAGATGATGCATCGCGAACACTTTACTACATTGACCAGAGTCCTTAGGGGCGATACCGCCGGTGTGTGAGTAGTGTGCGACCCCATCCCCATTTGTAACTTTCAAGCTCCCTTGAGCAGCAGGCTGATGAGCCTGGGATCCCGCACCTACGCGCCTGAGTGGCACTATACCTGGCAGATATTGGCAGCCATCGGCAAAACCCGGAACACGTCCTATCCCTGATGACGAGGGGTGATACCCCGAAACACGTGTCCAGGGATGGCGAAGACAGCGAAGATAGCAGAAGATCGAAAGATGATGCATCGCGAACACTTTACTACATTGACCAGAGTCCTTAGGGGCGACACCGCTGGTGTGTGAGTAGTGTGCGACCCCACCCCCATTTGTATCTTTAAAGCTCCCTTGAGCAGTGGGCTGATGAACCTCGGATCCCGCACCTACGTGCCTGAGTGGTACTATACCTGGCAGATATTGGCAGCCATCGGAAAAACCCGGAACACGTCCTATCCCTGCTGACGAGGGGTGATACCCTGAAACACGTGTCCAGGGATGGCGAAAACAGTGAAGATAGCAGAAGATCGAAAGATGATGCATCGCGAACACTTTACTACATTGACCAGAGTCCTTAGGGGCGACACCGCCGGTGTGTGCGTAGTGTGCGACCCCACCCCCATTTGTATCTTTAAAGCTCCCTTGAGCAGCGCGCTGATGAGCCTGGGATCCCGCACCCACGTGCCTGAGTGATACTATACCTGGCAGATACGTACTATCCCTGCTGACGAGGGGTGATACCCCGAAACACGTGTCCAGGGATGGCGAAGACAGCGAAGATAGCAGAAGATCGAAAGATGATGCATCACAAACACTTTACTACATTGACCAGAGTCCTTAGGGGCGACACCGCCGGTGTGTGAGTAGTGTGCGACCCCACCCCCATTTGTAACTTTAAAGGTCCCTTGAGCAGCCGGCTGACGAGCCTGGGATCTCGCACCTACGCGCCTGAGTGGTACTATACCTGGCAGTTATTGGCAGCCATCGGCAACCCCAGTACACGGCCTATCCCTGCTGACGAGGGGTTATACCCCGAAACACGTGTCCAGGGATGGCGAAGACAGCGAAGATAGCAGAAGATCGAAAGATGATGCATCGCGAACACTTTACTACATTGACCAGAGTCCTTAGGAGCGACACCGCCGGTGTGTGAGTAGTGTGCGACCCCACCCCCATTTGTAACTTTAAAGCTCCCTTGAGCAGCAGGCTGACGAGCCTGGGATCCCGCACCTACGCGCCTGAGTGGTACTATACCTGGCAGATATTGGCAGCCATCGGCAACCCCAGTACACAGCCTATCCCTGCTGACGAGGGGTGATACCCCGAAACACGTGTCCAGGGACGGCGAAGACAGCGAAGATAGCAGAAGATCGAAAGATGATGCATCGCGAACACTTTACTACATTGACAAGAGTCCTTAGGGGCGACACCGCCAGTGTGTGAGTAGTGTGCGACCCCATCCCCATTTGTAACTTTCAAGTTCCCTTGAGCAGCGGGCTGACGAGCCTGGGATCCCGCACCTACGCGCCTGAGTGGTACTATACCTGGCAGATATTGGCAGCCAACGGCAACCCCAGTACACAGCCTATCCCTGCTGACGAGGGGTGATACCCCGAAACACGTGTCCAAGGATGGCGAAGACAGTGAAGATAGCAGAAGATCGAAAGATGATGCATCGCGAACACTTTACTACATTGACCAGAGTCCTTAGGGGCGACACCGCCGGTGTGTGAGTAGTGTGCGACCCCATCCCCATTTGTAACTTTCAAGCTCCCTTGAGCAGCAGGCTGATGAGCCTGGGATCCCGCACCTACGCGCCTGAGTGGCACTATACCTGGCAGATATTGGCAGCCATCGGCAAAACCCGGAACACGTCCTATGCCTGATGACGAGGGGTGATACCCCGAAACACGTGTCCAGGGATGGCGAAGACAGCGAAGATAGCAGAAGATCGAAAGATGATGCATCGCGAACACTTTACTACATTGACCAGAGTCCTTAGGGGCGACACCGCCGGTGTGTGAGTAGTGTGCGACCCCACCCCCATTTGTATCTTTAAAGCTCCCTTGAGCAGTGGGCTGATGAACCTCGGATCCCGCACCTACGTGCCTGAGTGGTACTATACCTGGCAGATATTGGCAGCCATCGGAAAAACCCGGAACATGTCCTATCCCTGCTGACGAGGGGTGATACCCTGAAACACGTGTCCAGGGATGGCAAAAACAGTGAAGATAGCAGAAGATCGAAAGATGATGCATCGCGAACACTTTACTACATTGACCAGAGTCCTTAGGGGCGACACCGCCGGTGTGTGCGTAGTGTGCGACCCCACCCCCATTTGTATCTTTAAAGCTCCCTTGAGCAGCGCGCTGATGAGCCTGGGATCCCGCACCCACGTGCCTGAGTGATACTATACCTGGCAGACACGTACTATCCCTGCTGACGAGGGGTGATACCCCGAAACACGTGTCCAGGGATGGCGAAGACAGCGAAGATAGCAGAAGATCGAAAGATGATGCATCACAAACACTTTACTACATTGACCAGAGTCCTTAGGGGCGACACCGCCGGTGTGTGAGTAGTGTGCGACCCCACCCCCATTTGTAACTTTAAAGGTCCCTTGAGCAGCGGGCTGACGAGCCTGGGATCCCGCACCTACGCGCCTGAGTGGTACTATACCTGGCAGATATTGGCAGCCATCGGCAACCCCAGTACACGGCCTATCCCTGCTGACGAGGGGTTATACCCTGAAACACGTGTCCAGGGATGGCGAAGACTGCGAAGATAGCAGAAGATCGAAAGATGATGCATCGCGAACACTTTACTACATTGACCAGAGTCCTTAGGAGCGACACCGCCGGTGTGTGAGTAGTGTGCGACCCCACCCCCATTTGTAACTTTAAAGCTCCCTTGAGCAGCAGGCTGACGAGCCTGGGATCCCGCACCTACGCGCCTGAGTGGTACTATACCTGGCAGATATTGGCAGCCATCGGCAACCCCAGTACACAGCCTATCCCTGCTGACGAGGGGTGATACCCCGAAACACGTGTCCAGGGATGGTGAAGACAGCGAAGATAGCAGAAGATCGAAAGATGATGCATCGCGAACACTTTACTACATTGACCAGAGTCCTTAGGGGCGACACCGCCGGTGTGTGAGTAGTGTGCGACCCCACCCCCATTTGTATCTTTAAATCTCCCTTGAGCAGCGGGCTGATGAGCCTGGGATCCCGCTCCTACGCGCCTGAGTGGCACTATACCTGGTAGATATTGGCAGCCATCGGCAAAACCCGGCACACGTCCTATCCCTGCTGACGAGGGGTGATACCCGGAAACACGTGTCCAGGGTTGGCGATGACAGCGAAGATAGCAGAAGATCGAAAGATGATGCATGGCGAACACTTTACTACATTGACCAGAGTCCTTAGGGGCGACACCGCCGGTGTGTGAGTAGTGTGCGACCCCACCCCCATTTGTATCTTTAAAGCTCCCTTGAGCAGCGCGCTGCTGAGCCTGGGATCCCGCACCTACGTGCCTGAGTGGTACTATAGCTGGCAGATAAGTACTATCCCTGCTGACGAGGGGTTATACCCCTAAACACGTGTCCAGGGATGGCGAAGACTGCGAAGATAGCAGAAGATCGAAAGATGATGCATCGCGAACACTTTACTACATTGACCAGAGTCCTTAGGGGCGACACCGCCGGTGTGTGAGTAGTGTGCGACCCCACCCCCATTTGTAACTTTAAAGCTCCCTTGAACAGCAGGCTGACGAGCCTGGGATCCCGCACCTACGCGCCTGAGTGGTACTATACCTGGCAGATATTGGCAGCCATCGGCAACCCCAGTACACCGCCTATCCCTGCTGACGAGGGGTGATACCCCGAAACACGTGTCCAGGGATGGCGAAGACAGCGAAGATAGCAGAAGATCGAAAGATGATGCATCACAAACACTTTACTACATTGACCAGAGTCCTTAGGGGCGACACCGCCGGTGTGTGAGTAGTGTGCGACCCCACCCCCATTTGTAACTTTAAAGCTCCCTTGAGCAGCGGGCTGACGAGCCTGGGATCCCGCACCTACGCGCCTGAGTGGCACTATACCTGGCAGATATTGGCAGCCATTGGCAACCCCAGTACACGGCCTATCCCTGCTGACGAGGGGTTATACCCCTAAACACATGTCCAGGGATGGTGAAGACTGCGAAGATACCAGAAGATCGAAAGATGATGCATCGCGAACACTTTACTACATTGACCAGAGTCCTTAGGGGCGACACCGCCGGTGTGTAAGTAGTGTGCGACCCCAGCCCCATTTGTAACTTTAATGCTCCCTTGAGCAGCAGGCTGACGAGCCTGGGATCCCGCACCTACGCGCCTGAGTGGTACTATACCTGGCAGATATTGGCAGCCATCGGCAACCCCAGTACACAGCCTATCCCTGCTGACGAGGGGTGATACACGAAACACGTGTCCAGGGATGGTGAAGACAGCGAAGATAGCAGAAGATCGAAAGATGATGCATCGCAAACACTTTACTACATTGACCAGAGTCCATAGGGGCGACACCGCCGGTGTGTGAGTAGTGTGCGACACCCCCCCATTTGTAATTTTAAAGCTTCCTTGAGCAGCGGGCTGACGAGCCTGGGATCCCGCACCTACGCGCCTGAGTGGTACTATACCTGGCAGATATTGGCAGCCATCGGCAACCCCAGTACACGGCCTATCCCTGCTGACGAGGGGTGATACCCCGAAACACGTGTCCAGGGATGGCGAAGACAGCGAAGATAGCAGAAGATCGAAAGATGATGCATCGCGAACACTCTACTACATTGACCAGAGTCCTTAGGGGCGACACCGCCGGTGTGTGAGTAGTGTGCGACCCCACCCACATTTGTAACTTTAAAGCTCCCTTGAGCAGCGGGCTGACAAGCCTGGGATCCCGCACCTACGCGCCTGAGTGGTACTATACCTGGCAGATATTGGCAGCCATTGGCAACCCCAGTACACGGCCTATCCCTGCTGACGAGGGGTGATACCCCGAAACACGTGTCCAGGGATGGCGAAGACAGCGAAGATAGCAGAAGATCGAAAGATGATGCATCGCGATCACTTTACTACATTGACCAGAGTCCATAGGGGCGACACCGCCGGTGTGTGAGTAGTGTGCGACACCCCCCCCATTTGTAATTTTAAAGCTCCGTTGAGCAGCGGGCGGATGAGCCTGGGATCCCGCACCTACGCGCCTGAGTGGTACTATACCTGGCAGATATTGGCAGCCATCGGCAACCCCAGTACACGGCCTATCCCTGCTGACGAGGGGTGATACCCCGAAACACGTGTCCAGGGATGGCGAAGACAGGGAAGATAGCAGAAGATCGAAAGATGATGCATCGCGAACACTTTACTACATTGACCAGAGTCCTTAGGGGCGACACCTCCGGTGTGTGAGTAGTGTGCGACCCCACCCACATTTGTAACTTTAAAGCTCCCTTGAGCAGCGGGCTGACAAGCCTGGGATCCCGCACCTATGCGCCTGAGTGGTACTATACCTGGCAGATATTGGCAGCCATTGGCAACCCCAGTACACGGCCTATCCCTGCTGACGAGGGGTGATACCCCGAAACACGTGTCCAGGGATGGCGAAGACAGCGAAGATAGCAGAAGATCGAAAGATGATGCATCGCGAACACTTTACTACATTGACCAGAGTCCTTAGGGGCGACACCGCCGGTGTGTGAGTAGTGTGCGACCCCACCCCCATTTGTAACTTTAAAGCTCCCTTGAGCAGCGGGCTGACGAGCCTGGGATCCCGCACCTGCGCGCCTGAGTGGTACTATACCTGGCAGATATTGGCAGCCATCGGCAACCTCAGTATACAGCCTATCCCTGCTGACGAGGGGTGATACCCCGAAACACATGTCCAGGGATGGCGAAGACAGCGAAGATAGCAGAAGATCGAAAGATGATGCATCACAAACACTTTACTACATTGACCAGAGTCCTTAGGAGCGACACCGCCGGTGTGTGAGTAGTGTGCGACCCCACCCCCATTTGTAACTTTAAAGCTCCCTTGAGCAGCAGGCTGACGAGCCTGGGATCCCGCACCTACGCGCCTGAGTGGTACTATACCTGGCAGATATTGGCAGCCATCGGCAACCCCAGTACACAGCCTATCCCTGCTGACGAGGGGTGATACCCCAAAACACGTGTCCAGGGATGGTGAAGACAGCGAAGATAGCAGAAGATCGAAAGATGATGCACCGCGAACACTTTACTACATTGACCAGAGTCCTTAGGGGCGACACCGCCGGTGTGTGAGTAGTGTGCGACCCCACCCCCATTTGTATCTTTAAATCTCCCTTGAGCAGCGGGCTGATGAGCCTGGGATCCCGCTCCTACGCGCCTGAGTGGCACTATACCTGGTAGATATTGGCAGCCATCGGCAAAACCCGGCACACGTCCTATCCCTGCTGACGAGGGGTGATACCCAGGAAACACGTGTCCAGGGTTGGCGAAGACAGCGAAGATAGCAGAAGATCGAAAGATGATGCATGGCGAACACTTTACTACATTGACCAGAGTCCTTAGGGGCGACACCGCCGGTGTGTGAGTAGTGTGCGACCCCACCCCCATTTGTATCTTTAAAGCTCCCTTGAGCAGCGCGCTGCTGAGCCTGGGATCCCGCACCTACGTGCCTGAGTGGTACTATAGCTGGCAGATAAGTACTATCCCTGCTGACGAGGGGTTATACCCCTAAACACGTGTCCAGGGTTGGCGAAGACAGCGAAGATAGCAGAAGATCGAAAGATGATGCATCACAAACACTTTACTACATTGACCAGAGTCCTTAGGGGCGACACCGCCGGTGTGTGAGTAGTGTGCGACCCCACCCCCATTTGTAACTTTAAAGCTCCCTTGAGCAGCGGGCTGACGAGCCTGGGATCCAGCATCTACGCGCCTGAGTGGCACTATACCTGGCAGATATTGGCAGCCATTGGCAACCCCAGTACACGGCCTATCCCTGCTGACGAGGGGTTATACCCCTAAACACATGTCCAGGGATGGTGAAGACTGCGAAGATACCAGAAGATCGAAAGATGCTGCATCGCGAACACTTTACTACATTGACCAGAGTCCTTAGGGGCGACACCGCCGGTGTGTAAGTAGTGTGCGACCCCAGCCCCATTTGTAACTTTAATGCTCCCTTAAGCAGCAGCCTGACGAGCCTGGGATCCCGCACCTACGCGCCTGAGTGGTACTATACCTGGCAGATATTGGCAGCCATCGGCAACCCCAGTACACAGCCTATCCCTGCTGACGAGGGGTGATACACGAAACACGTGTCCAGGGATGGTGAAGACAGCGAAGATAGCAGAAGATCGAAAGATGATGCATCGCAAACACTTTACTACATTGACCAGAGTCCATAGGGGCGACACCGCCGGTGTGTGAGTAGTGTGCGACACCCCCCCATTTGTAATTTTAAAGCTCCCTTGAGCAGCGGGCTGACGAGCCTGGGATCCCGCACCTACGCGCCTGAGTGGTACTATACCTGGCAGATATTGGCAGCCATCGGCAACCCCAGTACACGGCCTATCCCTGCTGACGAGGGGTGATACCCCGAAACACGTGTCCAGGGATGGCGAAGACAGCGAAGATAGCAGAAGATCGAAAGATGATGCATCGCGAACACTCTACTACATTGACCAGAGTCCTTAGGGGCGACACCGCCGGTGTGTGAGTAGTGTGCGACCCCACCCACATTTGTAACTTTAAAGCTCCCTTGAGCAGCGGGCTGACAAGCCTGGGATCCCGCACCTACGCGCCTGAGTGGTACTATACCTGGCAGATATTGGCAGCCATTGGCAACCCCAGTACACGGCCTATCCCTGCTGACGAGGGGTGATACCCCGAAACACGTGTCCAGGGATGGCGAAGACAGCGAAGATAGCAGAAGATCGAAAGATGATGCATCGCGATCACTTTACTACATTGACCAGAGTCCATAGGGGCGACACCGCCGGTGTGTGAGTAGTGTGCGACACCCCCCCCATTTGTAATTTTAAAGCTCCGTTGAGCAGCGGGCGGATGAGCCTGGGATCCCGCACCTACGCGCCTGAGTGGTACTATACCTGGCAGATATTGGCAGCCATCGGCAACCCCAGTACATGGCCTATCCCTGCTGACGAGGGGTGATACCCCGAAACACGTGTCCAGGGATGGCGAAGACAGGGAAGATAGCAGAAGATCGAAAGATGATGCATCGCGAACACTTTACTACATTGACCAGAGTCCTTAGGGGCGACACCTCCGGTGTGTGAGTAGTGTGCGACCCCACCCACATTTGTAACTTTAAAGCTCCCTTGAGCAGCGGGCTGACAAGCCTGGGATCCCGCACCTATGCGCCTGAGTGGTACTATACCTGGCAGATATTGGCAGCCATTGGCAACCCCAGTACACGGCCTATCCCTGCTGACGAGGGGTGATACCCCGAAACACGTGTCCAGGGATGGCGAAGACAGCGAAGATAGCAGAAGATCGAAAGATGATGCATCGCGAACACTTTACTACATTGACCAGAGTCCTTAGGGGCGACACCGCCGGTGTGTGAGTAGTGTGCGACCCCACCCCCATTTGTAACTTTGAAGCTCCCTTGAGCAGCGGGCTGACGAGCCTGGGATCCCGCACCTGCGCGCCTGAGTGGTACTATACCTGGCAGATATTGGCAGCCATTGGCAACCCCAGTACACGGCCTATCCCTGCTGACGAGGGGTGATACCCCGAAACACGTGTCCAGGGATGGCGAAGACAGCGAAGATAGCAGAAGATCGAAAGATGATGCATCACAAACACTTTACTACATTGACCAGAGTCCTTAGGAGCGACACCGCCGGTGTGTGAGTAGTGTGCGACCCCACCCCCATTTGTAACTTTAAAGCTCCCTTGAGCAGCAGGCTGACGAGCCTGGGATCCCGCACCTACGCGCCTGAGTGGTACTATACCTGGCAGATATTGGCAGCCATCGGCAACCCCAGTACACAGCCTATCCCTGCTGACGAGGGGTGATACCCCAAAACACGTGTCCAGGGATGGCGAAGACAGCGAAGATAGCAGAAGATCGAAAGATGATGCATCGCGAACACTTTACTACATTGACCAGAGTCCTTAGGGGCGACACCGCCGGTGTGTGAGTAGTGTGCGACCCCACCCCCATTTGTATCTTTAAATCTCCCTTGAGCAGCGGGCTGATGAGCCTGGGATCCCGCTCCTACGCGCCTGAGTGGCACTATACCTGGTAGATATTGGCAGCCATCGGCAAAACCCGGCACACGTCCTATCCCTGCTGACGAGGGGTGATACCCGGAAACACGTGTCCAGGGTTGGCGAAGACAGCGAAGATAGCAGAAGATCGAAAGATGATGCATGGCGAACACTTTACTACATTGACCAGAGTCCTTAGGGGCGACACCGCCGGTGTGTGAGTAGTGTGCGACCCCACCCCCATTTGTATCTTTAAAGCTCCCTTGAGCAGCGCGCTGCTGAGCCTGGGATCCCGCACCTACGTGCCTGAGTGGTACTATAGCTGGCAGATAAGTACTATCCCTGCTGACGAGGGGTTATACCCCTAAACACGTGTCCAGGGATGGCGAAGACTGCGAAGATAGCAGAAGATCGAAAGATGATGCATCGCAAACACTTTACTACATTGACCAGAGTCCTTAGGGGCGACACCGCCGGTGTGTGAGTAGTGTGCGACCCCACCCCCATTTGTAACTTTAAAGCTCCCTTGAACAGCAGGCTGACGAGCCTGGGATCCCGCACCTACGCGCCTGAGTGGTACTATACCTGGCAGATATTGGCAGCCATCGGCAACCCCAGTACACCGCCTATCCCTGCTGACGAGGGGTGATACCCCGAAACACGTGTCCAGGGATGGCAAAGACAGCGAAGATAGCAGAAGATCGAAAGATGATGCATCACAAACACTTTACTACATTGACCAGAGTCCTTAGGGGCGACACCGCCGGTGTGTGAGTAGTGTGCGACCCCACCCCCATTTGTAACTTTAAAGCTCCCTTGAGCAGCGGGCTGACGAGCCTGGGATCCCGCACCTACGCGCCTGAGTGGCACTATACCTGGCAGATATTGGCAGCCATTGGCAACCCCAGTACACGGCCTATCCCTGCTGACGAGGGGTTATACCCCTAAACACATGTCCAGGGATGGTGAAGACTGCGAAGATACCAGAAGATCGAAAGATGATGCATCGCGAACACTTTACTACATTGACCAGAGTCCTTAGGGGCGACACCGCCGGTGTGTAAGTAGTGTGCGACCCCAGCCCCATTTGTAACTTTAATGCTCCCTTGAGCAGCAGGCTGACGAGCCTGGGATCCCGCACCTACGCGCCTGAGTGGTACTATACCTGGCAGATATTGGCAGCCATCGGCAACCCCAGTACACAGCCTATCCCTGCTGACGAGGGGTGATACACGAAACACGTGTCCAGGGATGGTGAAGACAGCGAAGATAGCAGAAGATCGAAAGATGATGCATCGCGAACACTTTACTACATTGACCAGAGTCCATAGGGGCGACACCGCCGGTGTGTGAGTAGTGTGCGACACCCCCCCATTTGTAATTTTAAAGCTCCCTTGAGCAGCGGGCTGACGAGCCTGGGATCCCGCACCTACGCGCCTGAGTGGTACTATACCTGGCAGATATTGGCAGCCATTGGCAACCCCAGTACACGGCCTATCCCTGCTGACGAGGGGTGATACCCCGAAACACGTGTCCAGGGATGGCGAAGACAGCGAAGATAGCAGAAGATCGAAAGATGATGCATCGCGAACACTCTACTACATTGACCAGAGTCCTTAGGGGCGACACCGCCGGTGTGTGAGTAGTGTGCGACCCCACCCACATTTGTAACTTTAAAGCTCCCTTGAGCAGCGGGCTGACAAGCCTGGGATCCCGCACCTACGCGCCTGAGTGGTACTATACCTGGCAGATATTGGCAGCCATTGGCAACCCCAGTACACGGCCTATCCCTGCTGACGAGGGGTGATACCCCGAAACACGTGTCCAGGGATGGCGAAGACAGCGAAGATAGCAGAAGATCGAAAGATGATGCATCGCGATCACTTTACTACATTGACCAGAGTCCATAGGGGCGACACCGCCGGTGTGTGAGTAGTGTGCGACACCCCCCCATTTGTAATTTTAAAGCTCCCTTGAGCAGCGGGCTGACGAGCCTGGGATCCCGCACCTACGCGCCTGAGTGGTACTATACCTGGCAGATATTGGCAGCCATCGGCAACCCCAGTACACGGCCTATCCCTGCTGACGAGGGGTGATACCCCGAAACACGTGTCCAGGGATGGCGAAGACAGCGAAGATAGCAGAAGATCGAAAGATGATGCATCGCGAACACTCTACTACATTGACCAGAGTCCTTAGGGGCGACACCGCCGGTGTGTGAGTAGTGTGCGACCCCACCCACATTTGTAACTTTAAAGCTCCCTTGAGCAGCGGGCTGACAAGCCTGGGATCCCGCACCTACGCGCCTGAGTGGTACTATACCTGGCAGATATTGGCAGCCATTGGCAACCCCAGTACACGGCCTATCCCTGCTGACGAGGGGTGATACCCCGAAACACGTGTCCAGGGATGGCGAAGACAGCGAAGATAGCAGAAGATCGAAAGATGATGCATCGCGATCACTTTACTACATTGACCAGAGTCCATAGGGGCGACACCGCCGGTGTGTGAGTAGTGTGCGACACCCCCCCCATTTGTAATTTTAAAGCTCCGTTGAGCAGCGGGCGGATGAGCCTGGGATCCCGCACCTACGCGCCTGAGTGGTACTATACCTGGCAGATATTGGCAGCCATCGGCAACCCCAGTACACGGCCTATCCCTGCTGACGAGGGGTGATACCCCGAAACACGTGTCCAGGGATGGCGAAGACAGGGAAGATAGCAGAAGATCGAAAGATGATGCATCGCGAACACTTTACTACATTGACCAGAGTCCTTAGGGGCGACACCTCCGGTGTGTGAGTAGTGTGCGACCCCACCCACATTTGTAACTTTAAAGCTCCCTTGAGCAGCGGGCTGACAAGCCTGGGATCCCGCACCTATGCGCCTGAGTGGTACTATACCTGGCAGATATTGGCAGCCATTGGCAACCCCAGTACACGGCCTATCCCTGCTGACGAGGGGTGATACCCCGAAACACGTGTCCAGGGATGGCGAAGACAGCGAAGATAGCAGAAGATCGAAAGATGATGCATCGCGAACACTTTACTACATTGACCAGAGTCCTTAGGGGCGACACCGCCGGTGTGTGAGTAGTGTGCGACCCCACCCCCATTTGTAACTTTGAAGCTCCCTTGAGCAGCGGGCTGACGAGCCTGGGATCCCGCACCTGCGCGCCTGAGTGGTACTATACCTGGCAGATATTGGCAGCCATTGGCAACCCCAGTACACGGCCTATCCCTGCTGACGAGGGGTGATACCCCGAAACACGTGTCCAGGGATGGCGAAGACAGCGAAGATAGCAGAAGATCGAAAGATGATGCATCACAAACACTTTACTACATTGACCAGAGTCCTTAGGAGCGACACCGCCGGTGTGTGAGTAGTGTGCGACCCCACCCCCATTTGTAACTTTAAAGCTCCCTTGAGCAGCAGGCTGACGAGCCTGGGATCCCGCACCTACGCGCCTGAGTGGTACTATACCTGGCAGATATTGGCAGCCATCGGCAACCCCAGTACACAGCCTATCCCTGCTGACGAGGGGTGATACCCCAAAACACGTGTCCAGGGATGGCGAAGACAGCGAAGATAGCAGAAGATCGAAAGATGATGCATCGCGAACACTTGACTACATTGACCAGAGTCCTTAGGGGCGACACCGCCGGTGTGTGAGTAGTGTGCGACCCCACCCCCATTTGTATCTTTAAATCTCCCTTGAGCAGCGGGCTGATGAGCCTGGGATCCCGCTCCTACGCGCCTGAGTGGCACTATACCTGGTAGATATTGGCAGCCATCGGCAAAACCCGGCACACGTCCTATCCCTGCTGACGAGGGGTGATACCCGGAAACACGTGTCCAGGGTTGGCGAAGACAGCGAAGATAGCAGAAGATCGAAAGATGATGCATGGCGAACACTTTACTACATTGACCAGAGTCCTTAGGGGCGACACCGCCGGTGTGTGAGTAGTGTGCGACCCCACCCCCATTTGTATCTTTAAAGCTCCCTTGAGCAGCGCGCTGCTGAGCCTGGGATCCCGCACCTACGTGCCTGAGTGGTACTATAGCTGGCAGATAAGTACTATCCCTGCTGACGAGGGGTTATACCCCTAAACACGTGTCCAGGGATGGCGAAGACTGCGAAGATAGCAGAAGATCGAAAGATGATGCATCGCAAACACTTTACTACATTGACCAGAGTCCTTAGGGGCGACACCGCCGGTGTGTGAGTAGTGTGCGACCCCACCCCCATTTGTAACTTTAAAGCTCCCTTGAACAGCAGGCTGACGAGCCTGGGATCCCGCACCTACGCGCCTGAGTGGTACTATACCTGGCAGATATTGGCAGCCATCGGCAACCCCAGTACACCGCCTATCCCTGCTGACGAGGGGTGATACCCCGAAACACGTGTCCAGGGATGGCGAAGACAGCGAAGATAGCAGAAGATCGAAAGATGATGCATCACAAACACTTTACTACATTGACCAGAGTCCTTAGGGGCGACACCGCCGGTGTGTGAGTAGTGTGCGACCCCACCCCCATTTGTAACTTTAAAGCTCCCTTGAGCAGCGGGCTGACGAGCCTGGGATCCCGCACCTACGCGCCTGAGTGGCACTATACCTGGCAGATATTGGCAGCCATTGGCAACCCCAGTACACGGCCTATCCCTGCTGACGAGGGGTTATACCCCTAAACACATGTCCAGGGATGGTGAAGACTGCGAAGATACCAGAAGATCGAAAGATGATGCATCGCGAACACTTTACTACATTGACCAGAGTCCTTAGGGGCGACTCCGCCGGTGTGTAAGTAGTGTGCGACCCCAGCCCCATTTGTAACTTTAATGCTCCCTTGAGCAGCAGGCTGACGAGCCTGGGATCCCGCACCTACGCGCCTGAGTGGTACTATACCTGGCAGATATTGGCAGCCATCGGCAACCCCAGTACACAGCCTATCCCTGCTGACGAGGGGTGATACACGAAACACGTGTCCAGGGATGGTGAAGACAGCGAAGATAGCAGAAGATCGAAAGATGATGCATCGCGAACACTTTACTACATTGACCAGAGTCCATAGGGGCGACACCGCCGGTGTGTGAGTAGTGTGCGACACCCCCCCATTTGTAATTTTAAAGCTCCCTTGAGCAGCGGGCTGACGAGCCTGGGATCCCGCACCTACGCGCCTGAGTGGTACTATACCTGGCAGATATTGGCAGCCATCGGCAACCCCAGTACACGGCCTATCCCTGCTGACGAGGGGTGATACCCCGAAACACGTGTCCAGGGATGGCGAAGACAGCGAAGATAGCAGAAGATCGAAAGATGATGCATCGCGAACACTCTACTACATTGACCAGAGTCCTTAGGGGCGACACCGCCGGTGTGTGAGTAGTGTGCGACCCCACCCACATTTGTAACTTTAAAGCTCCCTTGAGCAGCG
Source organism: Lissotriton vulgaris (assembly GCF_964263255.1). Classification (NCBI taxonomy): domain Eukaryota; kingdom Metazoa; phylum Chordata; class Amphibia; order Caudata; family Salamandridae; genus Lissotriton; species Lissotriton vulgaris. The sequence continues at coordinate 851,070,471 of NC_141696.1, read as the reverse complement.
GGCTGACAAGCCTGGGATCCCGCACCTACGCGCCTGAGTGGTACTATACCTGGCAGATATTGGCAGCCATTGGCAACCCCAGTACACGGCCTATCCCTGCTGACGAGGGGTGATACCCCGAAACACGTGTCCAGGGATGGCGAAGACAGCGAAGATAGCAGAAGATCGAAAGATGATGCATCGCGATCACTTTACTACATTGACCAGAGTCCATAGGGGCGACACCGCCGGTGTGTGAGTAGTGTGCGACACCCCCCCCATTTGTAATTTTAAAGCTCCGTTGAGCAGCGGGCGGATGAGCCTGGGATCCCGCACCTACGCGCCTGAGTGGTACTATACCTGGCAGATATTGGCAGCCATCGGCAACCCCAGTACACGGCCTATCCCTGCTGACGAGGGGTGATACCCCGAAACACGTGTCCAGGGATGGCGAAGACAGGGAAGATAGCAGAAGATCGAAAGATGATGCATCGCGAACACTTTACTACATTGACCAGAGTCCTTAGGGGCGACACCTCCGGTGTGTGAGTAGTGTGCGACCCCACCCACATTTGTAACTTTAAAGCTCCCTTGAGCAGCGGGCTGACAAGCCTGGGATCCCGCACCTATGCGCCTGAGTGGTACTATACCTGGCAGATATTGGCAGCCATTGGCAACCCCAGTACACGGCCTATCCCTGCTGACGAGGGGTGATACCCCGAAACACGTGTCCAGGGATGGCGAAGACAGCGAAGATAGCAGAAGATCGAAAGATGATGCATCGCGAACACTTTACTACATTGACCAGAGTCCTTAGGGGCGACACCGCCGGTGTGTGAGTAGTGTGCGACCCCACCCCCATTTGTAACTTTAAAGCTCCCTTGAGCAGCGGGCTGACGAGCCTGGGATCCCGAACCTGCGCGCCTGAGTGGTACTATACCTGGCAGATATTGGCAGCCATCGGCAACCTCAGTATACAGCCTATCCCTGCTGACGAGGGGTGATACCCCGAAACACGTGTCCAGGGATGGCGAAGACAGCGAAGATAGCAGAAGATCGAAAGATGATGCATCACAAACACTTTACTACATTGACCAGAGTCCTTAGGGGCGACACCGCCGGTGTGTGAGTAGTGTCAACCCCACCCCCATTTGTAACTTTAAAGCTCCCTTGAGCAGCGGGCTGACGAGCCTGGGATCCCACACCTACGCGCCTGAGTGGTACTATACCTGGCAGATATTGGCAGCCATCGGCAACCCCAGTACACGGCCTATCCCTGCTGACGAGGGGTTATACCCCGAAACACGTGTCCAGGGATGGCGAAGACTGCGAAGATAGCAGAAGATCAAAAGATGATGCATCGCGAACACTTTACTACATTGACCAGAGTCCTTAGGGGCGACACCGCCGGTGTGTGAGTAGTGTGCGACCCCACCCCCATTTGTAACTTTAAAGCTCCCTTGAGCAGCAGGCTGACGAGCCTGGTATCCCGAACCTACGCGCCTGAGTGGTACTATACCTGGCAGATATTGGCAGCCATCGGCAACCCCAGTACACAGCCTATCCCTGCTGACGAGGGGTGATACCCCGAAACACGTGTCCAGGGATGGCGAAGACAGCGAAGATAGCAGAAGATCGAAAGATGATGCATCGCGAACACTTTACTTCATTGACCAGAGTCCTTAGGGGCGACACCGCCGGTGTGTGAGTAGTGTGCGACCCCACCCCCGCATGCCACAATTACTTGGTGTTTTGGCATTGGTAAGGAATTCCTTGAAATTGCCCGCTGAAGTTTGTGAACTTTTCACAAGGCGAAGTTCCCAATAGATCATATGGCATGCGTTCAACAGCTTGCTTGCCAGCACCTCAGTCAATGCCCATGTAGTTGATGTGGGTGGAACTCTACCAGAGGTTTTCCTATCGTTCTTTAGTTTGCTCCGGGGCACTTGACTGGCATGGGCCAGAGATGGATAAGAGAGCTGTGTTTTTTTTTGTCTTCTTCCTAATTTCAAACTAAGCCCTCATTCAAGCAGAGCCACTTTTAACCAAGAATGGGTTTTCCATCTCGAACGACACTGCTTCTTCCGAACAACTCTGCAACACATTTTCCGACATTGGGCTCAAGAGAGGATGTGGCGTAAAGGCCAGAGCTTCTGACTTTGTTACTGGGGAACCAGGTCCAAGTCTGGGCGACGGGTCACATCCTCTGATTCTTTGCAAATCACTGAATCTCCCCGTGCCCACCAAAAATGAATGTGTCCCTGTGTAACATAACTGGTGCCCATGTGAAGCCCTTCCTTACCTTTTTGCCAAGTTTGTGCTATATAAAACTGCAACAAAAAAAACGCAACTATATACCTTGTCTTATCAAAACTCAATCACGCTAATGGCCTATGCCATGTCTCTCATATATCAATCATGAGATGACAGAGAATTAAAAACTCTGCTGGTACGCTACTCTTATATGTAAAGGTATGAGCCCATACCCCCCTGCCTTGAATTCACTCGCTTGGATACTGGTACCTAGAAGATCTACTTTCATCACCCACAAGGCAATAAATGGTAAAGGGCCTATATTCCTCAGGAAGAAAATCACCAACAACTTCCAACCCATGAATCTGTACTCCAGACTAGTACCTAGTCTCACAATCCCAGTGAACAAGCTAAAAAACAAAACACATTGGTGGCATGTTCTCAGCAAAAGCAGCCAAACTGCAAAACTCTTTGCCATCAAGGATAAGGGCTACTGATAACCGCATGACCTTCCCAAGACTGGCTAAGAGCTGACTCTTTCCTACATAATCACAAGAAAAACAATTCTACTAAATGGCACCCAATTTACAGCAGTAGGAATAACATGATACTGAAACAAGACCTACTGCTTTCGGTGCTAAACCACTATCAAACCACCTAGCCCAGAATAGGCACTGCAGTCAGAGAGAGTGCCAACTAATATCAGAAGGAACGCACCAACACCTGCAAACATCCCAAGACCTCACTTCGTAACAGAGAACTGTTCCCTCAACAGAAATATATCTCAGTATATAAATGTTTGGTGTAGCTTCAGTTGAGCTCCCCACTCAAAGAAAGTAGAAATCTTGAAGTTTAGGGCTCTTCGTGCCAGGATCTTGCCGCCCATGCTGCCAGCCAAAGCGAAGCTCCAGTAAACATGGCTTTTTGTGCCACAGCAACCGTCACTGATGCCCTGCAGCGTGAGATATACACTTAAGGCTACAGCTTCGGCAGTCCGCAGAGACCACCAATGCGCAGCTGCAGCAATGGCTGTTCACAGTGCCCAACAGGAGCTTCTCATTGCAGCCATGACCTACTGCAGTACAACCCTGCTCTTTGCTCCACATCGACAACCATCCATGATCCTCTCCTTGCTCCTCCCTGCCCCATCCACCATAAAAAGAACTCTTCATGCTGGGCTTTCAAAGGTAACTCTTTCAGCAAGACTAACTCGGATCTGTACCGGCGCTCCCTCCATTTTGGTTGGCCTGAAGTTTTGACTTTCACCCAGTCTCACACTACCAGAGGCCAGTGGTGCATTGTGCTTTTAGGCGATTTACTTACCTGAAATCCTGAAATCTTTAAAATTGCAGTGAATCTTCAGTTCTACTGATTGGATTTTTGTTGTTTTGGTGTCAATTTATAAAAAAAATTACTTTTTTTCTAATCAGTATGGGATATTTCTTGTATTGTGTTTGCACTTTACTACTGTTTGGAGTGCTGCACAACTTCTTGACACTTTGCTTCTAAGTTACGCCTGTTTGCTTTTGTGTCAAACTACCAGAGGGTTAAGTACATGTCAAATTGGGCTTTGCTTCTGTTTCACCCTTACAGAGATTGTGGTTGCAGCATGATAGTATTCCACCCTCCAGTAAGGAACCAAATTTCCAACATTGGTGTTCAGCCGTGGTATAAGGACTTGTGCTTCTGCAGTGGCTTACAATGATAATTAATTAGATTCCATAAAAACACAGTCTTTGATTTATGCTTACCGGCAATTACAAAAGAAACTAAGTTGTCCAAATTATACACACCTGCTGAAAGTAATAAAAGCTCAAACCTTACCAACCTTGTCATACGCTTTGGCCACCTGGTGTGGCAAAGAAGCAGGGCTGTTAAACAGCCTACAAACAAAAGTATACAAGGCAGTCTTTAATCTACCAAACTCGTCGGCTCCGGCGCAGGTCCGTCTAGAATTTGACCTTCTAAATCAGAAGTTTCGCAGTATGGGAACCTTTGTGAAACTCTGCCATAAAATACGCTTGTCGGAAGCCAATTCTTTGGACAACCTGTGCTGGAAAGAAATCGAAACCCAGCAGAAACAGCAAGTTTCCAACAGTTGGGGAGGCTATCTGTCTCAATCCCTAAATTGCATAGGAATTGAAGAAACTTGGGACACGAAGCCAGATAGATCCACTCTTGATAAAATTGTAAACAATGCGGTAAAATGGGAATCCTACCTCGAAGACAAGATAAATATCGCAAAAAGACGACATGGGTGGACTGTGATTAATTCATATTCCTGGATAAAACCACAGACCTGCTTAGAAAGCCACTTTAACAGTTCGCTAAAACAAAGATATATAAAACACCGACTAGGTCTACAGTTCTCAAAGGACTTGCTACCAGCCTGGAAAAATTGTCATACTGACCCCCATTGTCGTCTATGTGGATACCAAAATGAAACTCTAACGCACTTACTATGTGTGTGCCCGGCACTTAAGGACTTGAGGAGACGACTTTTAAAGAACATTTTTAACAAATTGAACATTCGGACTTGTAGGCAAGCCGTAATCCGATGGCTAGATGGATCATGTCCTATGTTGGCCTGCAGGGGGGTCAAATTTATGATGAAAGCCCAATCTCTCTTACAGCAAGCTGACCTTGGAATTATATCTCCAAACTGAAATGTTTGACACTTACTTTTCCACTTGACAAACAGTTCTAATTGCCAAAAAATTTTTTAAAAAAGTGTTTTATGTTTTATGATGTTCTACATGCATTTTTGTAATGATTTTAATAATTTTATACAATAAATTGACTTTGACTTTGACTAATTAGATTCCAATTCAAGGGTTTTTTTTTTAGTTCTCCTGGATTGACCTTTTTAATTTTTCCAAATTCCCTCCTATTTTGATTGTGCCTGAAACCACACCTGCAATTATGGAATTTGAGCTTCCAGGATGAATGCCTACACTGTGGCGGAGCTCAATGAGTTCTGCAAGGAGAGAGGACTTTTCAGCCAAGAGCAACACCAGAAAACTGGAGCTTCAAAAGGCACTGAGAGTCTGGGCGGAAGTCCATTAGTCACTGGTTACAGCAACAGAAGGGAATAATGATGCTGATAGGAAAGGAGGGGATCTGTATACCAGTCCTGAGATGCAGCATTCAGCTCAGGCGGAAGACTTGTCTCCTGTGATGGATCTCCCAGCCAGAGTGGAGAGCTGTGTATCTTCCCAAGGTCTGTCCCCAAATGAGCTGGCAGACAGGAAGGCTGACAAGGAGTTTAGGCTGGAGATGGCCAAATTCAAAATGGAGGAAAAAACTGGCTATGGATAAGAAACTGGCCTTAGAGTAGCTGGCTCAGGAAAGGAGCATCAGTGAACTGAACATCATAGACAAGCAGTGAACTGAACATCATAATCAGACAATCAGATCACAGCAATTCCATTGACAGGATACCCACAGTGCCCTCTGGAGAAAGGAGGGTTCTCTTTCCAAAGGATCTGGTGCCTAACTTTGTTGTGGGAAATGACATTGACAAGTGGATTGAAGCCTATGAGTTCACTCTCGAGAAGAACAGGGTCCCTGAGGAGGATTGGGGGCTAGTCTCATAAAAGCACATACCTAGTGAACGAAGGGATGCCCTACTGGCCCTAGAGAAGAAGGACAGGATGAGGCATCCCCCATGAAAGACATCCTTGTCAGAAAGCATGGCCTCAGCCCAGAAAAGTACTAGCAGAGGTTTAGGGAGAGTAGGATCTGCCCCATCAGTTCTGGGTGGATTGTGTTGATCCCTTTTGCAAGGCACTTTGTGGTTGGGTGACGGGCAGTGAAGTAAAAGATTACAGGGGCTGCACAATTTGGTGGCAAGAGAATACATGTTCAGTCTATTTTACATATCTGTGCTAGTATCTGATTGATCGCAAGCTCAACGACCCTAGTGAGCTTGCCAAGGATGCGAACCACTGGCTTAGCAGTTTGCAACAGTGTCCACAAGTAGGTATCTGTGGAGTATCACCACAAGGGTGGGTAAGGTCCCTACCAGAGGAAAGAGGGGGCAGATAAAAAATAAAACAAGGAGTTCTCTAAAGGTCCCCAATATAGTTTCACAGGGCAGGATTCCCAAACCCCACCTGAGAAGAAAAATGGATTCCCTGACCATAGGTCCTCAGAGAAGTTCACCCCTAAGTGATTTGAGGGCCATCAGGTTGGGTCCTTCAAAGGTGATGCCAAGTGTTCTAAATGGGCACAGGCCCCCTCTGGAGGGCAGACACAAGCATTAGCTAGTGTAGCGTTTGGGGAGGGGATTGGCTCAGATAGTATAGGGACAGTGCAGAGAAAACTTAGTGTCCCTCAGTGGCAGAGAGATGGTGCCAAAAGCCCATATGCCTAGTAATACCTGAAGTACCAGCACTGGGCCACCATCAATTGGCAAAGGGTGGAAGGTCTGAGGGACACAGGAGCCAGCATCACAAACGCCAGGTTTATCTGGTGTCCTCAGAGAAGGTGGGCTCTAATGTAGTCCACCAGGTTGTGGTAGATGATGACGATGAGAGTCCCTATCCATTGACTCTGGCTCCCTGTGACTGGGCAAGGGGGTCTCAGCTTCTTTGAGGGTAGCTGTGAGTCCATCCATGCCTGTGGATTTTATGATCAGTAATGACCTGGATATCACCACCTGGAAAGAGGTGTATCTCCTGTTCCAACTGGAGGTTTTGGGGCTGCCTGAGTGAGTATGCCTTACCACATGGTCCACAGCCTCCTAAGACGGTAGTCAGGAGGACATGGAGCCTGAAAATATGGCAGTGATGCCTGCCAAAAAGAGGAAGGGCAAGGGGCATGGGAAACCTGCTCCTGGATCTCCCTTGGTCTGGGAGGAGGCTGAGCCTGAGGGTGATGCCCACAACCTACAGGGTAGAACATTGCTGCCCTGGAAGGCCTACCGGAAATGATAAATTGGCAGAAGAAAGAAGGTTCCTCAAGGGAGGAGATCTGCAGAGCGCAGAAGGAGTTCCCTACTTTGGAATGCCTATGGTGGCAGGCCGAAGCTCAAGCAGCCGGCGACACCTCTGGTGATCGCCTGATTTACTGGAGAATGGTCTCCTATACTGTGAGCATAAGCCTACTTAGCATGGGCAACCCTTGTGTTAGTGGTACCCCCAGTGCTACAGGTCCTTCCTGCAGGAACATTTCTATTTTTTTTAACCAGAGTTTTATATAGCGCGAGCTTGACCCGGTATCGGGTATCAGAGCGCTTTACATAGCATCAGTTACGTTACAGAAGGACACATTCATTTTTTTAGGCACAGGGAGATTAAGTGATTTGCCCAGAATCACAGAATGTTCAGTGTCATTTCCGAGACTCAAACCCGGTTCCCCAGATTCGATGTTGACCGCCCTAGTCATTAGGCCAACTCCTCTTCCCCTATTCTATTCAAGGGAATTTCTAGAGCACGTGGCTATCCAGAAGGGCCTCCCATTGCTAACCAGCTTCGGGTACTTCTCCAGAGATTTACTTTAATCAAACATGACTGTTTTTAACAGTTTCCTAAATTTTAGTTCGGATTACGTTTTCCTTAAGTGCTGTGGGAGTGCATTCCAGAGCTTGGGGGCCAGGAAGTCAAAGGAACTTCCTACACCCCTAGAGCTCTTTATCTGGGGTACTGCAAACAGCTGCTAGTTGGTAGACACAGCATTCTTGATGTATTATAGAGTGCATGTAGACTCGGAGTTAGCTTCCGACACTTTTTTTGCATTGCTCAATGAGCTATCTTTTGGCTCAAGACGTTTGCCTGGCAGGTCATCTGGGGTAATACAAGGCATTTGGCAGTTTACCACCCACTTTTATTAGCCTAAAATGAAGGTGACCTCAGATGCGTTCGGCAGGTCATGTCCCACCTGCCAGGCCAGGGGCAAATCAGGAGGGAAGCAGAAGGTTTCCCTAGTTTCCTTTCCAGTCATTGGCACCCACTTTGAAAGGGTGGGGATCGACATTCTTGGGCCTCTTTACCCCAAGACAACCCTGTGCAACAGGTTCATCCTGGTCTTGTTTGACCGTGCTACACTGTACCTGAAGGCTATATCCCTGAGGACAGTGACTGCACCCTCAGTGGACATGGCACTGGTGGGGATATTTACCAATGTGGGGTTCCCCAATGAGAAAATATACGACCACGGTACCAACTTCATATCGGCGTACATGAAGACCTTGTGGGACAAGTGTGTGGTAGCATACAAGTTCTCAACACCCTACCATCACCAAACGAATGGGCTTGCTGAGAAATTCAACAAAGACCTTTAAAGGCATGATCATGGGCCTGTCAGAGCTATCGCAGAAGGGGGTTGGATTCAGCCTCTTTGAGCTTCTTCATGAGCACCCTGTGAGAGGGCCTCTCAGCCTGGCAAAGGAGCGTTGAGAGCAGGCTCCCAAGAAAGCCTGTCGGGATGTGGTCAACTACATGCTGGCACTTCTTACCCAGATGCAGCACTTCTGGAATAAGGTGAAGGAGAATATAGAAGCCATCTGGGAGGTTATGAAACAGTGGTATGATCAGAAGGCCACTGTGGTTGAGTTTAAGCCTGGCCACAAAGTGTGGGAGATTGAGCATGTGGATCCCAGGGCCCTGCAAGACCGATGGGCAGGCCCTATGAGGTGGAAGAGCACAAGGGAGATGTCAAAACCTCTAGACCCACAGGAAGCCTTTATGGGTCTTGCATGTAAATTGCACCAAGCCCTACTTTGAGAGGTCTGAGGTTACCATGGTCCTGGTCATGACTGATGTAGTGGAGGAGGAGAGGGAACCTCTCCCTGAACTCCTTTCCAAGAAGTGACATGATGGGTCAGTGGATGGTGTCAACCTCTCCCCTACTCTAACCCTTGAACAACAGAGGGACTGTCGCCAAGTGTTGGGACTGTTCACCTCTCTCTTCTCCCTAAACTCAGAGCTCACTACATGGTGCACCCATGATATTGACACTGGGGATAGGATGCCTATGAAGAATCGGATGTACAGGCTACCTGACAAGGTGAGAGGCAGCAAAAAGGAAGAAGCCTTTAAAATGCTAGAGCTAACAGTAATTGAGCCTTCAAGCAGCCCTAGGTCCAGCTCAGTGGTGCTGGTTCATAAGGTTGCCCTTCTAGGTACCACCTCCAAATTGAGATTCTGAATGGATTACCGGGTCTCAAATTAATGCAATTACTAAAACTGATGCTCCCTCCATCCCTCAAGCTGATGAGCTCACTGATCGGTTAGAGGCTGCCAGGCTCCTAAGCACCTTTGATCAGATGTCTGGATAGTGGCAGATCGCCTTAATCATGGGGGACAAAAACAAGTCTGCATTTTCTACCCCAGAAGGTCACTTCCAGTTTTGGGTTATGCCCTTCCAATTGAAGAACTCCCCTGCCACCTTCCAGATATTGGTTAACCAAGTCTAGGCTCTGTTGGAGAACTTCAGCACCTACCACCTAGATGACACTGCAGTCTTTGGTTCCAGCTGGAAGGACCATCTGTGCCCCATCCTAGAAGTATTTTAGGCCCTGCAGACGGCAGGCTTGACTACCAAGACCTGTAAATGCCAGATAGGGAAGGGATCCATGGTTTATCTGGGTCACCAAGTTGAAGGAGGCATGGTGCAGCCCTTCCAGATCAAAATCAAGACCATTATGGCTTGGGAGTCCCCACAAGAGCCAGACAGAAGTGAGGACCTTCCTGGACCTCACCGGGTACTGCAGGAGGTTTGTCAAGGGTTATGGCATCATTGTTAATCTCTTGACAAAGTTGACTTTGAAGAATCAGCCCAGACAGGTGATCTGGACGGGGGCATGTCAGAAATACTTTATTGGATTACCCTAGCTTGTTAACGTAATTCTCATCATTGTAGATGTGGACATGAGTTAAGCGTACAGGACACCAATATTGATAGTGAACTTTGTTAAGCTACGTGTGGGGACATTTGCTGGGTTCCTCGCAAAGGTAACCCATGTGTTGAGGGCTGTTGGTTATCCTCTCCCTTGTCTGTGTTTTAACACTCACAACACTTTAACCTGGTTGCTACCTAGTATGGTGTGTCCTGTTTCAAGCAGGCTTAATGAGTCATTGTTGGTGTGGTGTGGCTAACATTGTTTAATTGTTTCTCTCTGTGAGCCGGGAATAAATGTACAGACCCCTTTTTTGCCTGTCAAGCATTTTTGATGTCTGAATGTATTTTCCACTATGCATTGAGTGATTTCCTTGCTTTGAGGTTGTCTACATGTGGGCGTGTTTGTTTGATTATGTATAGTGCTTTGCGGTTCTAAGGTTGTGGAGGTTTTACATTATTTTGATTGTCGTTCAAATTACGATTTGCAGCCCTGTCAGCTTCTGTCCTAAGCTGGCTAGTTGAGGCCAGTAGACCAGATGAGTGCAGGTAGGAAGTATTGATGCATGCTGCATCACTTTTGGGTGTCTTTATAACAATCAGGACATTAATAGTTCACCTTTTGTAGGACCAGTAGTGGCACCTACAGATTTAATGTGCAGTTGTAAGTTGGAATACTGAGAGACACAGCTGCACTTGATTATGCTTTTGGTCTGTCATGAGAGTATGCTAATGGTTTTTAATGGTCTCTAGGTAATTTTCAAAGATGCTGGCAATGATGGCAAAAGTCATATTGGTTATGGCTCAGCCTTTGTACTAATTCACTTTAGCATATTTCTCTATTGTTTTACATTATTTACCTACATGGTGATATAATCTAGAAATGTTGTCTAAAAAATGGCAGACACCTCCTAGTAGGGTTATCATTAGTGGCGGAAACATGTTGACAGCACTATCACCCTTGGAGTAAAGTTGCATTCCCATGCTTTGTTTTAATGTGCTCTTCTGGGACATGTATTAAAATGAAGTTTAAGTTCCAGTGTGAGGCATTTTTAATCACTGTGTTACCTTCCCCTCTATTTGCACTACTCTCTGTCCACCCCTATTAACACGATTTGGCTTACAGTTGTGTAACCTCTGCTATAGTGTGCATAGTGGCTCCTCTTCCGTCGGTTTGGAAGAGTTGTAGCCCACTCCGCCACCACCTTTGCCATTGGTAACAAGAGGAACCCGAAGATGACGCATGCCACCCAAAGGTGGTTAAGAGATTTCATCCGTAAAAGAATTATACTCTAACAGACCTTCATTTGCTAAGCACTACTTCTAGATAGACCCTCAACATCCTTTTGGTGTGTTTTAAATCCAATGTTCCCCTGAACCATGTGTAAGTCACCCCTATGGCAGGCCTACCGAGCCCAAGGCAGGGTGCAGCATAGTTCATGGGCAAAACATGTATTTTATGCGTTCTGCAGTAAAAATGTGAAACTGTTGTTTTTACCGTGGAAAGACTTGGCCGCACCATTTGCACGTGCAGGGTTACACGCTGACCCCACAGCAGTGTTAACTCCTGAACAGTGTGGCCAAAGTTGATACTCCAAGTATCACACAACGTGTTAAATTAAGCCCAACTTTGTTCTCAGGTCCAAATTAATGTAGCAAGTTAGAGTCTGCAACTTTTACAAAGTTGCTGCTTTGTTGTCTTCAATCTCCTGAGCTCTTGACGATTGCACAGGGAGCTTGAACCAGAGACAGCTTTCTGCCCTCCTAAGGAAGCATGTTAATTACTTCCAGTAAAGGAGACAATAGGGACCTGCACTTGAGAGAGGTGTTACCTCCCTCCTGCAGGAAGCCACATGGGTTTTGTTCCAAAAGGTGAGCTTCAATGCTGAAGCTGCCTTTAAAGAGAACATGGGGAACACTTGTATGAGGGGTAGCCCAGCTGGCTCTGGTGAAGAAGTGAAGATATCGGTGGTCAAAATGGTTTTCAGGGGTGTGTAGCCCCCTTTGTAGCTCTGGGCTGGGCTAGGAAGTTAAGGATACCAAAAGAGGAGTTCTACCATCTTAGGAGTGGGCAGAATAGTGTATCCTGGGATAGCCAGATACCTCACTTCCCAGTAAGTGGTCATCAGGAGGGAACCTGGTAGTCTATTGGCTACTGACTGCATCCTACTCTGAGGGCATTTTCAGTACTTCAATAGGTCAGCTGTGGCACCCAGAATTCAGATCTTAACTGGACTAGAAGAAGTACCGCCTGCTGCACTAAGTTCACAGCGAAGGGAGGCTGCACTTACGTGGACTGCACCTGCTGCACCTGGTGGTTAGTAAAGAAAAGGGACTGGCTCCTGCTAAAGGAGAAGTTATCCCCAGAGCCCAGTCAAAAAAAAGAGACTCCAAGGGTCAGCTGACTGGCTTCCTGTTTGGAGCAAAGGGACACCACAGCTGAAGAAGCCTCCTAAGGGTGAGTGATAGGCCAAATCCCCGTATAAGCACTTTGTGACCTGCCTCTGTGCAGCACAAGGATCTGATGCTCAGAAGTTGCAACTGAGTCTACTGGACCCAGGAGAGTTGTTGGAGTGCAGCTTGATTGCCCAGAAGGCAAGCTACAGCCCAGAGAAGTATTTGGCTGATACCACAACACTGGGCGATTGGACTTCAGCCAGACCATAGAGGACCTCGATGGACATCAAAACCTGTGCCCAGGACCACCTCATCACTTTCATGAACCATGGAGGACCTACAAGAAGACCCCCATCAACCGTGTCACATCCACAGCATCCTTCAGCATCCTGTATCCTCAGCATCGGGACCTGTCCATAGGAATCTACTGGACTTAGGATAAAGAGCCTGGAACTGCTTGTAGACTACTCCTTTGGTGGAGATAACTGTGTCTGAGGGCTTTGCTGGTACACCTGTTTGGTACCCTACTAGAGGTGGTCACCTAATGTGACTCAAAGGGACCACATTACAACTAGACAAACATTTTGGTGAAAACGTTTCTAAGTGTCAAATTGATTGAATTTGCCAATGCTTTTTTGTGGTTGAGTGAACCACTTTTATTTGCTATAACTTGTAAACTCTATATCTCTGGAACCCTCCGGTGGATTTTTTTCAGTGTAGTGTATAAAAGTAAATAAAAATACAGAATGTTTTTCTAAATTGGTGTTGGATTTCTCCAGTGTCTTGATTTCTTCTTCAAGTGATATGGTGCTGTTTAAATGCTTTACACTTGTTTCTTTGTGTGAGCCTTGCTGCTCAGAGTCACAACTACCCAGGGTTGAGCTGAAGGTTTGACAAACAAAACCTAAGGATCTTAAAGGAATTGGTGAGTGTTTTACACAGTTAGCTAAATGAAGCAAGCATAGATCAACCAGTACCCTTCATAAACAGGAGGTTACTTCCCAAGGAACAGAGTGGGGTGCAGCAGAGAAAGAAGCATTTGCAGTGGTCTGGGCACTGAAGAAGTTGAGACTATACCTGTTTGGGGCTCACTTTGGGTTTCAGACAGACCCCTTAGATGGCTAATGCATATGAGAATCCCAAACTGTTGAGGTGGTCCATCTCTCTACAGGAAATTGATTTTACAATGGAGCATCGCTGTGGAACTGACCACGCCATTGCTGATTTGTTTTCTCCGGTTTATTCTGCCTTAGGTGCAAGAACTCCAATGAAGGTGGGTAGATCTATCTGCCTTCAGCTAAGGGGGACCCAGGTTGAGCCGAGCATCCTTGTTGTGGTTTTTCCCCCAACTTTTTGCCTTCCATCCCCCTGTTTTTGCTGATTTCATTTTTGCTGGCCTTAGTACTTTGCACAATTTACCACTGCTAACGCGTGGCAAAGTGGTTGTTCTCTCTCCTTTGAACATAGTGGAATTGCTTACACCCAAATGGCACATTTAATTTACTTCCAGGGCCTGTAATTTAAATTCTATAATGAGACCACGATCAGAACTTTTGCCCACTGGTCCCTTATTCCTTACCAATCCAGTAACCCTTTACAGCCATAACCAACTTCGCCCTACACCCCTTGATGAGCCACTTTGAAAATTGTCGGGTGGTACCTTACAGGCACATTTGAAAAAGTAAGGAGGCCCCCTATTTGTGTTTGTCTAGGACCAGGGGGAGGTCAATGCAAAACCACGGGGTGTCCCACTATTACAGGCCGGAGGCCTATGCAAAGAAGGAATACTCTCTGTCCCTCTATGTATAATGAAAGACTCAGGACCCAGGGTAGACCTTTCTCCTGATGTTGGGAAGTGGAAAATGTAAAAGGCAACAAATATCTAGTGTGTGGCTGGTGCAAGATTACAATAGATACCCACAGATTTACAGTTCCTGTTGCTTGTGGCAAAAATCAACCAAATAGGCTAATACAAATAGATTTTAGTAGAAAAAGTGTACAGATTTTATTGTTTCACATACAATATCAGTCATTTAATAGTTATTAAAACAACAATAAGGGTAATTACACATTGTATTTTTATACACAGTTCATAAAAATTCAAACATAATACATAAAACAAGAATCACAGGTAAGTCGATGCGGCGTTTCGTTTTTTTTCTTTATATTGCACCTTCTTCAGGACATTTGTAGGTTTTAAAAAAACACAGAATTACCCACCATTCATAATCATGGTATTATTCATCTGTACACATATTACATTTTTCTTATGGTCTATCTTGGTTTACAAACGCCCACCATTCTTATGTCAAGTAAATGTTATTCTTTTATTCCTGAAATGATTTTATTATACGGGATTCACTTTAACCAAGTGACACACTGTAACTAAACAGGATTGCTTACCTTTTATCTCAAAAGATACATTGCATCAGAAGATGTTGCCTTTACCTTTGTCCTAGTCATTTCAAAAAGCTATCTATACCCGACTAGTCCTTTTCATTTTTAAGTTGACGAGGAGCCCAGGGGGTCACCTACCTCAAAATTAAAATCGTTACTTCTAGACCCACTTGTATATTGTGGTTTGTTTTGCCTCAGTCTTATGGGATTTGTTGGCTTCCAATGCTTCCTCACTGGAAGTATCTATACATCAGAGAAGGAAAACATGGTATCATTATCAGTATCTAAATCCTTAATTCTCCTCACACAAAATAAATATCTAAAGGTTTTTTGGTACCTTTATTAGTTATACATCTGGCGTTATACACTGTGCGGAGGAGCCACCGGTATGTGGGTATGCGTAGGACTTGCTTCTTCCTTATGTTTCTAAAAAGAACGGGTTGCTTGGTCCTTTTATTGGATCATTTAATCTTACAGGCACACATAGTGGCTATCAATATTTTGTCATTACTTGACCATCCTGTCATCATTATTTTTAGGCATCACGAAAAACAGGGGTGTTGTCTAACTTAGAAGGTACTATTGTACACCAATGGGCAATCTCACTCTGAATGCAAAATTGATGAACCATTGCACCACATGGTGAGTTTTCACAACAGAGTCACTGTGCACAATCAGTCAGTCAGTCAAAACTCTTTATTTTGATTAATTAAAATCATAAAAGAAGCAGCAATACATACATACAGAATAAAAATATATATATAATTAAAATAAACAAGCATATATGTACAGGCATTCATTTATATACACTATGTATATTACATGATTCTGGCGGGCCCGCCAGATCATGAGAAACTTTGAAAATTAGCACTCCCTTGCATGAGGGTGCAGAGAAAAATGGATGACTGAATGTTACATTAATCAGAAAGAATAACAGGAAAAGATTGCGAATAAGAAAAGATACATTGTTTAAATGAAGAAAATGGATGCAAATGCGCTGTTTAAAAAGAAGGCTGTCGCCACTGGAGTGGGGCAAGAAGGTAGCCCCACTGTTTTGGAGTCTGAGATATAACCCACACCTAGTTCACAGTGTACCGCCATGGTCGACGACGACTGAGGTACCGCCAGCAGAGATCTAAGAAACTTGTTTTCGACCAATTGAATTTTGCCCACGTGACCATATCCCCATATCGACGCCCCGTAGGAGGCAATCGCACAGCACTTAGCCTTGTAAATTTTAAGCATGGGTTCCAAAGGTTTGGCTCCCAACCTTTTGGCAAAATTAAGAAGCGCTGTTGTAGATCTAGCCACTATGTTGCTTTTGTGCTTCTGCTGGGGACCCCAGTTGCCTTTCTCGTCGAATAGGACCCCCAAATAAGTGAAAACTGGGACCCTAGAAACTTCCGCACCCAAGCAATTAAAAGTTTTAACACTCCTGATCTTCCTACGAGCCCCTGCAATCATTACATGAGATTTTTTGCTGTTAACTTTAAGATCAAGGGAATCCATAAATGCTCCAAAGCTATCCAGCAGCCTCTGTAGACCCAGACCAGTGCGGGCAATAAGTACGGCGTCATCTGCGTACAGGAGGACCGGGATACCCGTTCCTCCTGCACTTGGAATGTCCGCACCGACCCCGGCCAGAGATTTTTCCAGGCCATTTATGAAGATCGTGAAAAGAAGGGGGGGCCAGGATGCAGCCTTGTCTGACTACCCGTCTAGAACTAAATTGGCCCGTGCACCTGCCGTCCTGTGTAACCCTGACAGCTGCTGCTAGGTCCTGATGGAGCGAGGCAAGAAAATAAACCAAGGAAGCATCTATGCCCATATCTAACAAAATACGCCATAATTTGGAACGATTCACCATATCGAAGGCTGATGATAAATCCATGAACTCAAGATATAAGAAGCTTTCTTTTGCCACCGTGTATTTATTAATCAAGAGATATAGATTAAGGCATTGGTCCATTATGCCCCTATGCTCCCTGAAGCCGTACTGAAGATTCGAGAGCACCCCCCGCCATTCAGCCAATCTCCCAGTTTCTGAAGGATAACTCTGCCCATGATCTTGACGGCAGAGTCTAACAGGGAGATTGGCCTGTAGCAGGCGGGGTCCCCTCGGCTCCCCTTTTTGAAAATGGGCACGATAATGGAAGAACCCCAGGATGAGGGAAAACCCACCAGTGCTGCAGCATTAAATACGTTTGTTAGGATTTTTGCCCCAAAGTTGGGATACATAATGAAAAGGTCTGCAGGCACCCCATCGGGGCCTGGGGCCTTGTTTTTAGAAGTAGCACGAATAGCCCTTTCTACTTCTTCCAGTTCGAATTTGATGGGGGTCCTGGGACAGCTAATAATAGGGAGTACAGATGTTAACTCAAGCGTGTCATTGTCCCCATAAATGTTCTTAAAGAGCTGGAGCCAAGCATTGTCCGGAATTACGCAGTCCGTATCTAGATTGTCGCTTTCCGAGAAGAATGGCTGGTTTATTATGGCCCAGAACTTCCTGCTATCCCTTAATACGTCGACAGAGTGTAAATTATCCCATGCCTCCTCTTTGATTTTCTGTTTCCGCATGGAGATTGCCAATTTGTACTCCTTACGGACAGAGGAAACCAAGATTCTATCCCTTGGGCTCCTCTTAAGGGCCACCAGGATGGCCTTGTGGGCTTTAGAGCAAGAGCTATCAAACCATCTTTGGGCTTTCTTGCGGTGTGTCCTTCTCCCCTTGTGTAGGTTATCAGCAATTTGTTTACAAATTGCTGAGAAGGAGGTTATCGTTCCCTCACCCACGTCGTTGCCATCTAGGCAGATACCAATATTGGACTCAGTCATGGCCACCAGTCCTTCAAAGAAGGCCTCTGGGACTATTTTGTCCCACTTTATCTGTCTGCCTTGATCTTTTGTGGAAATGGCTCGTGGTGCTTCCCTTCCTGGGGCCCTGATGATAGTCTTGGCACCCATGTCAACTTCTAATACAAGAGGGTTATGGTCGCTAAATGGTGACATCACTACGCTATAAGCCAATGTCATAGTCAGGAGTAGGGGGGGACACAAAAATGTAATTGATGACAGAATTAACCCCCCTCCCTGTAAAGGTAGGTGCATTCTCATTACCACTTTCCCTGGCTGGTTCTAGTAAGTTCAGATTGGAAAGCAATGCTTCCAAATCATCCCCCTGTTTACCATGTTCAAAATGGGGTACCTTACTATTTGGCTGCCCATCTAGATCGTCCCCATAGCAGTCCCATTTGCAAGGGTGTGTATTAAAATCCCCCATAAGAAAAATCTCTACTGAAAAGAGTTATTAACCTTGTGGACTGACAAAAATTGTTCTAACATGTTAAAATGTTCAAGACCATCCATGGCGTTATACACGTTTATCAAAAGGTATTTCTTATTAGGCATGGACCATTCTAGGATAAGAAAGTTATCTGACTCCACATTACATTTTCTAAATGACCCAGCAAGATTTAATGAGACAAGGAAGAGTAAGCCACCCTTAGATCTCCCCATAGTCCCTCTGATCGCAGGGGTGGTAAAGCTTTGAAAACCATCTAGATTAAAACTAGAATCTGCATCCCAAGTTTCCTGCAATGCCAGGATATCGAAGTGTTTAATAAATTGCAACCAGATGGGATCAGAGCTTTTGGATCTGATGCCCGCCACGTTCCAACTCAAAAATGTACATGGGACTAAATGTTAGTCTGTTGGGATAGTAGGACAAACTCTCTCATTCCCCTTACTTGCGGTTACATGGCCCAGTCAATCATTGCATTCCATCTGGGATAGGGGTGAGAACCTATTACTAAGCTGTATCTCTCCCTTAGGTTGCACATTTATCGGAGAAGCTGGAGGTATGGTCAACGGTTCAATATCCCCTCCCCTGGTTGGCCTCTGAGCAGGGTGCCGCTGGGCACTCATCCTGGCCTGGTATGTTAAAGTACTTATATTGCTCTGTCTTGTTTATGATCGGAAATGTGGGGAACAATCAATTATAGTCCAGATTGGTCTAATTAAAACGTCATCCTCCTTTCCTTTCTCAGGTTATGCAACACTTATGATATAAAAAGAATTAATCCAGCTCTGTGCTAATCACCTGGAGCACAGGTGCTCCATAGGTAAGCAGTACTATGTTTGCTAACAGTAGCCCTCACATGTCCTTCAGACACCAATATTGTTAATTCAGTTATTAAATCAATGCATTTTGCCGTCCCCAGATTACTCCTGTTCTGAAGAGACCCTCTCGGAACAAGTAACTGTAATATTTTACTGCAATTGAGTTAGGGCAGATTGACTCTACCTTATTAAATGCCTTTATCTCTTTAATTAATTGTATCCTTGCAATTCCCTCCCCCTAACTTAATAATAATAATAATAAATCTTTATTGTATATAGTTAATAAAAACCGTTTACAAAATTCAATTATAAAATTCATCTTTCATATTATCAAAACCAGTTTATATAAATAGGTAGTGCATAAACCTTTAACTTAGAGTTAGGATATTAAAAATGTATAAATTCATCTTAGTCTGATTTATTTCAGGATACATGTTCCTTTCTTTTCAGCTGGCCACGAGAGTCCCCGATACCTTATTTAAAGCATTAAAGCTTGCCGTCGGGTCCGGAATTCCACGGATGTTAAATTCTGATTTAAGTGGTCTAGCCCTTTCTTGCTTTAGTTGAAAACAGGTACAAATTAAGTGGACCATATCCTCCACTTCATTTCTGCATCTACAACAGTTATTTGAAGTTTACCCCCTCTGCTATGGTGGAAGGTGCAAATAGATGGCAACTTTTCTAGTCAGTATTTGAGACATTTTTCTTTTATGCACCTTGCATACCCGAGGCTGAAGTATGTTTGAGGACTAAGTGTTTTATAGCAGTAAATGGTCATCCATGCATGGCTCCGTTTTGCAAATGCAGCTTTTTTGTCAATTAGCGAAACAGTCCTGATTTTTCTTCGTACTACTTTCTGAAAAAGAATATGCGAGGTTGTTTTCTCTCAGAGCTGGGAGAGCTCTGTAGTTACAAGGCTGCTTTTTAAATAGTTCCAGGCCTGCCACTGAGCGGTAAGCTGTATCTCCTTCCACAATAAATGGTTTAGGGTGCTCTCAGGGGTTTTTCTAATTTTGTGGCAGCTCGTTAAATAAGCCCCTTGTCTTGCAAGCTGTTGCTTAGTGAGCCAAAATTCCAGTATAATCGGAGCAGCTGATTCATACGTAGGGATGTTAAAAAGGATCCTGTAAGTTCTGATGATGGTACTATCTAGCGTCTTAGAGTCCCTTCCTCTTAAAGCAACACTTCCATAAAAAATGTTTGGTAGTATTTTTGCATTGCCAGCTTGAAGTAAAGGAGGGAGCCTGGGACCTGTCAGCTTGCTTAGGTTTTAAATGTTTCAGTAATATTGCTAGGCCCAAGCCTCTACCTTGTTGTTATTTCAATATCATTTCTTGTCTATAACTAAACCAAGGCAAAGTATGAGCATGTGATGAAAACGAATTACTATTAAAAATCAATTCCATGTGAACGATTGTTGCTAGGTAATAACTAATAGGCTTCAGCACTTATTGTGCCACCCACATAAGCTGCCCTTTAAACCTGTTTCATGCATGCCGTTGCAGACTGTTGGGTAGTTTAAACTGCCATTTTGGCCTGGCAAGATAAATGTTTTGCCAGGCCAAATCCTACCTTATTAATACATATAGGTCACCCCTAGGGTAGGTCCTACACAGCCTAGAGAGCAGGGTGCAGGGTATGTGAAAAGATGAGCATGTGCTTTTAAGTTTTACATGCTGTGGTAGTGAAAAATTCATACATTTGTTTTCTTTAAACTATGAGGCCTCCAACTCCCATAGGATAACTCGTAGTTCCTTATTATATTTATTAAGTAGTAACTTTTAATTGGGAGCAGATAGAAATATCATGTTTTGTGTTTGAGAAATTGGAATACAAAATCCTCTTTAATGCTAAAGTTTAATTTTTAGTTACAATTTTAATAAAATGACACTTTTAGAAAGTTTTAATTTTCCTGCCCTAACCATTTTGTGCCTGCAGCCTGTTCCTGGGTCACATGACTGGGTGTAGTTGGCAATTGGACGTGATTCCTCCCAGGCAGCTACAAAATAGAGGGATAAGGTGTGCCTGGATGGGCCATCAACTGGCAGGATGGTGTGACAGAGATGGGAACAGCCCTAATTGCAAACAAATTTGCTGTGCCATGCCTTTATTCAAAGGACTTGTCACCACTGCATTGTCCATGCAACCAGCTTGGAGACAGAACACGGGAGGCAGGACACTTCATAAGCTTCAAAGAGAATTCTCTAGATACATCTTCCAGTTTTAAGTGGGTACCAGGTATACATAGTGGATGCTTAAACCCAATTCTTCACTACACTCCTGAACCTTTGGCTACTACAGAAGAAAGACTGATGTGCTGCTTTGCTGTCAGATGGACTGTGACCTTGCTGCCCTGTTACTCTCTTGCCCTGCTGCCTTCTGCCATGCCAGCTGAGAAGTAAGACTGGAACTGCACCCTTCATCACAGGCTGAAGTGGCTCCAAGTTTAACCTGACTGACCTTCTGTATAGAGCTACACAGGACATAACAAGCTCCAGCTGACCTGCAGCCTGGACCTGCCTGAGCATTGTTGACCTCTTCTGGAGTGAGTATCTTCCCCCAAGAGCTACCCTCCAGGTCCTGTACCTTTGGTGTTGCTTCCATTGAGCTCCCAATTAAACAAAGGATACATTCTGAAGTTTTGGGCTATTCACAACTGCAAACTGGCCTGTTTGCTTCAGGATCTTGCCAACAATGCTGCCCGCTGCTAGACCTGTCAGCTTTAGGGTGGTCTTCCACCAATCTTTTTACTTTATGCCCCCACATCTTGCTGAATCTTTTTTTTGGCCTTAGTACTCTGAGCACTTTACCACTTCTAATCAGTGCTAAAGCGCATGTGCTTCTTCCCTAAACATGTATGTAATTGGTGTATACCTGATTGACCTATTTAATTTACGTGTACGTCCCTTGTAGGGTGGTATACCATATACTTGGGGCCTGCAAGTTAAATTATACTAGTAGGCTGCAGAACTAAATCTGCCACCTACTGAAGTAGCCTTTCAAACCTGTCTCAGGGTTGCCACAGAAGTGCCTGTGTGTGCAGTTTACAGCCACTTTGACTTGGCCTTTAAAACTACTTGCCAAGCCTTAGACCCCTGTTTTATTACATATAAGTCATCCCTAAGATGGGTGCTAGGTAGCCCTAATGGCAGCGTGCTATGTAAGTAAAAGGTAGGACATGTATTTTTATATTTTGCATGTCCTGGTAGTGACAAACAGCCTATTTCGTTTTTTCACTACTGTGAGGCCTACTCCTCTCATAAACTAGTATTGGGAATTCCTCAATACACTTTTAAGCTGTAATTCCTGATCAGAGAGGAATAGTTTTTTCATGTTTCATATCTTTGGAATGGTAATGATAAATTCTCCTTACTGGCGAAATTGGATTTGATATTACTATTTTAGAAATACCACTTTTAGAAAGTGGACCTTTCTCTGCACTTATTGCACTGTGGGCCTGACAGCCTGTCTCTAATACATGTGTGGGGTGGGTGACAACTACGCTTTGTACATTCTCTCTAGACAGCCACAACACAGGAAGGATACGTGCGTCTGAGTAACCATCTACATACATCTGCATTCTGATGTCCTTGCCTGGGCAGGATAGAAGGGAGGGGCTAACACTTCACTTGAATAGGTAGTTGTCCTGTCCTCACACAAAGGGCTGATTTACCCTCCCCGATCAAAGATAGCCCTGCAGACAGGACTGGGCTGAAAGGGGAACCTGTACACTTCAGAGAGCTGCTTTGAAGTCACCCCCACATCAAAGGAACTTTTGGGTAGAAGTACTGGGTCTCTGACTCCCTAAATTCAGACACATCTAGATCTTGAACTGAACCTCTGTCAGAAGGACTGCTGTGCTGCTTAAAGGACTCAACTGAACTGCTGATCTGGAAGGCCTGCTTTTCTGTTTGTTTCACTGCTGCCTGTTGCTCTCTGACTCTGTTGAAGGAGGGCTAGACTCTTCTTTCCCTCCAAGTGATCTCCAAGGGCTTGTTGGCTTGCCTCCTGTTGCTTGAAATTCAGGGATTTCAAAGTCTCTACCCCTGCTCCTATGCCTGGCTCACTGGAAGTGGCCCAGTTACTTGCAATCCAGATTTCAATGCATTTCTTGGTTGTGTGTAGCAGAACTGATACATCAACGTGGTTGAGAGCAAAAAACTCTGTATACCTCGGAACCAATGCTGTGCCTCCAGAGATCAATGAATCTGACAGTGTACCGCCACCGCTTGGTGAGATTGACGCATCCCCTCGGATGCGTGGCAGAAATGGGCACATCGTTCGATGCCTCATGATCTCGGCACCCATCTTCGGAACTGATGTATTGCCTTCACTGCATGGAGAACATCAACACATCTTGTTTGCATCCAGGAAAGGTACTTTGTTCACTGGCGCCTGCATGGATCCTGTAGGCAGCTGGCACTCCATCACCACAGGCTGAACTCTGAGATTGCCCTGGTCCAGTGTGACCTAAAGTAGTCTTTTAGCACTACTTGTTTCTCAGTGCTTTACCTCATGTATTCTTTTAAAATTCAATATCTAAACCTCTATATACTGAATTTTTGTTGTTTTTGTCTTGTTTTGTTTATAATATAATTTATTTTAATAAACCTGTGTGGAGTCTTTTTGTGGTGTATTCATTGTGTTACTGTGTGTGTGTGTGTGCATGTGTGTGTGTATGTTGCACAAATACTGCACACATTGCCTCTTTAGATAAGCCGCACTGCTCTGTGCCAAGCTACTAGAGAGTGAGCACAGGTTTATGTTTTTTTTTACAACAATTTTTTTTATTAATTTTTCAGCGTACCAAATGGGCAAAGCCCAGCGGGGACAATACAAATAAGATGCATGAGATATATTACGTAGGTACATTATACAAAACCCATATAATCTGCAGAACACCAGACCAAACTAAATTTAAACAGCACCAAACACACTTATAAAGCATTGCATATACAGTATATATTAATTTCCATCCACAGATAAACAAAGTCAGCGCACTAAGCAGGTGAGTTGCCAACCACCAGTTGTTCAATGGGGTCATGGTAGGCGGACTGTGACATTGAGGGCAAATCTATACCTCTGTAAGTGGCCTAACGGGCCCATATATTCCCGTGCTTCTGTGGGCATCACCCAGCCTGACAAAACCACAATTTCCGCAGTCAAACATCTGTCCAAAGCCTTTTCCCATTTAGTCACACTGGGCGGGGAATAGTCCTTCCAGTGCTGCGCTATGTTTCTTTTAGCTAAAGTGAGGCCCAAGAATAAAAGGTGCTGTTTATAACGGGTCCCCCCAATGTCGTCTGTGCCATATAGACGCGTCAGTCTGGGGTCGAGCGGAGTAGTCCACGCCAGGACCTGGCCCAGGCAAGACGCCATGCTAGTCCAGAATGGCTGAATCGCCGTGCAACTCCACACTGTATGCAGGAAGGAACCATCATCAGAACGGCAATGGAGGCACGTCGGAGACTGGATTGCACCCATTTTCCATAACTGCTGGCGAGAGTAATACACACGATGGAGGTACTTAAACTGGATAAGCCTATATCTAGCGGACACCGCCGCGTACCGAGGGCTGCCCAGGGCTTCGTCCACAGATTTATCTTTTAGTGTGTATCCTGCTTACCCTGACTAGAATTGTGGCTTTTGCTTTGACAGGGTGCATACCTTCGCCAATCAGAAACCCAATTTCGAACATCTACCAACCTAAAGCTCTTGTGAACCTGTTCCTTCACGCCACAGTGACCGCTCGCAATGCCTGACACACAAGATCTGCACTTCCTGTTACAACATTTACAGCCTGCGGACACCACCAAATTGAAGTTCCACTAACAAGCATTTTCAACACCCGACTGGATGTTTGCCCTAAAGCTGCGAACATCTGTGATGCCCAGCTTGCTCTTTGGTCTACATCGACAACCATTGTGTCGCTTTTCCTGCTCCTCACAGCCTTTTCCACTACAAACGGGGACTCTTCGTTCTCGACCTTTGAAGGTAACTCTTTCAGAAGTACTAATCTGGTCCCTGTATCTGTCCCATTTTCCATCGCGGTCTGCCTGTACTTGTGACTTTCACCTGGTCTGCATGACCAGATAGCCGGTAGTGACGCTTTGTGGTTTTAGGCACTTTGCTCACCATAAATCTTTAAAATTGCATATCTCTGTTTTTTTCTGATTTGATTTATGTTGTTTTGCCGTCAAATAATGTATTCAATTTTACTCTATTTTTCAAAAGTTGGCGTGGGTGTTATTTTGTGTTGTGTTTTCACTTTACTACTGTTTGAAGTCATGCATACATACTTTACACATTGCCTTTAAGTTAAGCCTGACTGCTTTTGTGCCAAGCTATCAGACAGTTAAACATAAGTTACTTTGGGCTTTGCTTGTGTTTCACTGTGACAGAGAACGTGATTGCTGCTTGAGCCAGGTTTTACTCCCCTCAACCAATAACCCAATTTCCAACTGAGTTCTATAATGTACATTATAATCTAAAGCACTCTTCAACTTTATCTTTTGTAAGGTCTTACACTGCTGTAGAATGAAGGCACAGCTCAATTGTTCTCCCTTACATCAGCTTTGGAATGTGTTTTCGAAGACTGTCCCTGAAAGAGGAGCCCCTTCTGTGTTAGGAGGCTCCAGGTATTATCTTCACTCCTCTCTCCTTATTCTTCCCTCCTCCTTTAAGAATGTTATGAGCTGCAGCATTTGTAGACTATATATTTTACCTGCCCAATCTTCACTCTTCCAAACACTTTCTGCATTCCCAGTTCCAAATGGTTTAGGAGTATATGCAAACAAAATGACTTTCTCGCTGCCTCACAGCAAAAGTCAAGTTAATGCTCCCTCTAAAAATAGTATGAACATGTGCTGTTTGTTTCTCTGTTAAACCTGATGTAAAAAAGGACACTCCTTTCAGGGCCTTAGTATAAGTATAAGTGCTATTTATTCATCCGATAAATAATGATGCCACAGAGTACGTTATTTATTGGGTGCAATTAATAGCACCTATTATGAGTTTGTGGGAAATATCATGCGTATTTTAGTGTTTAACACACCAATATCGGCATGATATGGAAAATAAGGTATGCTTCTTGTCCCGTTAAATTTCGGCACGTTTGACCTGCTAAAATGTAATGAAGGGTGAGTTATTTAAAGTATCCGACTATTATCGGATGTGTTAAATAAAACCAAACTTATAACTCCAACCTGTACATGAACAGCAATTTTTGCACGGGTCGGAATTCACTGACCAGCTCGTAATAAGGCCCTTAGGCTTGTGTTGCAGAGCGCTGCCCTTCGAACAAGTTCTGATATCTATTCATGGCTATAAAGCACCCTAACAGTGATACATATTGAGTAGCTACTCAATATGTATCATCGACAATCCAGAAACATCTTTTGATCTTGCAAAATACTTTCCATACCTTACCCTACATACAACCCACTAGTCATGTCAGGGCCTGGACATGGCCCTCTTATTAAAAGAAGTGTCATG
Source organism: Lissotriton vulgaris (assembly GCF_964263255.1). NCBI lineage: Eukaryota > Metazoa > Chordata > Amphibia > Caudata > Salamandridae > Lissotriton > Lissotriton vulgaris. The sequence goes on along the minus strand of NC_141696.1, from coordinate 851,043,993 downwards.
TTGTACATTGATTCTTTATGTAATATGGTTGTCTGTAGACTTAGTCCTTTCTTAGTGTTCTCTCATTCTCTGTCTATCACAATGCCTATGTATGTTCTTACTTCCATCTGAGAATTCTACCAGTGTCAGTTGATGGTCTGGTCAGCTAGCGAGGTTATGTACTCAGCTGTGTCCTACAATAAATCTACATGTCATCAACTAGAAGTATCCTGTCATCTATTACCATCCTATTTACAACATGTCACTTATATGCCAACAATTCCTCCTGCCCACTCAAGTACTCTGTTGGTGAGCATTCTAACAAAGATCATGTAGAACACCTGCCAAGGATGTGAATGTCTAGATGAGAACAATAAGCCAGCTCCAGCTGAAATTATGAAATCACTAGGAGCATGGGCGTATATGCTACTGCATCAGGGACTTCCAATGTTTTTGTTTTTTTTGTCCTCATTTATGCGATCTTTATTGTTTAAAGCAAACCGGGTCACCTCACCCTGTGCACCCTCGAAAATTGAGGAGAGATCCAAGTCTTAAAACAAACACATCCATGATTTATTTTTTCACTGTTCCACCCACTATAACTCTTAAAGTTGCGATTGCGCCTGTTTAAATCATTGGACACCCCTTCCTATCCTACCGCCTATACTTATCCCATAAATCCCAGTGTTTCATGTGCTTACAGACCCCTCTGGCTCTATCCAAATTTCTAAATTTTTCTATTGATCGGACCAAGTCATCAACCTTTTATGCAGGTTATGCAAATCTCGCGTCTAGCGAGAAGTATACGTGTAACAAAAGGTACTTCTGTTTTTTAGTTAAAACAAAATTGAAATCTTCAGGATCCAGAATACCAAAAACAATAGTAAAAGCTCTTACCTTAAGAATCGTGTTTAGACTCTTATCAATAACCTTACCAACTCCGCTCCAAAAGAAATCAAAGTGGTGGCACGAGTAGAACATGTGGATATCATTTACATCCTTCTCGCCACATTTTGGGCATTTTCTCGTCACCTGGGTGCTCATTTTTGACAGCCTTTCAGGGGTCCAATAAGATTGGTGCAAAGTAAACAAATGATTTTTCCTAAGAGGTGCAGAAATAATAATGCGCCATAAGTAAGTGCAGGATACTGGCCATGCTTGTTGCAAGTCTTGGACATGGAAAGTCTTCTTCCATTTAAGGTCTGGGGTGTCATTGTCTGCCTCCTTCTCCACCAAATATCAATACCACTTTGATACTTCTTTCTTTCCAGGTACTTTAAGGAATTCATCCTCCAAGTTTGCCACAAAGTCTGGCCAGGTTGCTTGTTCTTTAGACCAGCCAAGCAACTGGTAAAATTTAAATCTTGATATTTCATTTTTCGTAATTTCCGTTAGCGCATCCCATGTTTTTAAGTCACCATTTTCCAAAAGATGTCCCTACTTTGATATTCCAGCTCTTTTCATAGGCGCTGCTAGTAAATCTTTCAAACAATCAGGAGTTCCTGGGGAGTCCCATATCTGTGCTTGGGGGCTATAGTATGGGAATTGCCATGTTTTCCTTATATCTGACCAGAGTTTAAAAGCAGATTTTGGCACCTTTAGTTGGACTTTTTTGAAGAACTTTTGGTGGCCAAATTTATAAAGGCAGTGGTTATGTTTGGTTACTGCTTTCCAATAGACAGGGTATGACTCATAGTCCTGAAACAGATGCCTTATATTCTTGAAATGGAAGGCTTTGTAGTACAGCTGGAGATCCGGGTTAGCTATCCCTCCACAATATTTTTTCTGTATACGTTTTTTCCGGGCTATCCTGGCAATTTTGGATGACCAAATAAAAGTATTTAGTTCACTCTGTATCTTTTTAATGTACTGTAACTTAAACTCCAGGGGGATTGTATTAATGACAAAAGCGCATTTTGGTAGGATGACCATTTTTATTACATTTACCCTCCCCATAAAAGTAAGAGATAGACAACTCCAAGACTTCAAAAGTTTCCTTGTCTCTTTAACTTTTAGTTCCAGGTTTATCTGGGTGATATCCTTGATGTTCCTTGAGACTTGAATACCAAGGTATCTAATTTTTTCTTTTGATTCAAGATATGAAGTAGATATGTTCCAGTGCATTACCTCAGTTTTTTGCTTATTTATTTGTTAGCCTGAGATTCCCCCAAAATCTGTTAGTAAGCTGTTTATATTGTTAAAAGCTTCATTTACCTTACATGAATAAATCATTAAATAATCAGCATGTAGTGCCACTTTTAGCTCCCAGCAATTGAACCTAAATGGGGTGATTTCTTTGGAGGCCCTAATCACATTTGCTAGTGGCTCTATATATAAGTTAAAAGATGAGGGGAGAGAGGACACCCCTGCCTGGTGCCTCTCTTAATTTGAAAACTATTTGATAAACTGCCGTTAGTTAGTATTTTCCCCATTGGAGCTGAGTAAATATTCGCTACTGCCCTAGAGAAGTTTTGACCTAGATTTTAATGTTGAATGACTTTTTGTAGATATGACCAATTTAATTGGTCAAAAGCTTTAGCCTCATCAAATGTGAATATTGCAAGAGGTACTTTCTCATGGGCTGCTATATCAATAGCTCCGATCAGCTGATGTGTGAGGTCGTGCAGCTGTCTCCCTCTGATAAAACCCTTCTGATCTTCGTGTATAAGCCTATCAGAAAAAGTCTTTTTGCTAGGACCTGGGTAAAGATTTTATAGTCTGCGTTAAGGAGCGAGATCAGTCTGTACGACTCACAGTAGGAGGGGTGTTTACCAGGCTTTAAAATCAAACTAATCGTAGCCTCGTTCCACGATTTAGGGATAGAACGACCCTCAGAAAATATACTGTTGAAAACATCAGTAAGTTTGGGGGGCAAGGTGATCTTTCAGAACTATATAGAGCTCATTTGGTATTGCGTCGAGCCCTGCTGCTTTACTTTTTTTGAGGTTTTTTATTACATCTAGCTCCTCATTTGCAGTAATTTTTGCATTTAGAGTTTCGCAGGTATGTACATCTAGTTTCTGGATTTGTGAGTTATTTAAATAGGTGTCATTTGCTGTAGGGAGAGGTGATAGATCCTCCTCATATAAAGACTGAAAAAAAAGTTCGAAAGCTTCTTCAATACCTGCTTTGTCTTCAACTATCTGCCCGCTGCTCCCCTTATGAATAGCAGTTATCTTATTTCTATTGGACTCAGTTTTTAGTTTCCAAGCTAAAAGTTTACCGCTATTCTCGCCATATTCGTAGTTTGACAGAGAACTAGCTTGCCATCTCTCCCTTATCTTTTCTCCAGGAACTGAGTCAACTCCTGTTTCTTATTCATAATTTCCTCTTTCAGAATGTTTTGTTCTAGCTCTGAGGTTGTAGATTCTAGGTTTACTTGTGTTTTTTGTAAATCTGCCTCTATTTGTGAAATTTTGGACCTCTTTAACTTATTTTTACCTATTGGTATACCGACTAATGTTCCTCTAAGAACGGCTTTATAAGCATCCCACACTATTGTGTCAGAAACTTCACCCTCACCGCTTTCCTTAAAGTGATTTTCCGTAGTTAATCTTAAATCATCAATAACATGTTTGTCTAACAGGAGAGACCAATCCAGAGTCCACCTTCTCTCGCCCTGTACTAACTCGGATTTTATACTTAATTGGACTAACAAGTGATCCGAGAGGTGAGCGGGCAGATGTTTAACTCTCATGACGTCTGTCAACCAAGAAATAATCTAACGTTGAGGCGTGACCGTGTCTTTAATTTCTAAAAGTAAATCTATTGGTTTGATCCCCTCTTATTGTCCAGATATCTATTAGGCCCAAATCATCTTTGAGCCTATACAAACCTTCACACATTTTGGGTTAATTTAAACCTTTACCAGGGGGGTGTCTATCTAATTTAGGATTGAGTAAAATGTTGTAATCACTTCCCATTATAATTGGTTAACTGTGCAGGGGAGAACATGGCGGCCGGCTGAACGCCCGGACCACGAGTCCGGCATTCGAGAGACAGCAGACACAACGATGAGGCAAATGAGGCTCAACTGAGCAATTTAATAAGATTATTTTTACTGAGAGTGGCGAGGTGAAGCCGCTTGCAGGGCTTGTGGAGCGGTCAGTGGTGTGACCGAGAATCCAGTGGCGAGCCGATGCGGGAGAGCAGCCGCCGAGGACGCTGAAGATTTTCAGGAACTCCCAAGCGGGGGTTGAGTGAGTCCGCGATTTCGGCGGCTCCCGCCCAGTTTTCTCCAGGCTTTCTTTGGGCATTGTGCGGTGCTGCATAAGGGGCGGACGGAGGCTACTGCGGTTTCTGGACCTAGCTGAGGAAGCAGCTATGAGGAAGACAGAATCTGGAGGGGGAACAGCCATGACAACGCGGGGATTACCCCGCACTGCCATTACAACGCGGGGATTACGACAATCATTACAAAGACTTTCGCTGGAGGGCGCTGTTGGATAGGGAATAGTTTAATTTTCTATCCAACACCTTCCCTACTGTCAACGTGGGCTGGAGTTGGAATAGAAAATTAAACTATTCCACTATCCAGCGCCCTCCAGCGAAAGTCGTTGTAACGACTTTCGTTGTAATCCCCGCGTTGTAATGGCATGCGGGGTAAAAGCCCGCGTTGTAATGCCATACAACCATCTGGAGGGGTTCATCAAGAGGTACATCTTTTGACCACAACACAGCCTCCATTACAGCTTTCAAATCATATTGGGTATGTGAATCAACAAGTAAGGAACAAGAAGGGGGATTTTTGGGCAGAGGCAGCCTATAACTTTCAACAATTACGAGGGGCCAAAATAAGGCAAACTTTTAGGGGTGTCCTTTATAACCCCTCTCACCTATCGAAATGCTTGTTGGGGTCCCTGGGGGTCCCTAGATACTTGCGCACATTATGTATGGCCTCCCAGAGAAACTACTCGAAATAAGTGGCAAATTTTGACTTCAGACAGTTCAAATAGACTGAGTAGTTGTGTTTATCAAACAGGTCTAGACAGCCAGCCTATAATTTCCAGTGATGAGATAAGGAGTATCGCCTGCATGAATTCAATTAGGAAAAAGGGTTGAGGTAAGAGATGGGGTCCTTCCTTTTCAAAGTCCGTATCAAAGTCTCCTGTATTATCTACAGAAGAGGATGTTTCCAACCTTATTTCGACTCCCTTAAACAGCACTTTAAACTGCACAGAAGAGGTTTCCCCAAGGACGATCCCGTCGCTGCCTGATATTCGTTTGTCGGATAAGGACACTGTCTTCTCTCAGGAACAAAAAGAGGTTTCGAGTATTCCGCAGGCTAAACATATTACTAGGAGACAAAGGGCCCAGAATACTACGGGAGGTGCCTTGCAATGGTCTCTACAAGAACAGCAAAAACCGCAAAAAAGAGCTATTAAAAAAGGGTGAAATTTTAAAAGTGACTCCCTCTTTGCGTTCCTTTTTTAAAATTCAGGAAAAGCCGGCGCTGAGAGGTGGTTCACTCGAAGAGATGTCTTTGCCATCCCTGACTATAATGGAGTCACCAAATAAATACCAAGCCCTCATGACAATTGATCTAGGAGAGGATAAAGAGCTAACTACAGAAGAAGTAATAGAAGAGACCCCACAACCTGAGGGATCCTCAAAGCAAAGTAACCCACCCAAAGACCAGGGCAGTGAGCAAGACATAGCTCCCCCTGAAGGAGGTGATATCGGTGATCTTGTGACGTCATTGCTAAAGGAGATGAAATTGGGATTCGCTAAGTCTGAGAAAAACCAGGAAACAATTCAGGCTACTTGCGAGGCCCTCGAGATTAAGGTTAATGCTTTGGTAGACAGAGTGGTAGTGGTTGAAACGGCTCTCAAACAAATTAGAGACAAAGTTAGGCTTTGTCAGAGTGAGATTGACAAAGTTTCATTAATGGAGAAAGAGCTCAGAGACAAAATCGAGACTCTAGAAAATAAATCAAGGAGAAATAATCTACGTTTATTAAACATTCCGGAAGGTAAAGAAGGGTAAAATATCAGGCCTTACGTAGTAAATCTCCTAAAAAGATCTGGATGAGGACATACAGAGGGTCCATAGAGACCCATTTAGGTTAAATAAAGATAGAAAAAACCCTTGCAGAGTTCTGGTCAATTTTAAGTCTTACTCAATAAAAGAACACATTTTGAATAAGGCATTAAATTCTGGTACCCTCACAAAAGATGGATATAATTACAAAATCCGATCAGACATATCCAAGGCAACGGCTGATAGACAATGGGCCCTGGGAAAATATATGCAGGATCTTAGGTCAGAAGGCCCCACGGTTCAGATGAAATTTTCTGCTCTTTACGCATAATGTGGTGAAATAAAACCTATAATATCAGAGACCCAAAGGAAGTGGAGTTATTCTTGGAGCGAATGAAAGATAACATAGATAAATAATATTACGAGCCTAACTGTTAGAAACCAAATTTGCTGTTTTGATTTTGTGGTTCTCAAACTGGGCAACTAGGATTGCTCAATGATTATGGGGAGGGTTCTCCAGGGAGGGGGTAAACACAAGTTTTTATTTTTTTTCTCATACACGTTGGAATTCTTTTTGGGTGGGGAGCAGTGGGAAAAATGTTTAAAAAATTGATTTTTGTCCAATATGTAAACGGTATAGCAAACAGGGTTGGTCTCCAAAGCAGCAGAAAATATTTCAAATACTATGTGTGATCTGAAAGTAGCTACATGGAACGTGAACGGCTTAAGGACAAGGGGGAGGCATTTAAATTTTTTTGAGTATCTTAAACAGCAGAAAAGTGATATCATTATATTGCAAGAGACACATCTCCTTAGAGATGAGTGGTTTGATGCTATAAAACATGAGAGATGGATGGGAGAGTCTGTCTGTACAAATCAATCATGCAATATAAAGGAAGTTTTCTATTATCATCAAAAAATCATCGCAGTGTATGTTGGTAGGACAACTTGTTGATTCCAGAGGGAGGTGGGCCATAGCAAACATAAAAACTAGAGACAGTGTCTTGTCGGTAGTGGGTTACTATGGCCCTAACATAGATGATTCCGCACCACTTCAATCTTTGTATGTACACTTGATGTCTCAGACCACACCAAGGGACTTCCAATGTTACAACATGCTGGAGATGTATGTGTTAATCTTGTGGAAAATGACAGAGAACCTCTCCTTACAATTCTCCAGAATGACATCAACACTTGCAAGAGCTGCAGCGTGTTCTAAAGTACTGTCTAATCTACAAAGCAACATCAGCTATGTAAGGTCGACTTTACACAACACCAACCAGATCCAAAGGGAATTTCATGGATGGCTCTGCAACCATATTTCATCAACTAGTAACTAACTGTGACTTGCATGATTTTAACAATCATGAGACCATACATAGCTTACTGATTGAAGAAAGCTGAGGTACTGAATGAATCACTGCTGTTCTCACAGTTTCAAAAGATGGCTCGGATAGATGCCTAAGCAGGGAGTATGCCACCAAGAACAAAGGTCACAGAGAAAGATTAAAACCATCAAGCGCTTCAAATGGTTAGAAAGAGAAAAGTGATCAGCCGAAAGAAGAGCCATCAAGAGGTGGAAACATATGCTACAACATTCGACTGTTCTTTTCACTCAGTGGCCCATACACTGGCATGGAACAAAAGTATGGCAACATTCATAATATCAATAATTTTGAGAAAGTATACTGTGCCAAAAATGCTGCAATCAGCTAACTACTGTCTGCTCAGAAAAGAAAAGAGCACTACATATACATCTGCGCCATTGCAGCTGAAAGGACAAGATGAGCAGGCAGAACTACCAGAGATAGTGACATAGATAAGACTATGCATGATCGCATACAGAAAACAGTCACCCAGATAAAACTGTGAAATAAGTAAAACGATTACTAAGAAGAAGTATCTAAAACACTGAGGGGCATATTCTCAAGGAACTATCGCCGCGTTATCAGCACTTTATCACAGCCAAAGTTGCGATAAAACTAACGCCCCATTCACAAGTTGGTGATAACAGCCCATATCACCAGTTTACCTGCGATAGCAGCCGCAAAGGCGCGCAGCTGACTTCCGGCGGGAGATTTGAACAGCTCGCTTTCCTGAAATTGCATAAATTGCAATTCTGAACAAGAAATCCACTGCAGGAAGCATAAACCTTCTGAAAATGATGATTTTGATCAGAATAACTCCTCAGATTGACATTTGGCTGCACTTTATGGTGCAAGGAGTCCATTTTTGGGGGGGGGTGCGGGGGGGGAGGAAGGAAGTGCCCCAGAGTCTGCAACTTCCTGTTCCTGTCAGCAGGCTCCTCCAAGTGCTTTGTCCATGTCCTGGTCACGTTTGATTTGGATCTGGAGCTGGAAGGATTACTTTTTGTGGCTGCTGCTGGATATTTGTATTTGAGGACTTTTCGGACTTTGGAGTTTGGATCACTTTTGAGATTTTACAAGTAAGTTGGTGTTGTTTGTTTGGGGCATTGCAGTTGCTGAACCGACAGTTTTAAAACTTTTTTCACAACTTTAAATATATTGTGAGTAGCCATAGTATCCAGTAGGCCCTGGATTAGTCATGGGGGCATGATACAACTGTTTCTGTGATTTTTTTAAACTTAATTCTTATTTATGTCATGAAATTTAAGCTCACTGTTATATGTTAATTTTTTTTTATTTTTGGGGTGCCTGTAAAGCCTCACTAGCCAGTAGGCCCAGGGGTAGTGAGTGGTGCATGGACCAAGTCTTTCTGTGGGGTGTGCTGAATGTAAACATCATTGAGGGCATGGATGGCATTAGATTGCGGTGATTTTTGGGTGTTTTTTGACTTTTTGGGGTGTTGTTGGGGCCTGGCCATGTGGGTGGGGGACATTTTGAGGCCTGGTACAGGCAGGGCCTGGCCATGTGGTGGGGGTCAAGGGGCCATTTTGAAGCCAGGTAGTGTGCTCAGGCCTGCACCTAGTTTGCCTTGCTTTCAACCATTATGCCTGGGGGTACTCAGTGGTGCATGGACCTAGTCTTTCTGTGGGGTGTCTTGAATTTAAACATCACTGAGGGCATTGATGGCATTGGATTGTGGTGATTTCTGTGTGTTTTTCGACTTTTTGGGTGCTGTTGAGGCCTGGCCATGTGGGTGGGGGCCATTTTGAGGGCTGGTCCAGGCAGGGCCTGGCCATGTGGCTGGGGGTCAAGGGGCCATTTTGAAGCCAGGCAGTGTGCTCAGGCCTGCACCCATTTTGCCTTGCTTTCATCCTTTATGCCCAGGGATACCCAGTGGTGCATGGACCAAGTCTTTCTGTGGGGTGTCTTGAATTTAAACATCATTGAGGGAATGGATGGCATTGGATTGTGGTGATTTTTGTGTGTTTTTGACTTTTTGGGTGCTGCTGAGGCCTGGCCATGTGGGTGGGGGCCTTTTTGAGGGCTGGGCCAGGCAGGGCCTGGCCATGTGGCTGGGGGTCAAGGGCCCATTTTGAAGCCAGGAAGTGTGCTCAGGTCTGCACCCATTTTGGCTTGCTTTCATCCATTATGCCCAGGGGTACTCAGTGGTGCATGGACCAAGTCTTTCTGTGGGGTGTCTTGAATTTAAACATCATTGAGGGCATGTATGGCATTGGATTGTGGTGATTTTTATGGGTTTTTTTTACTTTTTGGGGTGTTGTTGGGGCCTGGCAATGTGGGTGGGTGCCATTTTGAGGCCTGGTACAGGCAGGGCCTGGCCATGTGGTGGGGGTCAAGTGGCCGTTTTGAAGCCAGGCAGTGTGCTCAGGCCTGTACCCAGTTTGCCTTGCTTTCATCCATTATGCCCAGGGGTACTCAGTGGTGCATGGACCAAGTCTTTCTGTGGGGTGTCTTGAATTTTAACATCATTGAGAGAATGGATGGCATTGGATTGTGGTGATTTATGTTTATTTTTCGACTTTTTGGGGTGTTGTTGGGGCCTGGCCATGTGGGTGGGGGCCATTTTGGAGGCCTGGTACAGGCAGGGGCAGGCCATGTGGTGGGGGTCAAGGGGCCATTTTGAAGCCAGGCAGTGTGCTCAGCATGCACCCAGTTTGCCTTGCTTTCATCCATTATGCCCAGGGGTAATCAGTGTTGCATGGACCAAGTCTTTCAGTGGGGTGTCTTGAATTTAAACATCATTGAGGGCATGGATGGCATTGGATTGTGGTGATTTTTTAGTGTTTTTTGAGTTTTGTTGGGGCCTGGCCATGTGAGTGGGGGCCATTTTGAGGCCTGGTACAGGTAGGGCCTGGCCATGTGGTGGGGGTCAAGGGGCCATTTTGAAGCCAGGCAGTGTGCTCAGCCTGCACCCAGTTTGCCTTGCTTTCATCCATTATGCCCAGGGGTAATCAGTGTTGCATGGACCAAGTCTTTCTGTGGGGTGTCTTGAATTTAAACATCATTGAGGGCATGGATGGCAGTGGATTGTGGTGATTTTTGTGTGTTTTTCGAGTTTTTGGGATGTTTAACTGATATTTCTCTGGCTTCCATTGCTTTTAGGCACACAAGAGAACCACCAGTGGCAGGAAGAAGTTCTGCAGCGGTGTGTGCAGCACAACGTCACGTGACGTCACGTGTGGCCACAGACAAGACAACTCTGCAACTCGTGCAACTGCGGCCTGCTGTTCTGACATCTGAAGAAGATGGGTCCAAAGAAAGGTGGCCGTAGCGCCTCAGCGAAAAAAGTTGCCAGTGCCACTGCCAGTAAGAAAGAGCAGAAGAAGCAAGTGGCACCACCTCCCAAGGAGACTGGTGGGCCATTCATCAGGACCAGTCTGGGTTTATTGCAGGTCGTTATATGGCAGCAAACACCGAGTTCCTAATCCAGGCATTGGACTACTTTAATATTAATTTGACCCCAGCCTGTATATTGATGATGGACGCGGAAAAAGCGTTTGACTTAGTGAATTGGGCTGCATTATTCCACTCTCTCGGTCAATTTGGTTTTCCAGCCTCAATTATTAGGATGCTTTATAACATCTACAAGGGAGCATCGGCCCAAGTAATAATCAATATGAAACAGGCTGGTAAGATTAAGGTAAACAGGGGCACAAGGCAGGGCTGCCCGCTGTCCCCGTTGCTTTTTACTTTCTTTATCGAACCTTTAGTAATTAAGATTAGGGACAACATGGCTATTCAGCCCCCATTAGTTGGTATGTCCAAATTAAAGTTGTTTGCTGACGATATTATTTTATATCTATCACCCATAAAAGAAAATATTGAAAATTTGATGAGAGAGTTCAATAATTATGAAAAGATAGGGGGGTATAAAGTAAATCCAAAAAAAACTGAGGTTCTTGCATTAAACACTGATCCTCATTTTCTCCCTGATGATCTGCAGGCCCAAGCTGTAAGAAATGACCCAATTAGATATATGGACATATATGTCACCACCGAATATGATATGCTCTATTCTATGAATTATATCAGGATGAAGAACAAAATTCAGAGCCTTTTAGATCACTGGCTTCTTCTCCCATTATCAATTATAGGTAGGGTCTCATTGATCAAGATGTCGGTGTTGCCTTTACTTATCTTTTTGTTCAGTAACGTGCCCATTAAAATTAATTTAACATTTTTTAAAGAACTCGAAACAATGCTGAGAGGCTTTATATGGGGAAACAATGCTTCAAGAGTTAAACTTCCAGTATTACAACTTCCAGCTGAACAAGGAGGCTTAGCTCTACCCCATTTAAGGACCTACTATGAAGCCGCATTTTTTGATATATTGGCAGGATTATTGAGGAATAATCAAACAAGAGATAATTTTTTTCTTACAAGAATGCTACAAGAGGTAGACTCTCAAATTCCAGTTTTTTTTAAAATCGCAAGGCTCCCAAAGAGGTCCAGATATAAAACTTTAAGAGAATATGCCTCAAGAATGTCGCTCCTTTTCAGAAAACATGGCACTGATAGCTCTCATTATCTAAGCTTGAAAGAATGTATTCAAATAGGCCTCCCACTAAGCCTGAATCGTATTAAATCTTGGGAACTTTGTGGCTTCCGAGAGCTAAGACATTTTGTAATCCAAAACAGGGTAATTAGTTGGCAGGAGGTAACCGCTAGAATAAATGGTTCATTACATCCGACTTTTTTTGAATATATGCAGATTGTTAATTTTATTAGAAAAGAGATAAGTGGCCTGTTTAATCCCCCTAATTTCATACTAACAGCCTTGTATGATAGAATGAGTGTAGGTATCGGATACTGGTATAAGATGCTTCATTGCTCAAATCAAAATGTTTTAGTAGACAGTCACCTTGAGAAAATAAATCTCGCTACACAATGTAACTTTTCCATAAAGGATTGGGAGGTCATTTGTGAGTTGGGGAATAGATCATTGCGAGCTGCCAACTATAAAAGGATGTGCTTTCTGTCTCGTTGGTTAGCATATTATACACCGGAGGCTCTGGAAAGGATGTTTCCCGGAGCTGAGAATAAATGCTTCAGATGTATGGCTAGTAGCCAGGGAGGATGGCATCACATATTTTTTTCTTGCCACCAGTTAGAAACTTTCTGGAAGTGAATATTTGCTGATATCGAACAGGCTATTGGGAAATCTCTTCTACCAACAGCAGAGGTAGCCTTGTTCGGTATATGCAAAGATAGGAGGAGGTTTAATAAAGCAGAAGAGGTATTTATATTTATTTCTTGCGCAGTTGCTCGTTCCTTAATTCTTCAAAACTGGAAGTACAGCGAGATTCCGTTACACTTAAAATGGTTCAACAAAATGAGGAGAACATGTTATTTTGAAAAGGCTTATGCGGGTAGAGTGGGAGCTGTTGGGAGATTTGAGAGGAACTGGAAATATTTTGAGGTTCTAGAAGCAATCAAGGGAGGATGATTCGTGAAGAGAATTGTGAGGAGATGTTTCCTCATTTACAGCCTTCTATCTGATTTCCAGGACATTTACATTTACTAGCACCTTTTTCCATATCAGATTGCACTTTGCACTTTTAAAGATAGTAACCTTTTGTACTTTTGGCACTTTTGCATTTGCACTTTATTGCAGCTTTGCACGTTTTCGCTGATGCACTTTATAAATGGCATATTTTGCACTTAATGTCCTGGGGGGGGAAACATTTTTAACTCTGTAGTAGGCTGACTTTTTCTATCTCGATGAACCTTCCTTTTATCTTCGCATATCGTTTCTAACTTTTTAACTTTTTTATCTCTTGTTTGTTATTTGAGAGATGTATTGGAAATTTACTGGAAATTTGTGATTATTGAATTCTAAAGTTTGTCATGTTTTGTACCTTTGGCTCACCTTTTGCTCTATTCAATAAAAAAATTAAAAAAAAAAAAAAAGAGACTGGTGGGCCCACCGATACCTTTTTTGGTAAAAAAAAACAACGCCTGCAGCAGCAGCGGTGTCCGCCGGGGACCAAGCTTGAAGCTGCACCCCCGCTTCCTTGGGCTCAGTGCCACCACGCCAAGTTAGGTCCAAGACCATGAGTGCTGCTGAGGCAGCCACTTTACTTTCTCAATCACCATCAACCAGTGATGTTGGCTCATCACAATAAAGTACCATCCAATCAACGCCGGGTTTAACTCAGCTGACGAGTGTTCAACAACCACAGCCGCAATAACAACCACAGGTGCAACTAGTACAAGCGCAAGTACATTGGCAAGGAGAGGTGCAAGGAGAGGCGCAAGTAGAGGCCCAAGGAGAGGCGCAAGTAGAGCTGCATGGAGAGGCGCAAGTAGAGGCGCAAGCAGAGGTGCATGGACAGGCGCATGGAGAGGTGCAACTAGAGGTTCATGGAGCGGCACAACTGCCTACAACGCTTGTTCCTCCAGAAGTAGGGGCACATCAGGAAATTGATATTCAAGCGGGGGTATCATCCTAGGAAGCCACTCCTCCTGATGATGATCCATTGTCTTCCATATCCCCAGCATGAAAAAGGTCAAGGAGGGCTACTACTACTACTACAAGTTCTTCTTCAAGCCCCCTTCATTCTGATGACCTTGATCTTGATTGGAACCCACAAATGCAGCCTGAGAGTGAGGCACGCCATGAACCGACAAAGGTAGCTAAGCCTAAAAGGCAGGTTCCCGCAAGGCTTCGAGTTATGGGTGATGACGACGAACAAGAAGTGGTGTCTTCTGCTGCTGATGAACAGTCTGACGATGACCCAGTCATCACAGTCGTCACTCTAGCCTCAGCGGGCATGCAGCAGACAGACATTTTCATCCTATCCCGAATGGCTGCTGAGCGGGATGTGGGCGGCGTGGCACTGGTACCACCACCAACGCAGTTAACTACAACGCCAACACGACCTACAGCTTCCATATTTTTCAGTCAGAAGGGCCGGCAGGGACCTCCATCCAGCTCGACCTCAAGTAGTGGTGCTGTAAGTGAACAACATAAACGAATTCAGCCACGCCCATCCTCCACTTCATCTGTCAATGAAAGTCAAAGTAGCACCTTCGCCACCAGCAGACATTTCTAGTCCCCAGTTTGGGACTTCTTTACTGTTAGCCAAAGGGCGGAAAACATGGTCGTTTGTTCGATTTGTAAAACATTATTTAGTCGGGGCACGCTTGGTACCAACTATGGTACCGGAGGCCAGAGAGGTCACCTCAAAAAACACCACACTATCGAGTGGAAGGCGCACCTAAGTAAGTTCCAGGAAGCCAAAAGAAAAACAAATCCAAATGTATCCATTGATATTGCATCTGATGATGATGAGGGGCTGATCGTGCAGGGGGGATGTGAAGAAGCGACAGACATTTGTTCTGGTATACCCAGTACCCCTGGCAGCAGCACTGCAGTGGTATCGCCAAAAACCTTTACCCCTGCAACATGTATGAGGCACACTAAGAGTCTGGGAGAGACACCAATGCAAAAAACTACATCACTGGGCCTAACTGGTTTGAAGAAGACATCATCATCATCACGTAAAATGGTCCAGCCCACCAGTAGCAGAATATTTTCGTCGGAAGCGCCATTTGAACGCAACCACCCAACGGTACGTCTGTATAACGCAAAGTTTGCTAAAATGCTAGCGCTGGACCTTCTCCCTTTTTCTTTCGTGGAAGGGGTGGGTTTTCTAGAATTTGTGGCAACAGTCTGCCCTAAATGGAAGGTTCCTAGCCGGTTCTATTTTGGCTGAGTTGCGGTTCCAGCACTACATCAAGATGTGCTGGAGGTGATTGGGGCAGCTTTGTAGAAGAGTGCTGTTCACACTATCTACTTGACAACAGACATGTGGACCAGTTGCCAAGCCCTTGATTACATGTGCATCACTGCACACTGGGTCTCTTTTGCAGGGGTTAGAGACAAGAACTATCCACTTGACAACAGACATGTGGACCAGTTGCCAAGCCCTTGATTACATGTGCATCACTGCACACTGGGTCTCTTTTGCAGGAGTTAGAGACAAGACAAATGCAGGTGTTGACCCGGACACCGTTTTTCAAGCTACTCGGAAACATGCAACATTAGCCATGTTTGCCATGGAGAAAACTCATACTGCACCTAACCTTTTGGACGAGTTTGATAGGAAGGTCTCTGAATGGCTGCATCCAAGTAATATAGTTAAGGCCATGCAGCAAGGTGGCTATTTCAGAGTGCCGTGTTTGGCGCACAGTATTAACATCGTGGTGCAAGATTTCTTGAAAAAAGAAAACACAGTCAGCAAGTTATTGACCACTGGCCGAAGAATCTGCACACATTTCAGCCATTCTTTTAAGGCCCGGAAGGAGCTAAGGAGCATTCAACATGAACGTAGACTGCCAGTCAAAGGACTCATCCAGGAGGTGGCAACACGTTGGAACTCAACCATTTACATGCTTGAGCGTCTGTCTGAGCAGTGGAGGGGTAATAAATGATTATGTCTATAAACTGGGTTCTACTATGAAAGACATGAGGCTAGAGTTGGAGGAATGGAAGCTAGTTGCAAGCCTGACAGACATGCTTCGTCCTTTTGAGGTCTTCATGCGTTAAGTCAGCAGGGAGGACTGTTCTTTGGGCAAAGCTATCCCATTGTTGGTCATGCTAGAGCACCAACTGAAGGCGGTGTCTTCAATGTTCCGAGATGATGCTGAAAAGCAAGACGCATATCAGTTGGCGGAGAGGTTATTAAGCCCCCTAGTTGCCAATGAAAGGCTTAAAAACATACATACAGAATAACATTACATTTGTGCCACTATTCTGGATCCACGGTACAAAAAGGCAGGGGCCAGCAAAGCATTCATTCCTTTTGATGAAGCAGATGTTTCAAAGTACAAACATTGGCTAGCTGTGTCAGCCACTCGTTTCGAAAAAGAGCAGCAGAAAATTCAAGGACCCGGCAGAAGTACAACTGAATCAGCAGGCCATCCGGCGTCAAGTTCCACTTCTGAATCTGTGGCCGAAGGGAGTCACCTGCACCAGGCCCAGACATAATATTGTCGGAAGCGGATTGGCTAACTCATCAAGGGTTTGCTCGTTCCAGTGCTGCAAAGGCCGCAGATGGTACGCAAAGTGGAGCAACCGTGGAGGACCTTGAGTCGATGGTGCAGGCCTATCTGGATGACCCAACAGAGGTCTTTGTTAATCAGAACCCATTGCTGTATTGGTATAGGAAAAGGCCTCTATGGCCACTGATCACCAACCTGGCTCTAAATTATTTGTCTTGACCACTCGCAAGCGTGTCTTCTGATCGTGTTTTCAGTGCTGCTGGTACCATTGTAACTTCAAAAAGGACCCTCCTCTTGCCCAAAAATGTGGAGAGGTTAACACTGATCAAGATGAATCAGCACTTCATACCACCAGATTAAAAAATACGTGAATGCACGCAGGAAGAAGAGGACACGACTTAGGTGACGGAAGTTCTTCTCTGTTAGCTGACCTACTCCCGTCTCAATTCATAGAGTTTGAGAATGAGCTCTACTTCCCTGACACCAAGGCCTGAAAAAGACTTCCTTTTTTTCATCCTTATTCACTTTTATTCCTGTGTGACTTTCTTTGTTTTGCAACTTTTACCACAACAAATCTCTCAACAAGTCCATCAGCAGCACTGTCTTCATCTTATTTTCCTTATTGATTTGAAGGTGCCGCAGTCTGCATTCCTGAGGTTCACAAGTTCACAACTCAATCATGCTCCTCTATCCTCCTCCTCCAGACTCCACCTATCCATTTCCCTCAAGGCAGATGGATGGATTACTAATAATAAAGAAACTTTGTTTTCATAGAAGAGTACCAAGGGGGACTAAAATTACTGACTGTGTACATGCTTGCTGATTGCTGACAGAGTTACTTCTGAAATTGACAGGAGAGGCTGCCCTGTGGGCCCTCACTTTCCGAAGAATATGCGGACAAAAAGTAGAGCAGGTAATGAATAATTGAGAAGATGGCATGCAGTGGACAGCAATGGCTGTCTGGCTCTGATGAAACCAATTGCTGTTTGTTTTTTTGTGCAGGAAATGAATCATATGTCTTGTCTTAGTTATTATTTAATCTTTTACACAGTATCATGTCTACTACTCTTTTTTTTTACCTTGTTTAATTCAAATTGTACTTCAAATTCAGGGGCTACTATGTTGCATTTTACAATATGCAAAATGTCCTTGGAGTGGACTCACTTGCCAATAAACCATGATGATTGTTTAACACCTTGACTGCTACAGTAATTCCCCTCCTGTGCTGCAGATCCTTGAACCCTATTATTCATGACGAGCTCAGCTCGCCATAAGCACACGACCAGTGTACTGCATGACGAGCTGAGCTCGTCATGAGCAGGGAAGGGGTTAAATAATCTATCTTTTTTCTTTGCAGTCACTCACTGGGATGGATGGATCATTAGTGTCGGTTTACGGAAGAACTATGGCCAATTCGTGAGTGGCAAACAGGTAAACCAGTCTACAACAACTACTACAGCAGAACTACATGTCTGTCTATTCGTGGTATGTAGTGGTCGAGGACGAGGCAGTGTAATGTTGTTATGCCAGGCAGAGTCCACTCCAGACAGCAGTTCATGTAAAATTGCGGCTATGTAGCTTGCTGTATACAATTAGATATGCTTTGTCTGTCTGACAAAGAGCCTAGGTATGCTACATCAAGTTGCTTCACTCAGTGGTGCCTGCCTTGACCGTCTGCATGGCACTGCCTCAAGCTTGGGCCAAACATCCGTTATGTGTGCGAAATGTATTGTTTTTTGGTTTTTCGCGAATATCGCGAAATTACCAAAAAATCGCAAATTCTGGAGCGGAACGGATTTTTGGCCCATGCTTGCAGCAGGGCCATGCAGACGGTCAAGGCAGGCACCACTGAGTGAAGCATCCTGATGTACCATACTTAGGCTCTTTGACACAGACAGACAAAGCATATATAGGGTTTAGGGTTCAGTGCGATATACTTGGGTTTTTGGGTTTAAGTTGGTAGGGTTCCCGCTGAGTCTAGGGCTCAGGGCCCAATGCAGGATCGTTCATAATGAAATGATGTTGGCAAGGTTTTAGGGGGGTTTGGCGCTGTTTGGTCCAGAATTGGCAGAATGTTTGCCTTTTCTGGTGTTTTGCGGGTGTGTGTGTTTGGGTGAAAACTAAGTGAAAACTAGTCGTAGACCTTCTTCTTCTTCTTCTTCTTCAAAGAGTGCAGTGGTTCGATTTTGTTCTGCCTTGCTGAGATTCTTGGGAATCGCTGGAAGTGTCCAGGTAAGTTTCAAGAGGATCGATGTAGTGGAAGTGCTGAAAAAAGCAATTTTTTGTGAACAGCGCAATTTGCCATGTTTTGAATATACCAGTATTGCATGTTTTGGGGGGGCTCTTTGGGGGTGTTCTAGATTTGTGGGGGTGGGTCGGGGGGTCTTGGAGCACTGCTGGGAAGGTCTAATTTTGATTGCAAGTGGTTTGAAGAAAATCCATGGTGGAAAAGGGGGGTTTGGGCCTAGTTGCAGACAGCGTTTTGGCACAATTTAAACTGAGGCCTAGCAGTATTGCGTGTTTTTGGGGCGCTGTTTGGTGGGGTTCTAGGATTTTGGGGGGGGGTCAGGGGGTCTGGGAGCACTGCTTGGATAGTCTAATTTTGATTGCAAGTGGTTTGAAGGAAGCATCACATTTTCCATTTTTGCTTTGGGCCTGTTTGGGGGTGTTCTACCTTTTTGCGGGTGGGTTGATGGGTCTGGGGGCATTGCTGGGAAGGTCTAATATCGGGTGCAAGTGGTTTGGCAAAAATCCATGGTGAAAAAGTTTTTCAGTTTTAGCTCACTTGCCTGTTTTTTGGGGGCTGTTTGGGGGGATTCTGTTTTTTTTCCGGGGGTCTGGGGGTCTGGGAGCACTGCTGGGATAGCCTAATTTTGATTGCAAGTAGTTTGAAGGAAATCCATGGTGGGAAAGGGGAGTTAGGGCCTGGCTGCAGAGCGCGTTTGGACTGAATTGAAGGTAGGCCCTAAATTTTCTAAGTGCGAGTTTTTGCATTTTTGCTTTTTGCCCGTTTGGGGGTGTTCTACTTTTTTGTGGGTGGGTTGGCGGGTTTGGGGGCATTGCTGGGAAGGTCTAATATTGGGCACAAGTGGTTTGTAGAAAATCCATGCTGAAAAAGTTTTTCCGTTTTTGCTCACTTGTCTTTTTTGGGGGGCTGTTTGGGGGTTCTAAGTTTTGGGGGGGGGGGTCTGGGAGCACCGCTGGCACAGTCTAATTTTGATTGCATTTGTTTTTAAGAAACTCCATGGTGGAAAAGGGGGGTTAGGGCCTAGCTGCAGAGCACGTTTGGACTGAATTGAAGGTAGGCCCTAAATTTTCTAAGTGTGAGTTTTTGCATTTTTGCTTTTTTACCTGTTTGGGAGTGTTCTACTTTTTTGCGGGTGGATTGACGAGAGTCTGGGGGCATTGCTGGGAAGGTCTAATATTGGGAGCAAGTGTTTTGGAGAAAATCCATGGTGAAAAAGTTTTTCCGTTTTTGCTCACTTGCCTGTTTTTGGGGGGCTGTTTAGGGAGCTTCTAGGTTTTTTGGGGGGGGGGGGTCTGGGAGCACTGCTGGGATAGTCTAATTTTGATTGCAAGTGGTTTGAAGGAACTCCATGGTGGGAAAGGGGAGTTAGGGCCTAGCTGCAGAGTGCCTTTGGAGTGATGTGGACTGGTAGGCCGAAAATTTTCTAAGTATCACATTTTCCATTTTTTCTTTTGGCCTGTTTGGGGGTGTTCTACCTTTTTGCGGGTGGGTTGACGGGTCTGGGGGCATTGCTGGGAAGGTCTAATATCGGGCGCAAGTGGTTTGGAGAAAATCCATGGTAAAAAAGGGGGGTTAGGGCCTAGGGTTAGGGTTAGGGTTCTAAAATCGCAGTTTACACTTTACACCTAGCTTGAGGGGAGTGATCAGCAAATTTTGCCCACACTTATTTATCATTGAAAAGGAGACTCAGAGTACGCACTTTCAAAATGATGCTTGTTTGTTTTGTAATACTGTCGACTCTGAAACTGAAAGTGTTATTTTGCACTACACAGCATACCTTATATTTTTTCTCCGTGGTGTTTTAATATCACTTCCTGTTTTTCCATCAACAATTACAGGCCGGCTTTTACCCTGTGCAATGGCAAAAAGGATGACCTCAGGCTTTGCGACCCGCAATTCAGCATCCGCCAGGCAGGCAGTGGACAAGGTGTCTTCTGGTCCCCAACATTGATCGGCGGAGCGTCAGATGGAATGGAGGAGTACCTTGAAAAAGAGGAATGGTTGGATGCATGCAACTTCCCAAATTCAACAGGACAACTACAACAACATACAGTTACAGTATCCATCTTCATTTCTACTTATCTTTTAAGTAATGGTATTGCTGTGCTTCTGTGACTGTGATTCTGTGCATTTGTTTGCTCTCTGCTTCAATTCATCCCTCCAGCCATTGCATACTTTTTTCTTTACAACACACACTACTTAGAAGATGTCTGTGATTAGAGTGTACTTTTGACTCCTGGATACTTCTTGTGTGTATTTTACTTTTTTCTTTGCCATTTTTTAAACTAATTTAATGTACTAAGTGGTTCTTCTCTCTGAGGGCAGATAGGCAAGTGAATTTGCGTAATTACTGCAGCCCTGTACTGTCACATTGTTTCTTCATAGTTAGTACATTGTAGAAAGTACTACTTACTTTACAGTAACCTATCCATTTAGCAAACAACTTAATGCATGCAGTAGTGCATGCACTTCCTTTATGTCCCTTAAAAGATTTATGGATAGCTTTGTATCCAAAGATGTGTTTGTCTTCATTTGTTGTTTGTACATGCTGTGTTTTTTGTTCTCTCTCCACAAAACTTTCCCCACAAACCCCATTCCCATCCAAGTTTCAAACCCTAACCCTCTTCCCCCAGGCTGCGTGGTTTTCATTGAGGTGTGAGTAAATTACAGCAATAATTCCACACACTTGCTGGGGAGGATAAGGTCAAAGCAACAGAAAATCAATTTCAAGGCTGGTGAAGGAATCCAAGGAGATATTCTTACTCAGCTTTACACAGACCCAGGACTATTTGAAAATCAAATCTGATTTTCATGGGCGCCATCACCTGTACTGATCATCAAGAACATCCTCCTCCTACACGTGGGGAATGATTACGCTGCTGTGTCCTTCACCTTCAGCACTATTTCTTATAGTAGCCAAAGCCAAACTCCACGCAACTAGTATACTTTGGAAACTTTAGCATTTGTTAGGCTTAATTATGGCACTGTTCTTGTGTACTATGCTATCTATCATACTGTTGTAATGATCCGCTCAGACCACTCAAGGTTGAATTATTTTTTTTTCATATGCTGCTACTGCCACTGTGTACCACCACTACTACAACCGCAACGATACCATTTCATCCGCCCAGGATTGCCAACCATCATCGCCAGTTGCCATGCAGCCAGCCCTATGCCTAGCCCTATGCCTATTCTCAAACACGAATCACAGGTAAGATAAGCGTTTGGGGGGAGGAAGAATAATGGAGTAGGAGGAGAGAGGAGAGACTGACGGTAGTAATACTAAAGTAGTAGGACAATTGAATTCACGAACTCTGTGAGTGGCACTTACTTTTGTAAACATTTGGGTAATTACTTAGACAATTTGAATCAGGCAGCCGGTTAAGTTTCAGGAAAACAAACGAACAGTTAACCCCCCCCGCCTCCCCCGCAAAACAGTAAAAACACGTATGCAATGTTTAAGTTGAAAGTAAATAATTATTTCAATCCATAACAAAAATAAACTATCCCGCAAGACCCGACCCACCCCCCTCCCTAACCCCAAAGAATGTCAGTGAAAAAGTCACCAATGTCCAAGAAAAAACCCAACTCCCAATTCCCATCCCCCCCCAAAAGTCTTTAAAAAAGGGTCAAGGGACAGTCTCTCCTCCTCTACTGCCGCCGGCTGTGTCCTTTGGCCAGGTGGGCCCGTTGCTCCCAGCGGAGGTTCTTCTTGAGCAGGCTCTTCATTCTCTCCATCTCCTGCTCAAGGTTGGACACCCTGAGGGTTAGGCGGTGGATGCGGGCCTTGCACCTGCTGTGGGGGGCAGCTGATTTTTTGGCTACTTGGCGGTGGCGAGTGGCTGCAGTACCACGGCTCCGTACCGCTGGAGGCTTGCGCTGACTGGCTGACCCAGGGAGCGCGGAGGAGGATGCAGCTGTCACGGTGGATGTTGTGGTGTTCTGCGACTGCGTGTCCTCCTCCTCCTGGGCCACCAGCCGCCGATATTCGGCGACAATTGCCTCCATCTTCCTTTGCTGGGCCCGTCTAGCCAGCTCCTTCCGTGTCAGTTTGGAAGGAGCATCTATTTGAAGAAAGAAAGACATACTGTAACCAATGCTCTTTAAGATTAACTCAAAATAATTTAGCAGAAAGTTGTGTCACAGTAGAAGTA
This sequence comes from Lissotriton vulgaris, assembly GCF_964263255.1. Classification (NCBI taxonomy): domain Eukaryota; kingdom Metazoa; phylum Chordata; class Amphibia; order Caudata; family Salamandridae; genus Lissotriton; species Lissotriton vulgaris. The sequence goes on along the minus strand of NC_141696.1, from coordinate 851,021,238 downwards.
GCAACTTGCAAGCACAGTACATAACATTTGTGGCCTGTATCTATCTAACCTTCCACTTCATCAGCCTCTGCTCTAACATTAGTGGGAGTTTTAGGAATCAATTCTACGAGCACTATATGGACTCACTACTTTAGAGTCGACTATGACAGTACACCAGTCTTATTCTTCTTCTTCTCTCTTGTTTAGCGAAATTGGTACGTAAACTTCTGGAAGCCGGAATAATGCCAGAGCAGTCAACTTGCCCCCGAGAAAAACAGACGCAAGCCATGATGACACAGACTTGCGTTACTGTACCAGTCCAGTACATGCAGGTGGTGAAGCTCTTTCTTTTCTATTACGGGTGACACTGAGAAAACTCTGTTACAAGGGCTACTGCTTAATTAATGTAACTTTCACCCTACAGTGCCAATGACTACTAGAAAAGGAAAATGAAGAAGATAGTAAGTAAATAAGTAAATAAGGCTTTATTTCGATATAAAACATTTCTTAAAAGCACCGACATTAAAACAACAGTAAAAACACAGCTTGGAACCCTTAAACTCAACTGGATTTCAACAAGCTATCACAATTTCCTCTAAAAGACAAGTTTACACATTAGGGTACATTAGTATTTCCTGAAGGGTAGTAAGCTATAATTTCAGTTTTCCTTTTTTAGGCAACACAGGTTTACACATTAAATGTATTCTGTTTGTTAAAAGGTAAAAGAACTGTTATACATTAAAAACTTTAAGACAAGGATTAAACATTTTCTTTCAGCCTTTTTACTCTTATCAACCAAGCCCAACTTAAATATTTGGCCAGGCCAGTGGCACACAAAAGGCTAGAATTTGATGAGAGGATACGCAATGCTACAATGTAATCTCTGGTACCCAATGCTTTGCACAATGGTTTAAGCCAGTAACCCCTTGGAACTCTGTAGGCCGGGCAAGCAAACAAGAAATGCGCCTTGGACTCTATTCCTAGAGTGCAACAGGGACAAGCAGAAGACGTTTGGAATTGGGTTTTCCAGGGTACAGTAAATTCTCTTATAGGTAAGGTACCGATCCTAAATTTAAAATACAGTGCCCTGTCTAGAGGTTTGTTGATAATATCTAGATATGGCTCGGTAAACATAACGTCCTTAATTGTTAAGAACCTGTTCGTTACACTTCCCAACTTAGGGTCACAGTTACGCTTGCTTGAAACCCAATTCCAGGAGAGGTTCTTTATTACTGCTTTAGGTGGAGCTGATCTATTCTCCCAGGACTCGCGAAGGCCCAGGTCAAACAGTAGGGACTTGACATCTTGGAGCCATTTGATTTTTTGCCAGCCCATAGTAGACATCACCTCTGCCAAGTCTACTGCGTATTTGGCCAATTCTGGGACCCGCCACAGCCGCGCCCACAATAGAAGTGGGCGAAGTTTTGCCAGGTCGCTAATAGCATGGCACCCGAGAGCCAGCAACAGAGGCACCATAGGCGTGCTCTGTGGGAGTACCATTAATTCCCTTAGGAATCTATTTTCAGATTTGGCCAAATGCTCCGTATTGCTAGAGCCCCAAAGTTCTGCTCCATAAAGGGCCGCGCTTACCCCCCTGGCCCTGTATTTATCGATTACTGGACCAATGGGTCTAATAGAGGCAGAGCGCTGTTCCTTTAACAGGTCCCCCGTAACCCTCTTATGGCCCAATAACATCTTCTGCACGTGGGAGTTTCACTTCATGGAATCCGAAAGTCAGATGCCAAGATAGACGAATTCCATGACCCTCTCAAGGGGCTCAGAGTTTAAGACGGGGGTGGTACCCAGTTTTCTTGGCGGGTTCAGTACCAGATATTTAGTCTTGCTGGTGTTTATCACAAGCCCCCTTGATGCGCAAAAGATCTGAAAGCTATCAAGGAGGTTCTGGAGCACAGCTGGGGATTTAGAAAGAAGAAGAGTATCGTCTGCGAACAGGAGGGTTGGAATACGCTCGCCCGCCAGGGATGGTGCGTCAGACTGGATCTTCATTAAATGCTCCATCACTCCGTTCACATAAAGGGAAAACAGAGTGGGGGCAAGGACGCATCACTGGTGGATGCCCCTGTCCACCGGGATTCTTCCAGTCTTTTGCCCCTGGGTACCCCACCTCACTTGGGCAAAATTACCACTGTGGAGCCGCACCAGCAATAACAAGATGTAACCTGGGATTCCCATTTCATATAGCACTCCCCAGAGGCGAGCATGGGGCACCAAGTCGAAGGCCGTCTTGAGATCTATAAATGCCAAGTAGAGGCTTCCCTTCCCCACAAGAACCGTTTTCCAATAGATGAGTAGAAGCCTGAAGGCCTGCTCGATCATTCCTCTTCCAGATCTAAAACCCGCTTGGTAGTCCGAGAGAATCCTGTTATCATCAGCCCATAGCAAGATTCTCATGAGGATCACCTTCCCAATAACCTTCTGTGTGGAGTCGATAAGGCTGATTGGGCGGTAGTTTGCAGGCTCGCCCCTATCTCCTTTTTTGAAGATCGGGACGACCTCTGCCCCCTTCCAGGACTCAGGGATGGGGCCCCCATTATTGATGGAGTTAGGAAGGGTAGAAATAATCTTTGCCCATTTGCGGGGTTTGGAGCGGAGGAGATCACCGGGAATACCATTGGGCCCAGGAGCTTTCTGCGGCACGATGGCTCGAATGGCGTCCTCCACCTCCCTGTCCGCAAGGTGAATGAAGAAGATAAATAATATGATCATCTATCCCATTACAGGATATTTGCTTACATATGGGATGACTTTAGGTGCTTTGTTTTTTATTGAGTGAACGCTGATAGGCCACACATGAATGACAGAGTTGTACTAAAATTATTAACAGAGGTAGTGAGTGGCCCCCATAATCGCCGTACATATGCTATGCTTGCAATACAAACTACTGCTACTGTTCATGGTAGTATTCGGAAAAATTACAACTTCTTTTCCTTGCCTTTGCTACACTGGAACGGATGTGCGGGTGCGGTGTTACATGCTCTTCAAAGTAACACTTACTTCATCCAGTGACCGTCTACTCTGTCTACATACACATATGCTATCTATGGGTCAGATAGTACCATGATCCAGGCATCCATCCATTCAAAGTAAATGTCAATCATTCTTCGTAATGGCTCAACTGGACAAACCTTAGTTTTTCTCACGGAAAAACAACATTTTCATTTTATTTTGGAAACCGAAAGCCATGCATTCGTGCTTGACTTGCATTTGAATTTGAACCAAAGGATATATTGCGCACACATACAGTTTCTGTTTCACCCACCCAGGCAGTCCTCTTCCCTTTCTCCTTCCACCCATCCTTGCTTCATCCTTCAACCATCCATGCATCATATTCCCGGCCACCTCGGGCAGCATTCAAAAACACGTATCATTCTTTGCCAGTCATCATTACTTTTAACTCGCTCGTCCTTCCACACATACTTACACCCTTCTTTCCCTTTTAGTTCATCCCATCCATCAATTTTATCTCTGATCTGACTTGGCTTCTCGATAAAACTTTCACAGCTGAGTTGAAGTCAATTTAGAGAAGGCTACTACCTGGTTGATAAAAACTTAGTTCTAAATTTGTAAGTCTTTTTAACAGTAAAGTATACTTGTACTGTACAACATGGATGTATGTCGTTACAACGCATACTTTTACAATGCATACCTTTACAACGCATTTTTTACACCGCAACATCCATTACAACGCATTCCATTACAACGCATGCCATTACAACAAATTCTTTGAAACTACCTTTACAACGCATTCCACTACAACGCATACTACATTTACAACGCATACCATTACATTACATGTATGGTAAGTATTCGATAGTGCAGGGGTAAAAATTTCTATTCTAACTCCAGGGGGTGCAGCAGTAGGGTAAGTGTTGGATAGTGTAGGGGTAAAAATTACTATTCTAACTCCAGGGGGTGCAATAGTAGGGTAAGTATTGGATAGTGTAGGGGTAGAAATTACTATTATAACTCCAGGGGGTGCATCAGTAGGGTAAGGGTTGGATAGTGTAGGTATGCGTTGTAATTGTATGCGTTGTAATGACTGAGTTGTAATGACATGCGTTGTAGTGGTATGCATTGTAGTGACATGCGTTGTAATGGTTGCATTGTAATGGTATGTGTCGTAATGGATGTTGCGGTGTAAAAGTTTCGTTGTAAAGGTAGTGCGTTGTAAAAGTTGCACTGTAAGTGTTGTTTCCCGTACAACATATACACCCGTGCAGAGAGCACACTCTGCAGTCTGCAATCTCAATAAGTAAGGAATATAATAGCTTACCACTGCCCGCCACTCCCGTGGCATCCCCCACAGCAGTTCCCGCTGGCTGTTGCACCGCCTCTGCCCCAGGAGTGCCCACCTACATGCTGGCCCCGGCACCGGTGGATGGCTGTGCCGATGTTCCGCCTAGAAAATACATTTCAGATTCATAGATGCCATATATACCACTCCGTAATATTTTGTCTAGGAATGAAAAAATGTTACTACGACTACACAAACAGATTTAATAATTTGTGACTCTCTAGTCTAAACTACAAATTGCCCTTTTTTCAGGGAAGGGTGTTTTTTAGTTATGCTTAGCCATAACATGTCTTTGGCACAACTGATCAATGCTTGCTTTTTAACACGCACCTTTTTTCTCATAACAGACAGAAGCTTCCCTTCTAAGAACAAGAGCAAGATCAGATCATCATCACTTGGACGGAGTCAGCAACGATTCAGCACCACAAAGAAGACTGGAAATTCCAACCAGGTGAGGGCTCGCCCACAATTAATGTGTGAAATCACTAATCACTTTTCAATTTTCAATCCACCGTTTACGTTGTATGATGAACTTGGTTCTACTAAATGTTTTTACTTTTAATAAAGCTTTAAAACTTACATAGACTCTGTGGTTTTTTGGTCATGAGTGAGTGAGCGAAAGGGTTTGCAATTTGCAAGCATGAGTCCGTGGCTCTGAGAGGTCGGGACTCTGACTCCGTAGTCTTATGTCCTGAGTTGTATAATCATTGGGGATCAATCATCAATGAATTCGGGAGCTAAATGACTCTGACACACTAGCTAGTCAGTAAGGTGATTGGGGGTTCAAAATCTGTTATGACTGAGGTATGTGGAAAGTCTAACTGCGCCTATGATAATCGATAAACAATGCACTATTTCGTGTCCATAGTTCTTTTTGTGCAGAATAGTCCCTGCAACAGTAGTAGTATGGATTGTCCTCCTATCCAATCAAAAAGTAAACTAGTATCTTATTCTTTCTTGGTGGCCATTGACATTTTATTGTTGGGAATTGTCAAAGCATAAACATTTAGAAAACTTCAAAAGACATTATGGACAACCCAGAGGACTGCCCTCAGTGCATAGAGATATTGCTGAATAGAATGGGAGTTTTGTTTAACACCTTTTGCCAACTGTGCAAGCTTAGTTAGCTACACAGACAGACTAATAATAATCTAGTAGTACCACAGGGAGTCATAGTAGAGGCAGGATAAGAATTTAGAAACAGTCTACAAGAAGATCAAAGACGATTTAGAAAAAATCGAATGAGGAACGTTAGGAAAGAATAGGTTCTGTAAAAGATAGGCAAGTATAATTATTAATATTAACAGGAAAACTTACTGGGGCCAGCAGAGGAGCCCTCGCCGGACCGATCCTGGCCTTCCTGATCTTGTCCCTTCTCCGCTGCCGCCGCTACCTCCTCCTGTGTCTCCTTGCCCCTGGGGGGTGCTGATGTACAACATGAAAGAAAGACACAAACATGGATGATTGTTGTCAACCAAATCAAACATTTCAAAAAAACAATAACAAATTATTTCGGGGAAATTTACAACAATTGCACTAAATTAATTGACCTATCTGATGTGGTCTACTACGATATTAGTATTGCTGGATTCGCGGACCGTCTACTTAGAAAGTAATGTAACTCACTAAACCAACTACAAAAAGGTTCGACTAGGACTGGCAGGCAGCACTCCGCAGCACGCGAAGTGACAGACACAGTCCATTGTGATTGCAGACCAGTGAGAACACTAAAAAGTTTCCTACTAAATAACCAGTCATAATATACTCAAACTATCAATCCACCACCACTATCTCTTCTTAGTGGCAGGAGTACAAAGCAAGGACTGGACTTGAGTCTCTAGGGGCAGATTTACAAGCCCCTTGCGGCTCTTTTGCTCCGTCGTTGCGAGACTTTTGTGATGCAACGGCAGCGCAAAAGAGACGCCATGGTGCGGGGTATATTAACAACGTGAAGCATCTGGGAGATGCATCACGTTGTAAAGCCCTACACCATCAGGGGGCGTTCCGGCGCAAGGGCGGGCGTTACTGCGCAGGAACGCCTCCTAAAAGTGGCTGAGTGAAATCTACAAGATTTCACTCAGTCACTTTTAGGCCAATGCTGCGTCAAAACCCTGCGCCTGCTTGAAGCAGACGTACGGCTTGACGAAGCATTGGGGAGATAGGGCACCCCAGAGAATTGCTGGAGCTGCGTCGTGCTTGCGACGCAACTCCAGCAATGCGCCGCCTTTACGGCACAGATGTGTGACGCATCTGTGTCGTTTTTGCCCCATGGTGCGCCGCATTGTAAATGTGGCGCACCATGGGTGGTGGTGGAGGCGTGGCGCTCAATTACTAGCGCATCCCTGCTAATTTGTAGGGATGCGCCAGTTATTGTAAATCTGCCCCTTAGTTCTGTAAAGTACACTCATACATAATCACTCAGGCCAATGAAATGAGCACAAAATCGAAAACAAGTAAGCATAGTAGCACCACCACTGAGCAGGAAAGCAGTGCACCTGCAATGCAATCACAGAAGATTTTGAAACATAATTTACCTACAATGTAATTGGCAGCATTATTGCTCTTCGGAAAAAACAAACATTTGCAATATGATAACATAGAGCAGGAGAAAACTGAGTAGCGATTAAATAGCTACTACTACTCACCAAGCCCAGGGATCTCAACGCCTAGCTGGTCGAGCAGGTCATGTTCACGGTCCAGGATGTCGGACCACCGGTGCGTGGCCTGGCTGTAGGTACGCCGCACCCGAGACTGACGATACATTGCCCGGCACACCTTCCCCCACAGCTGCTGACGCTGCCGGAGCCCGTACCTGCCAGCGATCCTGCCGCCTGCCGCGATGGTTATGGGTAGGTGCCGCTGGACATAAAAAATCAGTGCGGCCACCTCCTCCGCGCTAAAGATCTCCCGGGCTATGACTTGCTCCCCCCTCAATCGCCCGCATGGGAGCCGGGTACGGGGTGCGGGACCCTTTCCCTTGTCCTTCCCGGCTCCCTTTGCCATGGTCCTGGACAGGAATGGAAATGATAAATAGGGAAGAGAATTGGGAAAAAGTAAATAAAAGAAGAGGTAAAAAAAGTAGTTTTAAAGTAACCAAAAGTAGAAAAAAACACAAAATATAGATCTAGACAAATAGAGAGATAGATAATGAGCAAAAAAGAGCAAAAAAAAGTTCAAAGAAACAAAGGATTGCAAAGATTAAAAGAGGATAGAAAAGCCAGGCCCAGAACCATAGCAATGAATGAAAAACAAGATGGCCGCGCCCATTGAGGAGCGTGTGGGTAAGTTTGCGCCATATTTCCCCCACGAGCACGCAAAAACACGCGCAAACTTGTTATAGCGCGCCACACACAACGCAAGATTGCCAATAGCACCCGGAAACGGAAATACGCAACGCACACAAGATGGCCGCGCCCATGTACGACCGCATGGGTAACTTCGCGGTCGGTGCGCTGCAAGCGGCCCGCGAATATGCAAAAACCCAGCGAACACGCAAAAAATAAAAATCCGCAAATTCTCACGAATTCGCCAATTTTGCGGATCGCGAATTCGCTTTCGCACGAATTTGCGGACCGCGAATTCGCAAATTTCGCCCATACTTAGAGTATATAATGAGGATCTTGCCCATGAAACTTAAGCACTAGAGCGGTGGTTAGAGGTGGTGAAGCCACTGTCTGATGACCTCCAGAAGGTATTAAATCAGGAAATATTGCAGGCAGAAGTGGAAGGTGTGATTAAACAAGTAAAGCGGGGGAAAGCACCAGGGCCTGATGGGCTTCCAGCTGAAGTGTACAAGGCACTGACTGATAACTTAGCGCCTTTTATAACTCAGCTATTTAATGAGGTTTTTTTTTGGGTAAGGCTTCTCTTCCTCCCTCATGGAATGAGGCGAATATTATATTAATAGCTAAGTCTGGGAAGTCGCCAAAGAATATGGATTCATATAGTCTTATATCACTATTGAACTGCGATTATAAGTTGTTTGCAAAGATTATGGCCGATAGGTTGAGTAAAGTTATACACCAGCTAGTGCACGAGGACCAAAAAGGGTTCATTAAGGGAAGATACCTGAAGGAACTAACTTTTTCCCTTATTGGTAGTATAGATGTGGCTTCTGCTTATGATTTTCCCTTGGCGGTCATCGCATTGGATGCCGCCAAGGCGTTTGATCGCTTAAATTGGGTGTATCTACAGGCTTTGATCAAGCACCTTAAACTGGGCTCGAACTTTAGCACCTCCCTTGCCTCATTATATCAGTCTCCCATGTCTCGGGTACTGGTTAATGGGATATTAATCCAACCAGTGCCAATTATGAGAGTGACTAGACAAGAGTGCCCCCTCTCTCCTCTCTTATTCAACCTCAACATTGAGCCCCTAGCCTGTAGGATTTGAGCAGAAGAGAGGATTACCCCGTTCAAATTCAAGGGGTGGTCTAGGAAGATCGGGTTATATGCCGGCGATATAAATATTTTAACCCCCAAGCTTCATCAATCAATGGAGTGTTTAGTTGAATTAACTAAGGAGTTTGGGGGCGCATCAGGCTATCTTATAAACGAGGATAAGAGGGAGTTTATGTCCTGGAACTTAAATTCTGAGGGTATAGCTTGTAAATCAGAAATGAGATATCTAGGGGTGAGGATAACACATGATAAACGGGAGCTTACGAAGGTTAATTTTCTTAGAGTGAAGAAGGAGATTACTTCCGCTCTCTGAGGCTAGGCGCAACTGCCGCTATCGTTGTTCGGGCGTGTGAACCTAGTGAAGATGATGATTCTCCCGAAAATAACTTTTTTGTTTGACTCACTGCTGTTATTATTTGAGAAAGACTGGTTTGCAAAACTTCAGAGCGAGATAGGCTCGTTTATATGGGCTTCAAGAGGCTCCCGTCTTTCGTGGAAGAAGATTAGGAGGAAGCTCTTGAAGGGGGGGGGGTTAGCGGCTCTGGACTTCCAGATTTATTCATGGGCTTTCTTGCTGAAAAACTGTTGAATGTTGTTGGGTTCTCCAGGGAGTACAGATACTGGGAAACTGCTGGCTGCTTTGCTTGAAATGGCTAATCTTGAAGCGTATGGCTTCATGTATAAATTTGCTGATCCAAAATACTTCAAGAAGATCAGATTAAGTGTGTTAAGGAATCTAGCGGAGGTCTGGTTTAGAATTAGGAGGGTATGAAAAATTCTCTACTACAGTTTTATGGCTCCGATTTGGGACACACCAGGGTCCCCTCTCTGGTCTAAGGATGCTCTGGCAAAAGAATTGAAAGTGGATGGGCCTCAGAGGTGGAAAGATTTATTTCCGGAGGGCAAGTTGATTGCATGGGGGGTTTGCTTACAGGATTGGGGACCGAGTTTCTCCAGGTTTAAGTCCTTGCAAATTCAGAGTTGGGCAGCGGGAAAGGAAAGTTTAATCGGTCTCCACAATGATTTCGAAGAGAAGTTGCTGTCAGAAACGGAGTTTAAAAAAGAAGTTTCGCTGTGGTATTGGCTAATATTGGAGATGGAAGTTGGACCATTTATGCTGCCTGAAACCTTGTGGGGCGAGTGCTTGCCGGGCATCGCTACAGAAGACCAATGGCAAGTAACAATGTCTATGCTATATAAAATAGTTAAACCCGCAAATTTAAGGAGGAACCATCTGTTTACGATTCACAGGGCATATTGGTCCCCCAGAAGACTCTCGAAATTCAACCCTGGGGGTATGGTGTTGTGTCCTAAATGCAAGAGCCCGAATGAGGACGACCTTCATATGTTTCTGCAGTGTCCTGCGTTAAAAGAATTCTGGGAGGCTGTAAGTACGAGGTTGTCAACAGTTCTTGGCCTCCAGATCAAGGTAAGCCCTGAACTTGTCATGACGGGGAGACTGGATTTGCAAGGTAAGGGCACGGATGATAAGGTGAAACTTGTGTTTTATGCTGTACTGTTGGCTCGCAGAGAGATTTGCAAACTGTGGGTGTCTGCGATGTCCCCAACAGAACTGGATTGGATAAGATCCATGAGAGCTATTGCCAAGTTAGACATTTCGGATCAGCGCAAAAAAGATATCAATTTTGGACTCCCGTTTTGGGTGAAGGGGAAGGTGGTAAAATAACTTTTTTTGATGCCTGTCCTATGAGTAAGCTTTCTCTTATCTCGGTTTGGCCTGTAATCTTCCCGGCCTGGTGAATATTTGAGGAAAGGGTGGATACGTCTTGGAGGTCGCTCCTCTGTCTAACCAACTTAATGGACATTGCCTTGAAGAGGGTCAGACTCTAAGTGAGTGGCAGAAGCCCCCTCCTCTATAGCAGAGTCATTATATGAGGTTAAACAGCCCAAGGGTAGTATCGTTGACAGTTGGGAGGTAAGAAGGCAAATGAGGATAAAACAATTAAAAAAATACCCTTCTCCATTTATTGTGCATTATATATTATTTTTAATGGCCATAGTTATCGTCAGTGTATAATGTAGATTTAGGAATAGTTTATGTTAGTTTTAGATGAGTGAAAAGTTTCTATGTCATAGTTTCTTAGTAAGTGTTTATTATGGCAGGTTTTTGAAGTTGGTGGGGAATGTTTAATGTTTAAACAAAATAAAAAAATACTAAAATAACGATAACAAAAAATACCCCCAAAAAAGATATCTTTGTGTAGACTTGTATGTGTAAGTAGTATATGTTTAGGATGCACTTGATGTTTGTATTGTACTGACCTATGTGTATTAAGGGGGCTGGGAGGTTAAATGTTTAACCAGTGTTGTTAAGATGGGTTCAGTTTTAGATAAGGTAGTATAGGCTAGTGTTAATGCTGGTTAGTGTATGTTACCTAGGGGTTAGTTTGTTTTTTTAGAAATTAGGTTTTAGATTTCAATAAATGTATTATTGTTCTCAAGTTGGATATTATTTATTTGTCATGAGTTGGTAATATTTGGTTAGGTGAGTACATGATGTTCAATTTGTCCTGCCTATATTGTTGGAATAAGTTGCATTGTCTAAGTCCTCTGGACAACTGTAGGTCTTCCTCACATTAGAGGTATGTATGGGCCCATTTCCAAACATTAGACACTGTAAGTGGGGCTCAGTATATTTTTTTACCCACAGCACAACACATGTAATCTCCTTATTGTAGCACCCTGTTTGAAAGGGAGATTGCAGGTGATGGATTTGACATGTTGCTACAGATTGCTGCTCCGTGCCTGTGCTGGGACAAAAACTGCTGCCTAGCACTGGCACAGACACACTTGCACCATTGTACAAGGGGCTCTGTGTTGTTGGCTGGTTAATTTTTGTGGAGGAAGTCACACATGCCTGGACAAAATCAATATTCATTGGCATTTACTTACTTAGTGTGCCACATCATGCATCTCACTTAGAAAGAGTACAGTACAGATATCTCCTGATTTTAGCTCCCCTGGGGAGGTGTCCAATAGCTACAGGGCTCCTGGCCTGCCACTTATGCCAAATTGTATGTGCAAATGATGTATTGTTTCAATGTGTGGATGTACTTAGATGCAACACATGTGATACCTCTATGGCCGGAGTACCATAGGTCACCTATTTTGGCCTATGTTGCATTACTCCACATTTATCAGAATACACAGGGCCAGGCAAAGTGTCTTGGTCACTGTCATTCAAGGTGCTGGGTTGGCCATTTGCATCCTTGTGTGATACAAGTGCAATGCAAATCCATGAGGAATATGGGCATGAGTATCGGGCTAGTACTGATAGAACCATCCAGTCATGCATCACTGACTTTTTGTGAGAAGCGAGGTATTCACATAAGGTAATGATGTTGTCATATTTACTTTGAAACATTTATGTGGGTCAGTGGAACAGTGTTTTGGGCTCATATAACTCCCACATCCCATTTATAGGTTGTAAGTATTTGTGTCCATCAAAAGAAGGCGGCTTGTTGATTCACTCTGATGTTGCATAGGGAAACTACATATTGCTCTTTATACTATTGCAATGGGTGTCATTGTTGTAGGTGCACTGCAAAGCCGGCATGCACAATTAACTTTAGGTCACTTCTTCAGCTTCAACAAATTGTTTTTGATTTCCATTATGTATGACGATTTTGAGAATCAACCATACAAATCTCATTATGTAATTTTAACCATTGTTTATTTTAACACAGGTTCTGTTACTGACATTACAACATGTGAGTAGTTGTTAGACCCAGCAGTTTCCGGCTGGCTGGGACCCATTGAAGCCAATCAGAATCCAAAGCTCTAGATAGGATGAATACTATACACATGTCAGATAACCTGTGCTCACCCTTGGAGTCAGGCTTAGCCTCAGGGCCCAAGTGTAAAGTATTGAGACAACACCCCCCTCTCAACACACTACATGCTCCACAAAGGACTCCACACCGTATGTATAAAACACTTGCCTTTGTATTAAACACACAGAAATCAAAATGATATACACAATGTATATGCACGTTACAGTTATATGCAGTTGTCAAACTTCCCTATTGAAAACAAAACAAGATGAACATTGTATATGCACGTTACATTTATATGCAATTTTCTAACTTTCCTATTCAGAGAAAGGGCAAGCAGTCACTAGTCTTTGACTACTCCTCGTGACCCAGCACCTCAGTCACTGAACGACACCAGCCAACGATACACTTTGCCCCTTCTGACATCCCGTTGATTAGACAGCTGGAACCACCTATAATGGAAAGAAACAGTTACTTAGTTATGTGCATCGGCATTAGACCTCCAGGCGCCCAGCAGCACCTGCACAAGTGCAGGATCGTTATCCCCTGCAGATAAAAGTCTATGACCCAGGAAGCTGGTGCTTTTCTAGGTCTTGAGACATGTTTCTCATGCGAGCTGCCGTAACTGCCAACAGACAGATGTAGGTGGCCACAAGGCACGACAAAACCCCTCAGCCCACATTACAATGTTCTCCACAACAAAGTACCTTAAAGCGTGGGTCCAGGTAGAGGGAAGAAGCAACCTCGGATGGATTCCGCAATGTCATGCACTGTCGTCCTTCCAATCTGTAGGTTGCAGACAGTCCCAGCTCCCAGCTCAGGTCCCCCAACACACCTCAGATACCACACACTCAGGAGTGCAAGTTAGCACAGGTCCTCTATGTTGCAAGCACAGGTCTTTTGGACTCTGCAAGCTTCCCCTGCACTCCTCAAACTCCTCACATCCTGGCACCTCAGGTGGCTGCTGATCTTTATGAGCACACTCCTCTGCACAGTATGGTGATTGTGTACGCCAGGACGGTCCTTGTGTCCCGACTGACAATCACTTACACCCATTTCCGCCACACCCTGTGTGGTCCTTATGATTATGTGAAAATGAGTAGATCCTGTATGTCTTTGGTATCTTGTGGACAGGAGGCGAGCCAACCAGTGCTTGGAGAGTACTTAGGGACCAGGCCACCACAGTTGGCACTTAGCTGCAGACCAGCAATGTCCAGGCAAAATCCACCAAGTGATAGTTCCCTTCCTGGAGCTGACAAGTTCCAGGCCAGTACAAGTCTGCGGATAGTCAAGTTGCAGCCCCTCCTGTCCTAAGGAGTCCTCGTGTAGATGTCCCAGCATACAACCAGAGTAGTATGGTTTCAAATCCAAAAGCGTCTATACTTTCAGAGGCCAGAACCCCAGTAGTTAAACCCACTTTGGCCTTTGAAGATACGATCAGTCCAAAAGGCCATCATGGAAATGCACAGGCCCTCTCTAGATTTTTTCCTATCCACCATCCTACCCCAAGAGATGTGATCACCATCTTTAGTGGAGCCAAGACCCTGCCCCTTGAAATGCTTGTGCTAATTCCACCCCCACATAACCATCCCAGAAAGGCACCTCAGTGTCAGAGGCATGCAGTTTCCATGAGCCCATAGTTTATGGCCTTCTATCCGAATGCACACATGTAGCTTTCCCCTTTAACCGAGATGTGAATTGGAGACAGGCCGACAGGCACACAGAGCCACGACCATCGAGATGTCCACTTTTCCAAAATTGACATATCCACACACGTAATGTCGGATCCATTTGCACTTCCGACTGGTTTTGCCATTACGAACTCATCTATATCAAATACTATAGTGCAACTATTCTGCCCATAGGAAGTACTACTCAATAGCCTTTGCCTACATTCCCCCATGCTAATCCAATGCAAGAAGCAGGCCCTGTCATACTGAACACACCACCCAGTGCCCTTCATGGGTTTTAATGCAATCCCTACACACACATGCCTTACATCTTAACAAAACATGCAACCCTGCCATCAGGTAGAGCACCGATATAGCAAGAGACATGCAGAACCTTGGCGTTTACCTTTCTTAATACCAAGTTGAGTAACAGTAACCTGCACACCCAGGCTCCACTGGGGCAAACCTGTGGCACAATTGATGAGCTACCTCCGGGATGGCATAATCAGTGCTGCTGGCCCATGAAGGAGAATTTGAGATACATGCCCTGGGTATATGTCTTACCCCATGACATGGAACTTACAGCTAATTTGAATCAGCCAATCATGCATACACCAATCACCAGTATGTATATGAGGAGTACAGCACTTTGGCACTCAAAGTGCTAAAGCTAGCATCCAGATCAGTGGAAAACTTGGAAGGAGAGTAACAAAATGTCGAGGGAAAGCACCCTAGAAAAGGCCATTTCCAACAGTAGTATATATTTGTTTTATAAATGAACACATATGCCAAATTATAATGTATTGTGCTGCCATGTACAGTTGGATACTTCACGTTTACATCTGTTTATTGAGGTAAGCGTGGAGCACAAATGGACAAGATGAAACACTGCCTAAACAAAAGTGCTGTACTGGGTTCCAAAGAAGGTGGCATGGTCCTACACAGAACAAATAGAAAAACTGGCCAGGGGGCAGTCACAAATGTTTATCCGGAAGCCCCTCTTGAAAACTGGGGAACTGTACATCTTCCTCCTCTATTGAGTGTTCTGCCTCCCCTGGAAGTTGTGGTGTTGGAATGAGAGGCAGTTGAGTGATGTTGCTAGCCTAAGGCACATTAACATCAGAAGCAGAAGATGTAAATCCCATGTTCCCAGTAACATTTGTGAGTTCCAGTAAGGCAGCTTGATAGTCGAAGGAAGCAATCTTGACCTTCAGGGACAGGATGGATTTATTGATGGCTCCCAGCTAGCTGCCTGAAAACTTCATGACGTAAGTGATTTTTGATACCTTTGGGCAGTATTTTTCTTCACTTTCAAGTACACAGGGATACATGGGACATATGTTTCTACAAGTAAATGTTGTACTAATTTTGCTTTTCACATGGCAATCCGTGTACTATGATCACACAACCTCAATATTCACTAGTGGGCTTTTTTATGTAAATTTCACAAAAAGCAACTAGGATGCTTGGTGCCCTTCCTGAAAGAGTGAGTGCAGGAATGGACAACATTTAACATGTTATGTGGCATTTCTGTTGTCTGCCTGCACTGATGTACAAAGTTCTGCCTAGCACCACTGCAGGGACCACTGCACTATGTAGTAAAGGTGCCTTCATTTGCTCTAGCCATCAGTGTGTTGCCCAACACTAGCCAAGACATGTAATATATTATTATACCTCCACATTCCTGCACTCTATCTTTCAAACATTTATAAAGGAACAGGAGGTCTCTTACTATGGAGTAACACCAAGCAGAAGCCATAGAAGAAAAATGTATTCTTTTTTTAAACATTTTTTTTATTATTAATCCATGATAATACACAGCACACAAACCCAATTGTTCCACCTAAGAGTCGATAACATAGATAGTACAAACAAAAAGGCTAATTTATCCATATAGGCGGCCACAGGACCCCAAATTTCCCAGCCAATTTTCTTTTTTCAATAACCTTTCAAAGCATATAAACTATATTCTATATTAAACATTGATAGAAATCGAACCTTCCATAATTCAAAAGATGGGACATCTTTCTGTAGCCACATTGAGGCAATGCATAGCCTAAAAACAGCTGTAACTAAAAAAATCAGATACTGAAATTTATAGAGCAATTGGTCGGATTCAGCTGCCTCGGCTATCCCCAACAGTACATGAGCAGTGGATAAACGAACAGGCCCTCCCAACATTTCCGTTAAGAATTTCTCTATGTGGCTAAACAATGTGTTTAAGTGCCTGCAAGTATAAAAAATATGTACACTATCGGCGTCGTCTGCCCCACAGCAAAAACATTTTCCATCGATAGACCCCCCCATTTAGACAATTTAGCTGGGGTATAATACAAATTGAAGATAGTCTTGTAGTGCTCTGCACAAAGGTTAGCAAACATAAACAATCTCTCTGCCAATTCAAAAGAGGTTTCGACCCGAGTGCCGAGGCACCCCAGCTGGTTATCCCACTTAAGATTTTGAATCTCTAAGTCACTTCCCTTAGTGTCTAGCAGTAATGAGTACAGTGTACCAATTCGTGCATTTTTCCTCACAGCCTCAATGAGTGTTTACTTAAATGTTCCATTGATGTTTAAAAAAATAATAATCGTGGCCTTGCAAATATTTAAAAAAATCGGAGCGAAGGAGATGAAATTTGTCTGTTAGCATTTCAAAGGACATCAGGTCCCCATTGATATATAAGTCTCCTATATAATGAACCCCCTTAACCCGCTACCTTTCTATAATTCGGTCCCAAAATATCGATGGGAGGAGAGTTGTAGCAGTTAAAGGGGTATATCGAGATATCTTCTCTAATCTGTCATTCTTTTTCACTGTCTTCCATACTTTATAGGCAGCGTTTAGGACCTTAAACTGGTTCTCTTGTAATAGCTCATCTCCAAATTAATGAACAATCGATTTTTGGCATCACTGCAGAGCAACAATTGATATATAGAGGGGGCTTCAGCCGTGGAATTCGGTTCTGCCCCGGTTAACAAAATGTTGCAATATACACACATAGTAATATAGGGTAAAATCCGGCACAGCCCATCCACCTTGCTCCCGAGCCAGAGTCATAAATTGCATGGCTCTCCGGGATTTACCCTGGGCCCACAAAGAATCTAGCACAAATAGATTGTAACAGTGCCAAATTATCACGAGAAATCTCCAGTGGCACAGATATAAAAAAAATACGATCTCGGGGAGAATCAGCATCTTAAGAACGTTACATCGTCCTACCACAGAGAGATGCAGACATTCGCACCGGTCTAGTTGTTTATGCACATCATTTAAAATATGCCGCCAGTTGACCTCAACCAGTGCCTTTAAACAGGTCCTCAGCTTGATCCCCAAGTATGTCACCTCACTGAAGACCCTTTCATCATCACTTGCCATTATTTTAGCGCACAGAATCTGAGTCTTAGCAGTGTTGAGTTTGTAGCCTGAGGCAGCACCAAACTGTATCGCCAATTACTCTATTTCAGGCATAGCTTTACGGGGTTTGGTGTTACCACTGCTACATCGTCTGCATATGCAAACACCATATACTGCTCTTGTCTCAAGATTACCGGCTCAATCCTTGAGCTATGTTCTAACATCTTTAAAAACAGATCTATGTACAAGGAGAAAAGCAGAGGAGAGCAGGGGCATTCCTGCCTAGTCCCCCATGTAATTTGTACAGGAGTAGACTCTAAACCCATAATGCAGACTCTAGCTGTGGGATGGGGGTATAGGACTTGCAAGGCAGATATAAACTTTTGTTTAAAACCCTGACGGCGTAACACTGCCCATAGGAATCCCCATGCGACCCGGTCGAAAGCCTTTTCAGCATCTAATATTATAAGACTGAATTTACACCCAGCGGTACTAGTGATGTCCAGCAGAGTTACCACTCTATTAATATGATTGGTTGTCCCCCTCTTGGGGATAAAACCATGTTGTCGAATTGATACTAATGGGGTTATTACTTCGGCCAACTGGGTCGCTAGGATTTTAGCATAGATCTTGCCGTCTGAATTTAAAAGAGAAATAGGACGATATGAGGCAGGTTGCTCAGCAGGATTATCCTTTTTTTTAAAAACTTTAATGCTAGCCTCGTCTCAAGTTAAAGGTGGAGCTCCTGCCTGAGCCTTTAGAAATGTAGCAAACATATCAGTCTTTAGAGTTCCCCAAAAAGTTTTATAAATTTCCAAAGGAAGTTTATCGGGTCCTGCGGCCTTGCCCAGTGCTCAACTATTGATGGCTCTTTCCAGCTCCTCCAGAGTAATAGGCGCTTCCAATAGTTCTGCGTCTTGCATGTCCAAATTATTATAGCAAATATGCTGTAATAAGGATTCCCCAACTTGTGGATCATAACTTTCCCCGTGAATAAAGATTCATAAAAGTCATGAAACACATTTAGAATCCCTTAATCCGTTTCGATAAGGTTGCCACTAGAGTCAGCAATCGCACTAATCTTTAGATCTGAGCTTCTGTGCAAGGCATCGTCCGCTTGACTCCCCATATTCATAATTTAGCTGTTTATTGATCGAGTATTTCCTTGCTATCTCTTTACTCCAATAGGGATTTAATTTGGCCTTGCCACGGGCCACTTCAGATTGAAGAGCCGTAATCTCTTGGCCACCATGTATGCCTTGCATAAGCTTTTCTTCTGCTACAGTTAGAGCGGCATATAGTTCTTGCAATGCTGCTCGCATTTGTTTTTGTTTATATAAGCCGAAGCTGAAAACTTCCCCCCTTAAAGAAGCTTTAAAAGTGTTGCATACACATCCAGTCCCTGCACTATTGCGGTTTATTAGAAAAAATTGCTCAATCCATGTCTTCATATGGGATACAAAATTCTCATCTAACAGCAGTTTCCTGTCAAATGAAAAGGCTCGCAGCTTGATTCCAATTCTAGGCACA
The DNA here is from genome assembly GCF_964263255.1 of Lissotriton vulgaris. NCBI lineage: Eukaryota > Metazoa > Chordata > Amphibia > Caudata > Salamandridae > Lissotriton > Lissotriton vulgaris. Next base: position 851,002,196 of record NC_141696.1, on the reverse strand, counting down.
GTTAAACCTAACACAAGAGGGCCATGGTCTGAAGTAACCCCTGGATATACCTGTATTCTTGCTCCAACCAGCAAAAGAGTTGGTAAAAAAAAGTAGTCCAGTCTTACCAATTTCTGATGTGGACATAAGGACATAAAAGGTGTACCCAGGCTCCTCCCCTCTTAAAGTGGCCAAAGCATCCACTAACCCGTGGTCAGCCAGCAGAGACACAAGTGCCTTAAATACCCTTGGTTTCCTCCCTTTATAGCTATAGTTAATATCAGATAGATCTTTAGGACAAAGGTGTATATTTATATCACCATAGATAATTATTGGAGCCGGCCATGAGGCCAATTCTATGTTGAGCCAGTCTATTATCAGAGCCTCATCGAAGTTTGAACCATATATGGAACATACCGTACATTTCTGATTACCAATCATACATTCAACAATAGCCCACCTCCCTTGTTTATCTGCCAATGCTCTACCTGTATGTTATTTTTAGCGAGGATTGCAACTCCCCGTGAGGTGGTGGTCTGCTCTCTACATATCAACACTGTAAGGCCCAAATCCGCAAATAGTTTTCTTTTGGCCCATGGTATATGCGTCTCCTGTAGGCATATCAGATCACTCTGCAGCATCAGTAACTCACTCACAACCTACTGCCTTTTATTGTAATTGTTTAAGCCACTGACATTCAGGGAGCAGCACCAGGATACCGCCGTATATACCACTATCCGCCATCTGTTTTTCCTGTACCTTTAACCTTGTAGGCTGTATGCCAGAGATCTTCAACTTTCCAGCCCCTTTTCTCTGTACCATCATGGATTATTTTTTTTCCACTCAGCCCCTCCAACGACCCGCCACCAGCCCCCCCCCCAACCCCCCTGCCTCCCCCAACCCAATCACAATCACAATTGAGGCGTAAGGACCAAGTCCTCAATGATGGGAAGCGATTTGTGAGATGCGAACCCCCAGAACCCTTCCGTGACTTTACACACCCCCCTTAAACGACCTTTTCTCACACAAAACCATTACTAACAGCAAACAGACAATAGAGGGCCACACATGACTACATGCATGTTAACTTCACTTTGACTTCAAGAATTCCTGTGCAACTGTTTCTGACACGAAATAATGTGTCTTCTCTTTATATATTACTTTTAACTTTTAGAACAAGCCCAAATGGAAGGTGCACAACATTAAAGTCCAGAGCAAAAAGATTTTTTGGGAAATTCTTCTTTTATTCCATTTCTTTTTTTGAAGAGAACTGGCACACAGCCAACGTGTTTCATTTCCCTGTGCCACGGGAACTTCGGCAGGGCTGTAACAGTTATAGAAGACCAACATAAATAAACATGCAAGAACTACATATATATATACAAAAGACAACCACAACAATTATATTTGTTCAACACACAATATAAATACATTTAAAAATTATTTGCAGGAACGTGTTCTATGGTAAAAGGACATGTTTTATATAAAGAAAAAACATGACACAAGAGAACTCAAGAAACACAAAGAAAATCAAGAAACACAAAGAAAATAACCCAGAAACAGTAAAAAAAAATGTTGTTAAACATTGGTAATCCTAAACCAGTAGCAAACATTTACATAAAAAGCTTAGTAGATCCAATACTGACGCATTCCAATAATTTTAGGAAGGTATAAAAGGTGGGAAAGGCGGGGAAGAAGAAAAAGAAGAAAAAAGAGATCACAGATAACTGAGAGTAACAAACTTTTGAGTTGGTGAGTTTTCCGAGATAGACCACTGTGTACAACATGTGGAAGGTGAAGAAATAGACAAGTGTTGAGGTAGAAAAAAATGATGAATAATAAAGGGATACAACGTAACCTCAGAAAAAATGGCAGATTTGAAGATGTTAAAGGATCAAGAGATATAAGGTCCTACAGAACTGAGAAGATCATATTGACCAAAATCTGATATTGTTCTCACCTTAAAGTGATATCAAGTTGTCAGAATCAGACCAGAAAATCATTTCTTGAAAAATATACGAAAAGGCAGGTCCGGTCAGTACTCCAAATCTGTTTCGAAAAAAAGGGTAAGGAAGAAAAAACATGTAATCCCTAAACTGTTCTTGTCATAGCAGTAGATGTCTCCAATCAATAGTACTGGCACAATTGAGCCTCTTAGAAAGTATAGTAAAAATGCGTTGTGATCTGCATAATGTGGGGACCCCTGGTGTGACACCCTCGGAACCAAAAATGGCCATAGGGATTAATATTGATTCTCTCACCTCAACAGATTAATAGAGGTTGGAAATTCCGTTTCTTGGGCTCCACTCTTCAGAAATAGATGAGAATAAATGATTCTACGTCAACGCAAATCCGTAATTAGGTAGCGAATAGCCCTGGCCTGGATAGGTACACATAGACAAAAAAATATATATATTCTGCATCACAATAAGTTCCAGACACAGGTAAGTTAGGTGAACGTTTCCCCACTCAACCATATCTAGCTCTCTAGGCGGAAAGATTGAAAGATACACAATAATTGTAAATGGCCATTAATAGAGTAGCGATCTTTACAAAATCTATACGAGTTGACCATAGCCACTAGAAAAGTCTAAAAATAAGTATCAGTATATCCATTGCGAAACACATGGAATCCCAGAGTCAGGTGAGTGGGGGGAACGTTTCTTCGCTCACCCATATCTAGCTCTCTAAGTGGAAAGGGTAGGAAGATACCTAACTGTAATAAATGGCCATTGGTAGGGTAACGATCTTTACAAATTCTGTACGAGTAGACCATGGCCACTAGAAAAGCTTATCCCATATGAGGAATACGCCCTCATCTCTATGGCATGAAATTGGTGATAAACCAGGACAATATCCAATGATAATCACGCTTTGCTAGGGCCACATCAAAGTAAAAAAAGGTCACACCTGCCATAACGAATAAAACAGGTAAAGTGTCCGATTATATGGGTACAAAAATAAAATATTGCTACATTTAATATCAGTTAGCTTGTTCAGGAAAAGGTAAAGCATCCATTAAGCGCGATAATACCCAGGTCTTACCATTAGGTCTTAACTTTGCAGGGTTCAGAAGGAACACCTGCCCCCCTTTAGCCTGAAAAGTTGAAATTAATTGGCGTAGCCTCCATCTTTGTTGAACTGTAGCCTGACAAAAGTCCGGACGTACAAAAAAATCACAGCCTTTACCATTGCGTCTCCGGTCTGGCCTAGCTAGATCGTATAGCGCTTCACGTAACAGATAGTTATTCAGGCAAATCAAAATTGCTCTAGATTTTTCACCAGACCCCCCCGTTTCTCCCTCTCTGGACAAAAGGAAATCTGTGCGCTCTAATGATCTCAGTTTCCCAGTTCCAGTGCTTTAGATCCTGGAAGGCCTCAGCAAATAACTCTATCACAAATTGTCTCACATCTTTCCCCTCCCTGCCTTCAGAAACACCCAGCACACGGAGATTGTTCCGTCTAGATCGATTTTCAAGGTCTGTTAACTTCCAATCAGTGTCTTCCTTGATTTTTTGTAATGCTGCAATCGTTGTCTTCTGATGAACTAGCTGATCTTCAACTGCAGAAATCCGCTCTTCGGCTTCACCAATCCTTGTTGCAATTTCTGTGCATGACTTAGCAATTCGAAGCACAGTGTTCTTCAGTTTGTGAACCGCTCCCGGGGTCTGTAAACCTTCCCTATGTGCCATAATCACTTTATATATTGTATTCAGGGTAATTTCAGAGTCTAACTGCAAGCCAGAGGAAGCTCCGGCCTCTTCCCCTCCGGTTGAGATGAAGGTGAGTGATCCCATATAGGCTGGCCAGCAGGAGTCGGAATCTCTTTTAGAATAGAGTTACCCAGATCATGAGCCTTTCGAACTATACCATGATTCATCGAGAGATCAGAATTTGGATCTTCATCCTCTCGCTGGGATTCATTTTCATCGGCCCAAACGCCTACCGCACTATCATTCTCATCCTCATTCTCTGTGAAGTTAGAAAGATCAGACATAGAGTAGAACGTCCCCCCAGAGTCAGCTGATTCCACATCATTCAACATGTCCACGGTAAGTTTCCCAGGATCTTGTGTATTCAGTAGATTCAGTAGTTTCTGCATAACCACTGCTACCTCTGACAATTTAGTTCCAGGATTCAAATTTGAGCATCCTTGCATGCCAGCATCAACACCCACCACCCTGTCTTGGCTGCACACAAATCTGTTAACTGATACAGTGTCACTGCTGAGAGTAGTACTCACATCCACTGTTCTATTCACCACACTCTCTCCTCCTGCTGGTGAACCACTGTTGCAAACAGGGTCTCCCCACACATGTGCTGACGGCTGATTAACCAAAATCTCCTCAGTTTTACCTCTTAGTGTAGGTTTCTTTTTAAAGATAGCAGGAACAACACGCTCCTTCTGGGGAATAAAATGCAGCTGTCCTCCGCTATTCTGTAGTTCAGTATTCATCACCGCCATCAGCTCGACCGTCCAATGTTCAGAATCTCCAGGACGCTCCACAGAACGGCTTCTGGGCTGCTCCGTCTCCAGGTTGAGCGGGGGGAGCTACCGCCGCAGTATTGACTGCCACCGCGATCACCGGAGCTGCGTCTGTAGCCACCGCCCCCGGGTCTTTGCACCCCTCCCACTCCCCTTCGGAGCCATTCCAAGCTGTCGCTTTGTGAAGAAAGAAACTGTCAGGTTTCTGCTTCCTCCACCATGACCAGCTTTGCTAGTTCGTGCACCACTGACGCCTGCACAGCTGACGCTGGCGCCGGCACTTCCAGCACAGCTGCCGCTGATGGAGCCTCTTTAACCAAGAAGACCCTATTGAGCAACAGCAGTGTAACGTTGCCAGACGAGAGCGTTTCTAATACAAAACGCGGGGCAAACACCAGCACCAGAAGAAAGGTACTGCCACAGCATTCTAACACATCACTCAGCCCCCCCTGTGAGCTAAAGGTAGGAGAAATATCACGGTGGGTTCCGTGCCGGGGGAGCAGCTCACAAGCCTCTTACTCAGCCACCGCAGTGGCTGCCATCTTGCCTCGGAGTGAAAAATTAATTCTATGGCAGAAAACGCACACAGTAAAAATAAAATATAAAAGTAGGAAGCAACAGGAAAAACAAGATTTAGAACTTTCAAAAATCATACATTTCCTAGTAACTGCAGAAATAATAAACAGTTTATGCCACATGTCAGTTAAAAGAACCAATGCTATTGTGGTTTGAAAGAAACATTGCAGTTGTCATGGTACTAGGAAGATTAGGAATATAAAGGAGGGAGAAAGAAACGGAAAGGGAAGAGAGAGAGAGAGAGAAGGAGAGAACAATTGGGGGAAGAAAAAGAGTTAAGAATAGATTAGCAAAGATATGAACTATGGTGGACGGCGATGAACACTCAATACATGCCTGGACATTGTCAAGTGTCCACCGAACGTGCATCACACTGTAATTGAAGGGGCGTGATGAAATGCATGCAAATGGAGGGGGGAGAAAACTAGGTAAGCCAGACACAGAATAAAGAAGTGATTGGTCTGTCCATGGGATCAGAATAAAGTGCCTATGAGAAGACTCTATACATGAGCACACTTTGAGGTACTACAGGAGGATAGTCCTATAACCCTTGGCGCAGGCTTTTGCAAGTGACGTGATGAACCGCATGCCTTGCTTTACTGTCTTGCATGCAATTTGTGTCATATTTCACAAACATGCACACAACACTGCACAGTAACCCACCTTGAAAAGGGTATGTACATGCCATGTTTCACATTTTTCATGTGAATTCTGTAGTTTTCAAGCACACACACTGTCATCTCCAGACTCCAAAATACAAAAAAACTAAGGACCATCTCTGAAGTGGATAGCCTCCTTCATACTTGGAAGTATGCAACAGCTCAAGGTCATTCCCTTCCCTCAACCCAACCCTCAACCCAAAAGCCTGGCCATCATCCTGTTCACCAACCTCACCATGAGACTTCAAACTATCACCTCCACATGCTTTCAAATATTTTGCATGCTCAGAGATTCCTTCATATGGCTCTCTCCTGACACCTGTACGACCATTACCCAGGCCCTCATCACATGTATACTGTACTAAACCACTACTAAAGCATCTCTGCACACCTGGTACACAAGAGGCGAACTATGCAACACACCACTGCCAGACTATTATTCAACCAACCTTGCTGCATGTACATCACACTTCACCTCAGACAAATACATTTGGACCTAATTTAGACACACTGCCAGTTTAAGATGCTGACCCACACTTACAAGGCATTACACTACCAGGATCCCACTAGGCTCACACACAATCTAAACCCCCACCAACCAATTATGAACCGCCTCTCTGCATCACTTGTACTCACCCACACCCCAATATACATTTGGGCAACACAGGAGTTAGGATGTTCTCTTACATGGCAGACTACACCTGGAACCACATCCCTCAGCACATCAGGGCAGCTGTATCAAATATGGACTGTACACCTGGCTCTTCAAGTCATCCTACTTGCAGAGCATGCACCTACTCAACACATGGATACCCTCCGAGGGGACAAGTTCCTCTATGAAGCCACATTTAATACATTAACATTACAGTACACTTTTGGCTGTCTAGCCCCAGCACAAGCACACATTTGAATCATGGTGCAAGGGGAGTGCACAGACATAATATCGAGTCCAAAATATCGATTGGACATAATATCGAGTTTTTAATATAGACTGGACAAAATATCGACAGGACAGAATATAGATAACAAAAATATTGTTTTTAAGGTAAGTGAAGTAATATCGACTGTTAAAAATATAGATAGTTAAAATATCGAAGTATATAATATAGATAGTTAAAATATCGATTTTTTTAATAATATATAATTTTTTATAGTGTATTTTTATGTTATAATAAGTGTGAAAAAGTGTGTATTTATGTTATAAATAATTTTATTTAATGAATTTTGTTTTTACAATTATTGCGTAATTTAATTCTGTAGCGGGTTGTGGGTTTATAGGGGAATAGGGTGGGAAGTAATTTAATTATAATAATTAAATATGTAATTTTATTTATTGATAGTAATTTGTAATTAATTGTTAATTAATTTATATGTGTTAATTAATTTAATTGTAATTGGAAATTAATTATTGTTAATTGATTAATTTGTAATTATGTAAATTTTACTAATTTAATTCTGTACCAGTTGTGGGTTTATAGGGGAATAGGATGGGAAGTAATGTATTAATAATTAATTAAATAATAAAATTAATTAAAATTTATTTATTTGGAAATAATTGTAAAATAATTTTTAATTATTAAATAATTAATTGTTAATGTTTAATTAATTTGTATTAATAGGTGATTAATTGAAATAATTATTGTGAATTAGTAATTTTAAAATATTAATTATTATATTAGATAACATTTTTATTTATTTTTAACTAATTATTAATAGATATTCATTTTTAGATTTTTGAATAATATATGAAATATTCACTTTCCCTAATGTTGTATTCTCTGGAGTGGGAATAGTAATTTTAACCCCTACGCTATCCAACTCTTTCCCTACTGTTGCATCCACTGGAGTGGGAATAGTAATTTTTACCCCTACGCTATCCAACGCTTTCCCTACTGTTGCACCCACTGGAGTGGGAATAGTAATTTTAACCCCTACGCTATCCAACACTTTCCCTACTGTTGCACCCACTGGAGTGGGAATAGTAATTTGAACCCCTACGCTATCCAACGCTTTCCCTACTGTTGCACCCACTGGAGTGGGAATAGTAATTTTAACCCCTACGCTATCCAACGCTTTCCCTATTGTTGCACCCACTGGAGTGGGAATAGTAATTTTAACCCCTACGCTATCCAACGCTTTCCCTACTGTTGCACCCATTGGAGTGGAAATAGTAAATTTTACCTCTACGCTATCCAACGTTTTCCCTATTGTTGCACCCACTGGAGTGGGAAAAGTAATTTAAACCCCTACGCTATCCAACCCTTTCCCTACTGTTGCACTCACTGGAGTGGGAATAGTAATTTTAACCCCTACGCTATCCAACGCTTTCCCTATTGTTGCACTCTTTGGAGTGGCAATAGTAATTTTTACCCCTACGCTATCCAACGCTTTCCCTACTGTTGCACCCACTGGAGTGGGAATAGTACATTTAACCCCTACGCTATCCAACGCTTACCCTATGCTTGCACTCTTTGGAGTGGGAATAGTAATTTTTACACTTTTGTTATTGTACGTTAATAATATTGGCTATTATTTAATTATATTTTGTTACTCTATATATGTTTTAAGTAATATGAATTAAATTATTTTTTTACTTTCATTAATTATTTAATTATTATAAGTTAATTTAAGTATTTTTAAGTATATTTTAGTAATTAATTTTTAATATTAATTTAATTTAACATTGTTTTTAGTAAAGTCGATATTTTTTAAAACTATATTTTTGAAAACGATATTTTTAACTCAATATTTTTGTACTTACCTGCTTGTAGATAGAAACTCGATATTTTGTCAGTCGATATTTTGTCAACGATATTCTTGATGGTCGATATTCTGTCTCTCGATATTATTTCAGTGATCCGCAAGGGGACCTGGATTGGCTATCTGCCAAGTTACAAACATCCACGCAGGTTGTGCTGCTCCAGTCCAGGTTATTTTACTTCATATTCTGGGACTTGCAGTCCTGTTCTATAATGGAATAAAATATACTGCAAGTCCCGGTTTTCAATGGAAATACCTTGACAGGGGCAACACATCACGCATGGACCTGGGAAACTCGGCAGGGCAAGACTTGGCTGAAAAAAATGGTACTGCCCAAAGGAAGGACAGTGTGTGAAGGGTGAGTTAATGTGTGGGGCATTCCTGACCTTTACCCTTCCCTTTCACGCAGCGCAGCACAGTAACATGTCTTGCTGCGTTGCACTGCATGACAGTTTGATAATATGTGGTCGGTTGTTTTCACTCACTCTATAGTTCTTGCTGGTCTTCTACTTCAGCACTGTCCTGCCCTTCCTCTCCAGCTACCAACTCTGTTGATAGGATTGATTCCACCTGCTCCTCCAATAGACCCAAGCTTTCCTGGACATCAGGTCTTCTCAGAGACTCATAGTTGCCTTAAAGTTCCTGGCCAGTTTTTCTTTGGTCCTGCGTTAGTAGCCTTGCCACCTCTTCTAACACTCAAGGATAGCCTGTTTTGCTTGTGGAATGAAGTTTATCTTGGCCACTCTAGATTGCGAAATGGCATCCTTTCTTGCTAATGGCAATTTTGGGGTGACAAATAAGAGGTGTTCATTTTTTGTCACCTCACTGATTGGTATATTGTTCTTCTCTTCATTGAAGTTGGACTTCCTCTTCCTTTTCCCCAGGGATGATATGTGATTTTCAGGGTTGGGGGTTTTACCCTCCTGGCTTCCTAAGGCTCCTTCCTTGGTTTTCTATATTGAGGAGTATCGGTTGTGCAGATTGAGTTGCTTTTTCAAACATTCCCACAATGCAGAGCACTCCTGCATGATACAATGCTGATTTACAGCCCATAAAGATGCTTTACCACACGCAAATCAACTTTGCGTAACGTAGGTAGTACTTGCATTGTGGCACTTTGTGGCATTCTCAGAACCGTTCAGACAAAATTTGTGATGTATTCCAGGACCTTGCGCCAAGGTGCGCCATTCCATAAATACAGTGCATCCATGGGGCAGGGAAATGCTGCAACACACCACAGACATTTCTGACGCAACGCTGCACAACACAGCGATGCGTCAGTAATAAAAAAAAAACTGCCCCTAAATCTGCCCTTGTGATTCAAATCCTAAAAAGGAAGCTCTTGTACAGCATTCAGATTTGCAACAAAAATCCCCCAGTTTCCCCATAGTACTCTAGTGGAGGAAAACTGACCTGAAATATGTTTTTTTAAATTAATTTTGCCTCTCCCTATCATGTCATTCTTAAAGTTGTTGAAGCAATTTTCTCAGTCTGGTAGTTGGGCATAACACATAGTGGTGGTCATCTGGCTCGATGCATGCATATCAGCACAGCCAGCTGGAAACTCAAGATGGGGGTTTAACCCCCACCATCAGTTAGGGAGCGAAATCTTTTTTTTTGTTTTTTTACTTCCTTATTGTCTTTCTATGACATATTAGATACAGTGAAAAGTAAATCACACTCATAAGTAACACAAATATTTTCTTTTGCACGTCTATCATACATTCACAATAATAACACAGTGACTCCAAAAGAGTCTAGAAAGGGGGCAGTTGGGGTGTAACAGGTAAACAAACATACTAGTGGATAAATACACACTAATTTTGAACGCTGTCCTATAGACCCTGGAGCCTTTTTACATAGAGGAGTTAATCATGACCTGGCTGCACCAGGTACATTTTTTTATACTCACGATTGATGAAGCCCAAATAAAGTATAAAGAGCATAACTGACCAAACTTAAATACATACACCTCCAGGAATCAAGACATAAAAAAACAGATCAGGTGCCTTAACCTCCACAAACACAATTTTGTGACCATAGTGAGCAATGCCCAATCCCACAGGGTAGCTGATCAGTGTCGCAATCCCCCTAGAGTTCATTTATTTTGCATATCCAACAAAGCCCTTTTCTTCTAAAGAATGCCTGAGAGTAGGTCTGGAAAGGAGAGAAGATGACTTTCATCCACCATCACTGACTTTTACATTTGATTGCTTGTAAGATCTTTCCCTGTCTCTAGTTGGCCCCTTTGATATTAATTTCGTCCTTTCTGCATTGATGATTCTTACTGCCTAGGGGGATATATGCTCATTAATGCTTGAAGCCACTAAGGCTCACTGATACTGCAGATTACTAATGCTGTCACAGTTCAGTGTCATTTATATCTGACAAAAATGATGTCTCCTATTGCTTGTGGTAATTGATGTTTGTTACTCCAAGCAACAAAAGGTCATGGATGGAATACTAGAAACATCTTAGCAGTAGCAAGTGCTGGGGGATGCATGCTAGTCTGTTGTGTTTTGCCTAAGTGGCCACTCAAGATGAGCAACTATATACAAAACAGTCAACTTTCACCAATAGGAAGAGTCCAGTCAAATCTGCCAGGTCACTTCTCATCTGAATGAGTACAAAACCGACCAATGGGCCATTAATGCTCATTAGTCATATGGGCAATTCTGGCTCATTATAGCGTTGGGCCAAGTAAGTCCTTACATTAATGCTTTCTAATGCACGGGGTATTTGTATCTGAGACCCTTGATATTCAGAGTGAGGTGTCTTTAGTGGTAACTACTGATTATTAATTCATTGGGCAATTAAACTTCATTCCTATTTAGGATATCGATGGCAAGAGACAATTGACACTGGATTTAGGGGTATATTTCCGAGAGTCTTGCATCATATTTGCACCACAAAAAGTGGTACAAGCCTCTGAGTCATATTTATGAAGCCATGCAAAGCCACATTGCGTGGCTTTGAACGGCCTCATAAATCTAGAGTAATGCAACACAGTGTTGTGCATTACTTTGCACAACAAAGGCATTCCATGGGCATTGCGGTGGGTGTTCCCACGCAAATCCCATGGTTTTTGACACATTCCCAGATTTACCAAACCTTGTAAAACTTGTTAATGGCCAAAAATATGCACCTCCCAGGTGAGGTGTAGCGAGGAGAAATATCTTTATTTCTCATTGTTCTTTCCTCTTTCTATGTGTGCTGCATTCTGCAGGAAGGCGCCCATTCCCCCACAAAAACAATCCTGCCAACACCACAGGCATCCTTGGGTGTCTACGTTGGCGCTAGGCTGCTAAAACTGCATCAGCGCAGGGGAAAAAGGGCAGGAATGTGCCATATGAAGCCTTTCATAAATATGCCCCTTAGTTACAACTAAAGAAAGTACAGCTTTGGGGGATTGTTAGACACTTTCACTTCCCATTGACTTTTAGTCCCCATTGTCTAGTAAGGTTACATCAACTTTTTTCATCACTCTTAAGGTGTTTATTGTAAATTACAATGTTCATTCCTCACTATAAATCAGCTCAAATAAGTAATCCTATAAAAAAAGCCCAACTGGTTCAAATAGCAGAATGTGTAAGTAAGTTACTTTTAAGCCACACCCCTTCAGTCTAGTACAAATCATTTTTCACAAAGCTGAAGTAACATCTAATAGAACTACAGTATGACAAACACTTATTAGTAACAAAATAGAACTGCAGCTTGACTTCCCTAAAGACTATCACTGCTTTTGCACTTAATGTGTGAGGTATACCTATTAACAACTAATTGAACTACAATGCCATGGGGTTGTTAGAGACTTGCACTTCCCAATGACTTCTAGTCTCTATATATAGTTGGATAACTTCAATTATTTCCATAACTATTTATTGTAGATTACAATGATCATTTCTGACTTTAAACCAGCTCAAATAATTATTCCTGTAGAAAACAAGATCAACTGGTCAAAACTGCAAAAGTGTATATGCAATCATATATTCTTGTTCAGCTTCAGGATATCTAGTGATGACTAGTGGGACTGCGGATTGATGTAAGGATTTCAATGCTTTTTCATTTTACTTGTGAGGGACTCATAGTAACCACTAGCGGAACTGCAGCTTCAAATAAGAATGTCTAAGCTTTTGCATTTGACTTTTAGTGGGGCATCTAATAAAGATATGTGGAACTGCAGCTTAAATAAAGAATGTAAATGCTTTTGAATTTAACTTGTGAGGGACACCTAGTAATGAATAGTGGAACTGCAGCTTTGTGTAAGAATGTCAATGCTTTTGATTTTGACTTGTGGGGGGCACCTAGGTTTTTACTAGTGGAACTGCAGCTTTGTGAAATAATTTCAATACTTTTGCTTTTGATTTGTGAGGGACACCTAGTAACCACTAGTGAAACTGCAGCTTCATTTAACAATTTCAATGCTTTTGCATCTGACTCGATAGGGACACCTAGTAATGACTAGTGGAACTGCAGCCTCAGAAGTTTGCCCTTTAATTGGCTCAATGTCATTATTATGGCTAGGAGGGTGGGTTGGTTAGGCCCTACAACCAAATGTTTGGAAGGGGACTGCGTTGTACTTAATTTCAACAACTCAAGGTGTGTGTCCTTCACTTTGAAGCACACCAGAGACTCATTAAATTGATCAATAAAGGTCTGCCCTCTGGGCTTTTTCAATCCCCCCCCCAACAGGAGTCAAGTAGGTGGCAACATTTCCTGGGGTACGAGCAAAAAAGATACCCTCCTTTCCATCACCATTAATTTACTCACAACAACCGCTTTGATGTTCTCTCGAGTCTGACAGATATTGATTGACTGCATGTTCAATCAGGCAGTCTAGTAGGTCGGAAAAGATCACGGCCATAGCGCCTTGTTTCAGGGAGAAACCCAGAAAGAGATATTAGCGGGAGTAGGCAACCAACAGATTTATCTGGTCTTTTGCTGCTAAATATCAATACCCCCAGTAAAGATTTAGATATCCCATAATGCGAATTTGGTGGGCGGAGGGGTCTGGTACCTTATCCACGCCCACCTTTTCTGCAATGCAACCAACTAGGGTGGTCTTGGCAAGCCAGGACCCTGCTACCCACCTGTGTAGAATCATCTCAGGGAACATTGCAGGAATATGTGTAAAACTAACCAATGAGGATTGGGTAAATTATATCAATGAGTTTGATATTATTTGTCTCCAAGAGACATGGTACCAAGCTGATATCAATGCAGGACTGCTATTGTTCTCTTAATGTGAACGCAACACCTTCAGCGGCTGGGAGCGCCAAAGGAGGGCTCGTGATTTTAATATCAGTCAAATATGGGCATATACAAACCCATGTTGTAAAAAACACACCCTGGTACCAGTTAGTCCTCGTTTCCAACCTTATTTGGGTTAAGTTACTGCTAATAAACTGGTATTATAATATCTTTGACCAGAATAGCAGTCATGTGATTGAGGACTTACCGTGCAGATTAATAACATACGGGGAAGTGGCAGCCCTTATGTATTATGTGGGTAGGGGATTTTAATTGTACCATTTGTGCGTTGAGTAATACTGGAGTTTGTGGGCTGCTAGACACAGACGATCAGCCACAGTAACATTATACCCATACTGTGCAGGGTCAGACCTTGAACTCCATTGTTATGGATAACAATCTAGGTCTTATTTATACTAATTGTTTGGATTGTAATTCTCTGCCTCAGTGTCCCACATAAGTTGGAGGAGGTAGAGTAAGTACAATTGACTTTATGTTTATAACCAGGAAGTATTCCCCTCTTGTTGGTGACTTTGAGGTAGCACCAAATGCTGCAAGTGACCATAATCCACTAACCATATTTTTTAGAATAACAGCCATGATAGTGAAAGGTGAAGGATGCCTTATTGATTTTAATCAAAATAGGGGAATGAGGCTAAATTGGGGTAAAGTTGATCCCATCCAATTTGACCAAAAATTATTAAGGCAAACTTGAATCTTATTATGAATTGCCTACAGTTTGCACTTCCCCAAATGAAGTGGTTCACGACTTCAAACATATCTGTGCAGATGTGGCAAATGATCTGACCAGATCGGTTCAGAGAATGGAATCCCAGGAGGCGCAATGGTTTAATGCGGAGTGTTCTAGAGCACATAGAAATTAAAAAATGGCCCTTCACACCACCCCACATGATAGTACACAAATTAAAATTATCATGCAAATTTATAAGCTACTATCAAACAAAGACAAGATGAACTGAGGAGTTTGGCGTGGGAAGACCCAGAGAGAGCAAGTGCTCTACAAGATTCAAAGAGTTTTTGGGACATAATTAAATGCCCTCTATTTAAGGATGAATCTAAACTTGGGGACTCTGAGATTTTGGGGTTTGACTGGGAAACTCACTTCTCAGCTATGCTTAACCCAAAAAATGCCTCAATAGATGAAGCAAAAGGGGAACCAGTATTTGACTTAAGTTTGGCCTCACAACTAAGTTTATCGATTACAGTGATAAAGGTAGAGGATGCGCTAACAAGGGGAATTTGTATGAAAGCTCCTGGCCCCGATGGAGTTCCTCGTGATTTGTTTAAAAATAATCCTAAATTATGGGCACCCATAATCAGTAATGTTTTTAAAGCAGTATTGATACGCTCCATCCCATTAACCTGGAAGGAGATAATTGTTGTCCCAGTATATAAGAAAGGTAGTAGGAATGACCCTGCCTCTTACAGGCCAATTTCGTTAATTGATGCTACTGCTAAAGTACTGGGAGGGTTATCCTTGCGCAACTTGGGCGAAAAGTACAGGGATTGTGTCAAGATTACAATATGAATTAGAAGGGGGCTGGGGACTACTGAACAGTGCCTAAACCTGTCCCTTATTATCAGGGCCGAACTGTGAACCAAAACCGGCCCTGGCAAACTGCTCGGCCGGCCCCCTCCTAATAACAAAAACTGCCCCCCAGGGGCCCAAAACCGGCCCCACCCTGGTGGTCCACAGGGTAAACGCCCTGTGCTTGTTACGGCCTCATGGACTTGTCCAGTGCTTTTGATATGGTCTACCGGTAGAGATTGTGGGGTTTGATGGACCAAATGGGTTTCGAGTAAACTCTTATATCCCTTCTACACAGGCTTCACACCTCCACAACCGTTGCCCTACATTACGGTCCGAGGGGGGAGAAGACAGGCCCCATTGTTTCTACAGAAGAAGTTCACCTGGGCTGTATCTTAGCCCCATTCCTTTGTTATGGTATACAATGGTTTATAGGTTTTTTTAATAGAGAAGGAACTTAATTTTCCTAAAATTGGAGGCAACCCGATCCCATTGTTATCTTATGCGAACAATACTGTTTTAATGGCTTTGACAGTCAATAGCCTCCAAAAATCATTTAACGGTTTTACTGATTTTATGACATCATTGGAATTAAAAGTGAATTTTATTGAATCTTATGTCATGGTCTGTGGCCCTAAAGATACTAAAACAAGAACATTTGAGGTTAGGGGCAAGACCATTGACAAGTTATATTTTTGTACATACTTAGGGAGTATTTTTAATGAAACTATGACTTGGGATCATCTCATTGCAGCTAGAGCACAACAAACCAGCCGGGCGTGGAAGGACTATTTCGATTTGCTCGCAAGCAAGACCATAAGCCAGTGACAGAACTAGTTACCCTCTATAAAGTGAAATGTTTATTTGTGGCATCATATGGGACGGGAGTCTGGGGATACTATAACACCCAACAGTTGCAGGTCCTGGAAAACAAATTTATAAAGAGATTATTACTGGCGCCTAATATTGCCCGAACATATTTTTGCCACCAGGAGGTAGGGTTGGCCTACCTTGAAGATCGAATTGTCATTGCCCCACTGCTTCTATGGGCCAAGAGTTGGTTATCTGAGGACCTAATGTTCTCACTGGACGTTATCTTAGATTGTACCAACTTAGATAGTGCACTGTCCATCCCCTGGCTTCGCTTTGTGAACCAAAAACTATATGAGTTAGGTTTGGGGCATTATTATGATAATCCTTCAAGCATTAACACAAATGCGAAAGATGTCGTAAAAGCGGCATCTTATGCCAGGGCCCATATGTGCCGTGCACAATTGGTAGCACCAGATCCCCTATGTTTATACCCTGGAGAACAGAAATTTTAACTAACTTTTACCACTAATGTTCACGCATGATTTTACCTAACTAGGTTTCGATTAAACACATTGCACTATTTAGTGGAATTTCCTAAACAATCAGGCTTGGTTAATAGTTTATCATCCTGACCGTGTGGCAATTTGACAGTATAGAGCATGTTGCACTTTATTTTGTTTTGTCCCCTCTAAAAAGAGCAGAGAGGGCAAATTTTAATCCCATTATTAAGGGAAATAAGGCCATGCACTTTTATTGTCGGTTTTAATTTCCGACTGTCTTTGTCTACGCTAACTATCTGTACTGCTGTTTTAAATTTTATTAGAGTTGCAATGTCTATAAGAAAACGCAGTGAACTAATATAACTGAAGAGATTCTGATTAATCGTTTTCTACAAATTAGTTACACAGTCTATACTGGATGGGTGATACTAGAGATGGATGTTTAGGGTATTTGACACCAGGGCTCATATCTCCTTTTAATATGTATGTACTTTTTTTATTGATTGTTATCATTATCTGCTTTTATCTATGCCTTTTTTAGCCATGAAATGTACATTTTATCTCCAATGTATTTGTGTCAAACTTTTCTGGTTGTTGCAACACAATACAGTTATTTTGATGAAGTTCGATACTTTTACATTCAACTTATGAGGGGCACCTAGTAAAGGCTTGGGGAACTGCACCTTTATAAAAGAATACAAATCCTTTTTCATTTGATTTTGGAGGGACATCTAGGGACTCATTTATGGGGATTTGGCGTAGGGCAGTTCAGCAAGTCACTTTGCTGAGCTGCCCTACGTCAAAGTAAAAGGGCAATAATTCACCATTTTGATCCAAAGGCGTAGCATTCCTGTCCTTTGACCCTGCTCAGCCACAGTTTTGGCAGCCTAGCATCAATGCAGACACCCTTGCACCCTTTTGCAATGGTACCTGTGTTGTCGGCATGATTGTTTTTGTGCAGTAAGGGACACCTTCCTGCACAAAAAAAATCTTCAAAGGGTTTTTCCTCTTTCTGTGAACGCTGAGAAATGCAGGACACAATGAAAGAGAAAATAAAACAGGAGAAATAAAGTTATTTCTCCTAGTTACACCTCCCCTGGGGAGGTGTGAGGTTTTGGCACATCCCCGGGTTTACATGGTTTTGTAAATCTAGGGAAGTGACAAAATCCATGGGTATTTCATGGGAACACCGACCGCAAAGCCCAAGGAACATCTTCCTATTGCAGAGTAAGGCAATGTAGAGATTTACCCCATATCTATGAGGCCATTCAAAATCACAAAAAGTGGGTTTGAGTGACCTCATGAATATGATTTGTGGTTTGTGTTGCCAGAGCGTTAATTTCATGAAAGATTATCAAAGCTTTATTAGAGTGACAAAACTGTATATGAACATTTTTATGTTGAAGCCAGATCTTTTCAACTTTGTGATGGACATTTTAAGCAGTTGCATCTCACTCAAGATGGACATTTAGTAAGAAATTGAGTTATTGCAGCAGTGTGACAGACTTGTTAAGCAGTTGCTTCTGACTTGAGAGGTACATCTAGTAAAGTGCTCAAGGGTTGAAGTAAAGTTAAAGATTTCACACACTTTTATTTTGACTCATAGAGTATATCCAGTACTGAAAGTTACTGTAGCTATGTGAAAGGGTGTGTACGACGGTACATCACATGCAATTAGTTTGCATGGCTTTTACACTCATTTTTTAGCGCACATGTTTTAACAGCGAAAATGCATTTAAAATGCATGCCAATACCACACATTGTTTTTATATTTAAAAACATTCTATTAGTGGGGGGAGATCCCCCACTCCCCCCAACTTACCTTAAATGCGTTGTATTGGCATGCGGTTTAAGTGCATATTCGCTGTAAAAATATCTGCGCTAAAAATGCATTGTAAAGGCTTAACGAGGTAAAAACCTTGTTGTAAAGGCTGTTTCCCATGTGAAAGGCTTGACAGATTGGCTTAGCCAATGCTTGTTTTCTTCTGTGAACAATCTGTAATACTACATCAATCAGGTCAGCTGCAATTGTTGGTCTGTTTCCAACAAATGATAAAAAATCTTTCAAATCCTCAGAAAGTCCTTAGTAATAAGCTGGAGCAGCAACTCCTTCCGACCAACTGCCTCTGACGATAAACTTTGAAAGTGGAAATATACGAAATGATATCCTGAGAACCTTCACAAAGTGACAATAATCCCATGGGAGCTTCTTGTTTGTATGCTCTCTTCTGGAGACAACTAGAAACTGAAACAGGAAAGTGCTGAAATTACAAGGGTTCAATCTTTTCTTGGACCTTTCCTTCATGTAAACTGAGTGGCCCACACTAAGGTATTTCTAATCAGAAAAGATAATAAGAAGAATTTAGCAGCTTCAGGTAAGAACTGATATGGTCTTGTAAATAATTTAATTTAATATTGAGCAAAAATTCCTATAAGCGACTTTGTATCACTGGTTGTTATCTCAAGGAAGGCACAGTAACATGCTTGTTCTGTAACTAATTTACATAATCTACAAGAATCACTTTTCAACTAGAGCAGTTTTTATTCCTTTCTATGTATTTTCAATTGCATGAAACAGAGAAGTGACAGGGTCATTGGGAAAGTCCATATTGGCCTAGCAAACTGTCTTGATCACCAGTATTATTAAGGACTTCCTGCAACAAAACTCCAGCTTCGCTTGAACCCAAAACCACATGAGCGCCTAGCAAGAATATAATGCTCAGAGAAATGGTCTTGGGGACAAAACAATGATAATTTTGTAAAGTTGAGGTCCACCACATCTGAACACAGCAATCATGCTGAACATGGATGAACTGGTTATAATCAAAGGGGCTTATTTATAAGTCCCTTGCTCCACCGGTGCTTAATTTTTTGTGACGCATCTGGTGCCCTTTCTGCTTCCCTATATTTACAAGCACAGGAAAAGCCACCCTGCATGGCTTTTCCAGTCTGTGTAAATCCGGCCCCTTTACACACAGCACTTTGCGTGAAAGGGGCATTCCATGGGTGTTGTTGTGGGTGTTCCCACGCAACACCCAAGGAAGGTGACACATTTCCAGATATACAAGAAATCATAAACTTGGAAATCTGTCTGAATGCTACGCCGCCCCAGGAGAGACTTACGGAGGCGCAACGAGGAGAAATGTATTAATGTCTCCTCGTTTTTCCCCCCTTCTATGTCTGCTGCATTCTGCAGCAGACATAGAACGAGGAAATCACCTCTGTTGATTGTTTATGAGCAGGAAGGTGTCCCTTCCTGCATATAAACAATCATCCCCGTCACACAGGCATCCTTGTACCATGGTGCAAGGGTGCTTGCGGCGGCGCATGGCAGCCAATTGTGCACCAGCAATGGGGAAAGCACAGAGATGTGACATATTGTAAATATGTCGCATTCCTGTGCTTTGGAAATGCGGCAGCGTGGCGCAGTCAAAGGGCTTGCGGTGCTGCGCTGTAACACTTTCTTGTAAATGAGCCCCCAAAGTATTTACAATAGTATAAGATACTGCATAGAAAATAAGCCCCCGCAGAACATGGGGATTCCTTACCGAAGGAATGGAGATTGTTTCTGTGAGAGTGCCCAAAACCGGCACAGTGACTAAAAGCAAATTACCCAACACAGCAAGCACATGTAAGACAGCAAAGAGACTGAATGGGCACCTGAGAAAACAAAGCTGCTGTGAGGGAGAAGGCTGAGTGTGAACTACTGAGAGAGTTGCAAAAACCTGCATCTTGCTACCTTTTATAGTGTCTCTGCCTAGAATGACCAGGCAGGGTTGTCATGATGTATAGTGATAAATGTCATCTTGAATTGGGTACTACTGTGGTAACAGTCAGTGACTCCTTAATAGGAACCAGGGGGAGAAGTAAGTTGTCCATGAGTCCCTACTCTCCAACTATGGCTTGGTTTCCATAGCCTCCAATTCCTCTGGTGTCTTAATCTCACTGGAACCCGCCGACATCTCTCGATGTATTGAGTTGAGACGGGGTAAACCCAACAAAACTCGGAACCTGGGTCACTAAGTACAATACAAGAGAAATGGTCTGAGTATTAGCAGTTATTTCAAAATGTTCAGCTTTGTTTACATGAAAAAGCGTTCACCACAAAATTCAAACAATGTATATTATTCAGAACAAATAAACAATAAAGCTTGCAATATTCATGTACTGATTGTATTTATTTATACAACCGTATTCATTGTGAATTGCTACTTCACAAAGTTAATCATCTTTTTCAGAGATATATACATAATTTATCAGAAGCGTCACAGTCGTAGTGCTCTCAGTGAAGGAAGGAAGGGATGTGAGAAGGTTTGTGAGGGACTGGGTAAAGGTGGTGTGACATTAGTGGCATCACATTAAAGTAAATAGGCCTTTACACTTAAACTACTACACATGTTCCCTAATCACATCACACATAGGCTTGGCAAATCCATTGTATTGAATCCTATGGCGTGCTGGGTTGGTGTGGTCTACGTTTTGACCCCTGTGGAAGTGGAAGGGTTATTGTTGCCTCATGTTGGGGTCTTCATCAGGAAAGAGAAGTGAGCACCTAGAATTTAAAGATGAGCATTAATTGCTAGTGGTGGACTCTGCGCATGATAAAGGCTGAGTGTAGGAAAAATACCTACATCGGTGGAACGGTCGGTGTCTGAACCGTCACTGTTAGGGCCTACGTGGGCTCCTGGACATTCTAGGGAAAGAAGGAGGCATAGATCTCATTATGATTGACTGGCTCATTTGCCCGGAGTGCGGGGTAGTAGCTAGAAGAGGGAAAGACTTACTAGGGCAATGCTCATAAAAATGAGCATATTCTCGCCCCAATCCTGCGTCAATAGACCGAGTTCCTTAGTAGTTTTGCACCATACTGAAAAGCAAGATCAGAGGGCGAGGGGGATTAATCACATTATTAACACAGTAGGGCAAAATGATGCGATAAATCTTAGAAAACCCATGGTGTCATGGCAGTCATGGGGATACTATAGGTGGGGCCGTATTGGTGTCATATACCAGTACATGCAGGCGAACCTCATCTTGGGGAAAATAAAACATCCTTCATGCTCAGTAATGATGGTGTAATGGATGCAGTCAGTCTTAATCGCATTATTAAAACAATTGGGCAAAATCCATGGTGTAATGGTAGTCATGGGAAGACTTAACACAGGGCCGTATCGGTATGGTATACCCGTACATGCAGGCAAAACTAATCATGGGGAAATGAGGCATCCTTCGTACTCAGTAATGGTAGTGCAGTCATTCTATGCCGGTCAGATAGAATCACTCTGGCCTGCTTCGAAATTGACAAAACTGTTACAAAAGCACTGGGCAGGGATGGGCGATTTGCATGGGAACGAAAAACGCATTGATTGAATGAGGATCGGGGACGCTAGTGCTGCGCTGGCGTGAAGTTAAATGTTGCAAGGGGCAGGCAATCATTTAAGGCAGAGCTTTCCAAACTCTGTGTCCCGACACAGTAGTGTGTCGCCTGCAAGTGGTGGGTGTGTCGCAGGATGAGGCACTTAGCACTTAATTGCTAATTAGGAGGCATTCCTTTGAAATAGTGTCTCGGAGTCAGCCGCAGCAGCGCAGACTCCAAGACACTCTGCTCTAGGGGGGCCGGGAGATTCACAACAAAGCCCCATTAACAAGTAAATGGTCCTTTAAAGACGCCTTTAACTTCTCAAAAGCGAGAGATCCTTATTTTTTTTTTTATTTACCTGTTCCCTCAATGTTTAAATTATAAAGTACTGACATCTGAAAAGAGAGTGCGCAGTAGCCAATCGATGCAAACATGTCCCAAAACGAATTTACTGAAAAGCAAAAATAAAAAAAAACAATCTCCGTCAATAAATGTGGGCCAATTTAAAAACTGCCTGTCTGTCCTTGGTAAGAGAAATGCATTGCTGGCTCGGCATTTACTCAATTTCCTCAGTCAAATTTCTATGTAAAAATTGCTTCTTTCTATAATGTGCGGCGCATTTAATTCTATGTTCCTCACTGGTCCATTTCATATTTAAACTAGGAAGAATATTTTTTAAATGTGATCTTTTGTTCCGTTCCTACTTTATAAATGTAAAGTAAAGCAGTCTGCAGAGGCGAGGCAGCACTGAGAGCTGTGCTCACAGATTGGTGTCACCCCCCACTGATGGTGTCATCAGGTGTGGTCCGCACCCACCCCGCCCCCCCCCCCCCCCCACCACCCTGACGCCTAAAAGACCTGCATGCCTGCCCGGGGGGGGGGGGGGGGGGGGGGGGGGGGGCTGGGGTGAGGTGCCAGAGGGTGACAGGCACAGGGTTGGGAGACAGTGAGAGAGAGGGAAAATAGAGAGAGGGAGACAGAGCGAGGAGGGAGACAGAGGGACGGATACAGAGGGATTGAGACAGAGGGAAGGATACAGAGGGGGACAGAGAGGGAGACAGAGAGAGGGAGATAGAGGGAGGGATACAGAGGGATTGAGACAGAGGGAAGGATACAGAGGGGGACAGAGAGGGAGACAGAGAGAGGGAGATAGAGGGAGGGAAACAGACAGAGGGAGGGAGATAGAGAGGGAGAGAGAGAGAGAGGGAAATCGATGGCGAGAGGGAGATGGAGAGAGAGAGGGAAATAGAGAGAGAGAGGGAGATGGAGAGAGAGAGAGAGAGAGAGAGGGAAATCGATGGCGAGAGGGAGATGGAGAGAGAGAGGGAGATCGAGAGAGAGGGAGATAGAGAGAGAGAAAGAGGGAGATAGAGAGAGAGGGAGAGAGATGGAAAGAGAGAGGGAAATGGAAAGAGAGAGGGAAATGGAGAGAGAGAGGGAGATGGAGAGAGAGAGGGAGATGGAGAGAGAGAGGCAGATGGGGAGAGAGAGGGAGATGGAGAGAGAGGGAGATAGAGAGAGAGAAAGAGGGAGAGAGATGGAGAGAGAGAGGGAGATGGAGAGAGAGAGAGGGAGATGGAGAGAGAGAGAGGGAGATGGAGAGAGAGGGAGATAGAGAGAGGGGGGAGATAGAGAGAGCGGGAGATAGAGAGGGAGGGAGATGGAGAGGGAGGGAGATGGAGAGAGAGAGAGGGAGATGGAGAGAGAGAGGGAGATGGAGAGAGAGAGGGAGATGGAGAGAGAGAGGGGGATGGGGAGAGAGAGGGAGATGGAGAGAGAGGGAGATAGAGAGAGAGAAAGAGGGAGAGAGATGGAGAGAGAGAGGGAGATGGAGAGAGAGAGGGAGATGGAGAGAGAGAGGGAGATGGAGAGAGAGAGAGAGAGGGAGATGGAGAGAGAGAGGGAGATCGATAGAGAGAGGGAGATGGAGATGGAGGGAGATGGGGAGGGAGATAGAGAGAGGGGGGAGATAGAGAGAGCGGGAGATAGAGAGGGAGGGAGATGGAGAGGGAGGGCGATAGAGAGGGAGATAGAGAGGGAGGGAGACAGAGGGAGTGAGACAGAGGGAGGGTGAGAGAGGGAGAGAGATAGAGAGGGAGGGAGACAGAGAGAGGGAGGGAGACACAGACAGAGATGCAGACAGAGACGGGGACAGACAGAGATGCAGAGACGGGGACAGACAGAGATGCAGATAGAGGGAGACAGACAGAGACAGACAGACAGAGACAGACAGACACAGGCAGAGACAGACACAGGCAGAGACAAACAGACAGGGAGAGAGACAGACAGAGGGAGAGAGACAGAGGGAGAGAGACAGACAGAGGGAGACAAACAGACAGAGACAGACACAGACAGACAGGGAGAGAGACAGACAGAGGGAGAGAGACAGACAGAGGGAGAGAGACAGACAGAGGGAGAGAGACAGACACAGACAGCAGACAGACAGACACAGACAGACAGACACAGACAGACAGACACAGACGGACAGACACAGACAGACAGACGCAGACAGACAGACAGACAGACAGACACAGACAGACAGACAGACACAGACAGACAGACAGACACAGACAGACAGACACAGACAGACACAGACAGACAGACACAGACAGACAGACACAGACAGACAGACACAGACAGACAGACAGACACAGACAGACAGACAGACACAGACAGACACAGACAGAGAGACAGAGACAGACAGAGAGACAGAGACAGGCAGAGACAGAGAGAGACAGAGACAGAGAGAGACAGAGGGGGAGGGAGACAGACAGAGTGGGAGACAGAGGAAGGGAGGCAGAGGGCAACAGACAGAGGGAGGGAGACAGAGGGCAACAGACAGAGGGAGGGAGGGAGACAGAGGAAGCGAGACAGACAGAGGGAGACAGACAGACAGAGGGAGATAGACAGACAGACAGAGGGAGATAGACAGACAGACATAGGGAGAGAGAGGGAAGGAGACAGAGGGAGAGAAAGGGAGGGAGGGAGACAGACAGAGTGGGAGACAGAGGAAGGGAGGCAGAGGGCAACAGACAGAGGGAGGGAGACAGAGGGCAACAGACAGAGAGAGGGAGGGAGACAGAGGAAGCGAGACAGACAGAGGGAGGGAGACAGAGGAAGCAAGACAGACAGAGAGAGACAGAGGGAGGTAGACCGGCAGAGGGAGGTAGACAGACAGAGAGAGACAGAGGGAGGTAGACAGACAGAAAAACAGACAGAGAAAGACAGAGGGAGAGAGAGGGGGAGGGAGACAGTTATAGAAAGAGAGAGGGCGAGAGAGAGGGAGACAGAGTGAGTGAGAACCCCCCCCCCAGCATCACCCTTAGGTAGGTTGGGCTCGCTATGCTACGTTCGCTCGCTACACTGCCTTACTGTGTCCCAAAATTATGCACCTCCAAAAAGTGTGTCCCCAACATAAAAAGTTTGGAAAGCTGTGATTTAAGGCCTCGGGGCAAATCTATTTCTTACCTGCTGCATAGATTCAGCAAGTTCTGCAGTCGGCCGCTCGAGATAATGACACAATAAGTTATATGTGTCTCGCGGTGCCGCCGCTCGATGCTGGTCCTGGGGGCTTGGCGTTGCTGAGCCAACCACCAGCCGGGGAGGTTAGGGACCGTCTCGCAAAAGGTTGAGTGTGCGAGAAGATGTCTAAAAAGAGGCTTATTCTTAGTTTAGTCAGCGTGAGATTAGCATGTATTGAAAACAGTATAGGTATTGAAGAGACTCGAGCTAAATCGTCTTGATTCATTATAATAAGCACAGACAATTACATGCAGGCTGTCTCGAGGTAAATAGCAATAACAAAATCGTCTAGTTAAAACAATGAAGGCACATTATATTTGCGTATATTACATTGTGTATAGATACATTAAATGCGAGGATTGAATCATAGTATACAAATATATATAAACACTTTCCATGGTGCATGAACCTGCTTAAATGTGGAAGAGTTGGATGCAGGTTCAATTCATGCGCGGATTCAAACAGGGATATATAGATGCATACTTAATTGAATGCACGGACTGGCTGAAAGTAGTCCGTTGGGCATATGTTCCAATATTATCAGAGGGCTTAGCATAAGGATGTGCAGATTACACATAGTTTTAGCACTGCTGTGTCTAAGCTGGTATAACAAATCTGCTGTGTCTAAGCTGGTATAACAAATCAAATTAAGGACATTTGGATGTATGCATTCACAATGAAAACCTTTAAGTGGTTGGTTCCCCGGGGGTTCATTCAACCTGTCCTGGTCTATGAGCATGTAATGGCCAAGCCGGTAGGGCTCGTCTAGCCTGAATGGGGGTTGTTGTCTACGTATATCTATCATGGTTGAGGGATATTGTATATAGCTGTATCTGTGGGGTGTGTCTACTCAGGATCTAGTCCTGCCAATTGTGCAAAGTTCGCGTCGAGCTCATTCAGTCCCTTTGTTATGGTGTTGAAAGAGTGCATCCATTTGCACTCCCTGGTATTTAGAATGGAGTTCAAGTTGCCCCCTCTGGGGCCCAGGGTGATCTTCTCCAGTATCACCCATCTCATGGACTCAGGGGTGTGTTTCTTGTCCACGTAATGTTCTACTAGTGGTACCCCTGCCGTCTGGCAACGTATCCTACTACAGTGTTGAAAGACCCGGTTCTTTACCTTTTGTTTGGTTTGTCCAATGTACATAAGGTCGCATGGGCATAGGATGGCATAAATAACTCCACTGGTATTACAGTTGGTGAAGGCCTTGAGATCTATGGTGAGATTGTTGTGGGTCACTTTCTTAGTTTCCCAGCATGTAGGGCAAGCTCTGCAAGCTGTACATTTAAAGTGTCCCACGACCTCTGGTAAGTTCCAGAGTCCTTGAATGGTTGGTGCCGGAGGTGTTTCCAATAATGAACGGACCACATGGTCTCTTATATTTTTCGCCTTTTTAAAGGAGTGCATAGGAGGTTCTGGCATGTCAATAACGTCTGCAATCAGGCCCCAGTGTTTATTCACAATTTTTCGGATATCGTTGCTTTTAGTGCAATACGTTGTTACACATTTCATCCATTCCTGAGTAGGCGTGCGTTCTCTTGGTGTCAGTAGAGTGGATCTGTCCTGATACCAAGCTCTTTTTCTAGACCTGGTCACCAATCTCCTAGGATACCCCCTCTCAATCAGGCGGGAAATGAGAACATCAGATTCTTTGAAATAGTCATCCTTGAGGGTGCAATTTCTCCGGTGGCGGAGAAATTGACCGAAAGGTAGGTTGTCTCGTAGTCCTCTTGTGTGGTGGCTAGTGTATCTCAGGAGGGTATCTCGATGAGCTGTGGTGATGTGTGCGGTCCCCTAATCTCTGGGTATGCTCTGACAATTATTTAGCTACTACATTGGTAGAGTAATACAGGAATGTAATTAGTAATTGAGTAATTGCATTTTTCTACTGAAAAATTACTGTACTTTTCTCAAAGCGCGTCAACATCGGTGACCCTAGATTTCTTCGTATGCTGATGATGCGTCATCCAAGCTATTGATTAATCTTTAGACAACACTATATCGTTGTAGTTTGGGTGTTATATTGTGGTCATTCAAGAAACGGCCTATCTGTTAATCTGTGCTTTTTAGTCTGGTAATTTTACTTATATCATAGTTTATATAATGTGCCATTGTATATATGAAACAGTGCCTGATGTTATAAAGAGGACCTGGCCGGTTGGGTGTTCAGGTTTACTTACCTCTTTACCTGTTGTATTTCCTGTATTTTTTAGGTTTTGTGTTGTAGGTGCTGCACCTGATATGCAGCAGTTACTGTATTTTACAGTGGCGGTGCGTCCATTAAGGGCGCTGGGGCGTTGCCCCCCTACCAGCCGTCCGGACTGCAGCTCCCTCGGCTTTTGTGAACTTAAGTAAACTGAACTCTTAGTCAGTTTACTTAAGTTCAGTCTGAGATCGATGCATCATGACAATGCCTGTGAGTTAGCATGACGTCGGACCGCCCACCTGGGCGGCCCGACCCCGACGTCATGCTAACTGACAGGCATTTACATTGTCACACCAGGGGCAGCAGCACAAGTGCGCATGAGTGGTGATGGAGGGCCAATTTTTCTCCGTGCCCACGCATGCGCACTAGTGCCTGCTGTGGCTGGCGCAAGGCTCAAGCCTCCGTCTTCTAATGGGCTGGGCGGGCAGAGAGTAACTGTGCCCTAAGGCGCCAGGATTGGCTGTGAAGGATCGGCGGATGTTCCTGTAGGCGGCTAGGCGCCAACAACAATGGGACCTAGACCCCGGAGCACAGACGGTGCGGACCTGGTAAGTTTTAAAACGTTTCATTTTAACCCCCGGCCCTCCGCGACATGACCCAGGCTAATGTAAGCATACGTTGCTTTAAGACTAGTGTTCTCCTGGTGGTGGGTGATTTATGTTAAGACTAGAGACGGAGTTTTGTGAATGATTCGGCAATCGGCCGCCTTGTCTATTCAATCCTGGTCCTGCATGCTCGCTGTATATTTATAGATAGATTTCTGGCACGGAACCGCTTTTCTCCCTCATCTGATGGCAATATCCCAGGCCCTGGTGCCTCGGGCTCTGTAATGTGGCCGGCAGGTTGGAGCAGCCAAGTGGAAGCATTGTCTGCAGAGTGGCAGATGGTAAAAGATATCATGAAAGGCCCAAGCATGAGGTCAAGCCAGCTTCCGGCCTGAAGCATCCACGTTTAACAGGAACTGCCTGCCCGGTACAGCCCGTTTGGTTCAGTTTGATCTTGAAATCTCTTTGTTTCTGCCTAGAGAGGGTCGCTCCTGCGCTGAGGGCGGTTTCAAGGTCCCACGCTGTCCTTTCCAGCTAGAGAAATTCTTCCTAAAACAGAATGTTGCCAGGGGGGCGGAGCGACCGTGCCATGCTGGGACATGAACATAAAGGACTGCAGGTGTTGGTAGTTCAGAGGGATAACACACCCGCTGCAGAGAGATCTGTGTGTTACTAAAAATCACTAGTAGGAAAGAGGCTCACTCGGATTGTCATCGTCTGAGGTTAGTTAAACCTTTATAGCTGCGATCGGCACGTTATTTATATTAAGCTACAGGTCAGAGTAACACATACATCCTGTGCTTGAAATGAAAAAATAGAAGTGCAGGTACTCTGTACAAGGGTACCTGCTAGTTTTTTAATAGTGCCGGCACTCTCCAATTAAAAGCATTTCCTGGGGAATTGCTGATTGAATTTGTGCTCGTCCGAACCTGGTGCTGCCACTAACCCTGGGAATCACTGCAGGAGTTTAACATCTCGCCGGACCCGCTTCGCGGGTCCCGCAGCGCCCTGCACCCGGATCAGCTGTCAGTGAGGAGCAGAGGTCATTGGGGTGTGTGTTGTTACCGGCAGGGCTGCGAGCTGCGAAGCAGGGACTCCAGCTACCAGGAGTCCCTGCGAGCCCCATTGAACACACCTGGGCTGCTCTCCCTGCCGGCCCCGCCCACCCGTCCTCCATCCTCCCCTACTGATAAGAAGGAAGTCCCTTAGCCGCCGCGCGGGAGCGCGCGGGAGAAGCCCGGGACAAGGGCGGGACCGTTTTGTGGGGAATTGCTGATTGAATTTGTGCTCGTCCAAACCTGGTGCTGCCACTAACCCTGGGAATCACTGCAGGAGTGTAACATCTCGCCGGACCCGCTTCGCGGGTCCCGCAGCGCCCTGCACCCGGATCAGCTGTCAGTGAGGAGCAGAGGTCATTGGGGTGTGTGTTGTTACCGGCAGGGCTGCGAGCTGCGAAGCAGGGACTCCAGCTACCAGGAGTCCCTGCGAGCCCCATTGAACACACCTGGGCTGCTCTCCCTGCCGGCCCCGCCCACCCGTCCTCCATCCTCCCCTATTGATAAGAAGGAGGTCCCTTAGCCACCACGCGGGAGAAGCCCGGGACAAGGGCGGGACCGTTTTGTGGCCGTTCGGGGGCCGAAGGAGGCCGGGCTGGGCCAGCCCTCCAACATTTATTTTTCTGCTCCACCATTCTCATTGACAAGTAAGCCGTTTGTTTGCTCACCTTTATCATAGACATTGACTTAGCTTCATTTAATGGCTACCATGCATGGGAAAATTTTGTCGCCCGACCCTGGGGGAAACAACAAAGGGACTTTGGACCCGTACTTTAGAAAGCTCGGTGGTGATATAGATAGGGAATGTGATCTGGCAGAACGAAGGGCAGAGCGCCGACGTTCCATTGAATCCATTAAAAACAAACCGATTAGGGGCGTATCACCGGAGAACAGTCTAGTGCAAAGGGTAGAGGGTTTGACACAAGTAAATGAAGATTCACAACTATCACAGGGATATCCCATGCTCCTACAAGAAATGACCCCTCCACCATCATTAGTCATCAGTGGTATAGAAGGAAGTAACACTGTGGGGACTAGGGATACTACCATTTTAAAAGAAACTATACCTACTAACACACAAATATTACCATCTGGGAAAAAGAAACCTGGGAAACAGGGGGTTGGCCAAATTGTTGGGCCGCCACCAAACAAGAGACAGAGGAAGGGAGGGGTTCAGCAAAGAGCCAAAATCAGCCATACTGATTTTGGTAAGGGAAGATTAGTGACAGCTGTTCCCGTACCCACAAATATTGTGATCCTACCCTCTGACCTGGCCCAGGTCGCACCACATGACTTAGCATCCTCCCCAAATACCTCTATACTGCCTGAAGTCGGACCAAACGTAATACCTGGTACTATTTCTCCCCCTACTGATAATTTGTCAACACTCTCCCTCGAAAATATTGAACATCTATTGAGGGCATTCACATCCCCCATATTAGAGAGGTTGAAGAGGTTAGAGGATCGTTTGGGGGTCATAGAAACAACGATTACCAAAAAAACAGGACAGTTGGCAGTACCTGTAAAGCAAGTTCTAATGCCTACAGCTGTAGTTTCTACGCCCACAGCCCTTATACAAAAGATTCTAAAGCCTCAAAGTAATCTTGTGAGCAGTACTGAACAAGGGGTGAATCCATCCAAGGCAGTTCATCAGCCCACCCAAACTAGTAAGAAGGATAACAACAAAGGGGCCAGCACAATGGTTGCTAGAAATAGTCAGGAGGTAGGTGGGAAAGTATACTCGGGTAAAGAAGGGAATCAGAGGGCCCGCCATGTTGAATTACCACCAGAGGCAGTCCCCTACGTGGCGGTACTTACGGGGGTCCCTAGGTTGGCAGACAACAAGAGGGAAGGGTTTAGCCAATTAAAAAATAAAACTATACATTGGCTTGGGCAACATAGACCGCTCCCATGTTTCATCAACAACGAGATTGTCCATGTAAGGCGACTACCCTGGCTGGGAAGTAGAGTAAAAGATAGAGACAGGGATTTAATAATTATAAATTTTAGAGATCCAAGGGCCGTGACACACATCCTTAATTGGATACCAAGGTCCACTGGCTCACTTATTGTCCCTTGTGATTTAACCTATTTCTATCCTAGATCCCAGGTGCCTGCAATAACACCCATTGGGGTACCTCTTGGTCCTCCTAAAAACCCTCCCGGGATGTTTAATAACCAATATATGTGGCAGGATCCAAATTATAAAATGCCAAATCCATTTGGATGGAATATTGTACCACATAGGGAGAACAGGAATAATTATAGAGGTATGGACCATCCACAAAGTGTAGGTGGAATGAATCATTTGTTGCCCTTTACCCCTTTTTTGAAACCTCGAATAGGTTTGAAGCATTCTCTGGGCTAGACGATTGTGAATGACGGTCGGGGCCCCCTGCCAATAGGTCTGAGCCGAGGCGAGTGTCAAGCAGTGGACTGAGTTCCCCAACTGCCTCTATTTCTGGGCCTATGCAGGATATCGACACGCACTCAAGTAAATTCCTTAGTTGGAACATAGCTGGTCTAAGAGCCAAAAAGGATGATCCGCTATGGACCAATTTTATCACCTCCTTTGATGTCATAGCTTTACAAGAATCTTGGGAAACCTCATGCGATGTTTGGTTGGATGGTTTTGTTACTTTTTTTGTTCCAGCGATACCCAGTCAAGCTGGGAGAGCTAAAAGGGGTTTAATTTTTCTTTTTTCCCTTAACCTCGCAGGGTCCTTTAAACAGTTAGACTCAGGTTCCCCTAACCTTTTGATTGTAGAATGGACTGTTTCTTCGACCCATTCAATTTTATTACTTAATTTTTATAATTCCTGGGAGAGGGCAATGGATACTGACCACATTGCACACCTAGAGACATTTTTATATAACTTCAGTCTTAATAAGCACACTGTACTTGAGCTTATCGTGTTAGGTGATTTTAATACGCATTTATGCAATTTTCCCTGTCACTTGGGTGAACATTTGGGACCAACTGGAACATTCACACCCCATTTTGAACATACAAAATCTGGTGAGGCCCTGGAAGTTCTAATGGCCAGTTTTAACCTTTATGAACCCCTAAATACAGATGGGAGGGAAAGAGTCCCTACATACAAAGGATCTCCGCAAGGGTCCATAATTGACTACATATTTGCCACGCCGGTGCTACTATCAAAGGTACTAAACTACAGAACAACTCAGTCACCTTATAGTGATCATAACCCTGTGGTAATGAAGATGAGTTGGGGGGAGCTTAAACGAGTGGGGTCGGGTTGCCAACAGGTGCAGGCAATACCCGTGCCCTCTGATCAAGGGAGAAGGCTCAAGCGGGGCAAGGTGATCCCAGATGACTTTATGGCAATCTTATCGCCTAAAATTAAGGGTGAAATAGAGGTATGTTTGGATCAAGAGGCCTCTAATAGCTCAATTGTTCAAGCCTTTGAATCCATATGTGCCCAAGTCAAGATGGATTTGACTGTTATGCCCTCTAAGAAAATTTCTAATATGTCAAAATGGTTTAATGTTGATTGCTCACGGATACATACCCGTTTAATGCATGCACTGAAAGCTATAACAAGGGATAGGATGCTTATTGCCAGCCTGAGGAGGGAATATAAAAATACTCTAAAGGGAAGAAAAGATGAAATCAAAAGTGATGCATGGGATAGACTTCTTTCTGTTGATGTCCTGCGTGACAGCAAAAAATTTTGGGAAATTATTAACCATCCTTTTTTTGCAGATGAATCAAATGTAACCACCGACTGTGTTATCCCGGACGAGAAGTGGGTGGGTCACTTTAAAGATATCTACAGTGAGAAGAATGGCGTAGTCCAGCACTGCCAATTGACAGCGCAGGCCGCTCCCCCGATAGTCTTTTTAGAGGAGGAAGTTTTAAAGGCCATATTGGAGACATCAAAAAATAAGGCGCCGGGGGCCGATGGTGTACCTGCGGACTTATATAGATATTCTCCGAAAATCTGGTCCAAGATATTAACCAAAGTCTTTGTGGCAGCAAATGATAAGATGTTTCCAAATACCTGGGCAATTTCTATCATAGTGCCAATTTTTAAAAAAGGAAAACGTGATGACCCGGGGTGTTATAGACCCATTTCCCTTCTTGACTCTGCCATTAAGATCTTGGGCAGAGTCTTACTGGCTAAACTCAGGGAAAATTTGGAGACCTGTGGTGGGCTATCAAACATACAATATGGTTTTAGGGAGAAACGAGGCACCCTGGACCAATGTTTGAATTTGCACCTTTTAATTGCCAAATATGCGGTGGCCGGGGAGGGTTCCCTTTATTTGGCCTTTATGGACCTCTCCTCGGCCTTCGATTTGGTAAATAGGTCCAAATTATGGGCAATCCTACTTGAGATGGGGATAGACTCTTCCCTGGTTGCTTTTTTAGCCTCCCTACACCAGGAGCTATTCGCCAAAGTAAGGGTCACAAATGAGGGGAGATGTACGGGAACCTTCAGGTCAGAGAAAGGGGTCCGCCAAGGGTGCATTCTGGCCCCCCTCCTTTTCACCATTTATATAAATGGGTTGGAAAAACAGCTGGAGGAGGGGGGGCGCAGATGTGCCGCGGGCGGGAGGACAGTCGATTCCGGCCCTCCTATACGCTGATGATGCAGTACTGATTGCTCGTACAGGCATCGGTCTGCAGACATTATTGGATAGTTTTGGCCTCTTTATGGAAAAACTTGACCTGAAAGTAAATGCGAAAAAATCCCACACAATGGTAGTGGGGAAGCAGAAAGGGAAATTAAGATCTAAAATCTTC
The DNA here is from genome assembly GCF_964263255.1 of Lissotriton vulgaris. Lineage (NCBI taxonomy): Eukaryota > Metazoa > Chordata > Amphibia > Caudata > Salamandridae > Lissotriton > Lissotriton vulgaris. The sequence continues at coordinate 850,968,166 of NC_141696.1, read as the reverse complement.
AAATGTAAGGGGGAGGTGGTTTCCAGGGTTCCGGTTTTTCCATATTTGGGGGTCCTTTTTGATGAAAGGGGGTCGTGGGCCCCACAGCTAAAGGCAAAGAGTTTAGCCCTAGCCCGTTCAACATCTGCTTTGTTGGGTTTTGCCAAAAGGCTGGGGGCCAGGCCGATGGAAGCACTTTTGAAGGTTTATAACACTAAGTGCATCCCTATTGCCTCCTATGGAGCCGCTCTGTGGGGTTATGTTAATCAAGAAAAAATCCAAAGGGTAGAAAGCAGGCTAATTAGAACATTGCTTTCAGTGCCAAAATCGTCCCCCACATTTTCTATCCATGAGGAAGTAGGGTTGAGTTACATTACAGACAAATTGAACTTGGCCCCTCTTTTATTATGGGCAAGGACATGGCTGAACCCAGAATTAACTTTAAACCATCTTATTCTGGAGGACGTCATGTCCTTGGACCATGCCATAAAAATACCCTGGTTGAAGTATTTAAAAAACACTTTTTCAGCTTTGGGTAGAGAGGAACTTTTCTTACTACCTCGTAACATCAAGAGAGAGGACGTAAGGTGGATTAAAGTCCATTTTTCAGATAGGGCCCGCCTTAGTAGAGAGGGGAGGGAAATGATGAAACCATCCATAAGAGCCCATGCCATGTTAATTACTACCCCAACCCTGGAACCATATTTGAATTTTGTTACAAAACCCCTTCACAGATTTCTATTAACAAGATTTAGGTTTAATTTAATCCAATTCTCTCTCGGTTACTACCCTTCATGGAATCAACCGAAAGATGCACCCCCTTGTGACTGTGATAAATTTTCTGAGCAGGATACCATGCATTTTACGATTTTTTGTGAGTATTATACTGCTGCCAGGAAAAAACATCTATTACCTGTGCTGAGGGAGGCTGGTTTTACTCAAGTTAGACCTGCCTTAATTTACCTCCAGAAGTTGGGCAATATTTACATTACTTTTAGTGTGGCCAGTTTCCTAGCAGAAGCCTTCTATTTGAGAAAAAAACGAGCTCCACTGAACATTTTATTGTAAATAAGGTATCTTTTATTAGTATTAGACATGATGTAGTTTAGTAAAATTTTAGGTCATCTCGTTGTATTATTTAATTATGAAATGTGATTTTAATGTATATGTATTGTATGTGCTTTTTATGGTTTCTTTGTAAATCGAATAAAGCGTGCTTTGACTGACTGGCATTACCTGTCTCTGGGGATTGCCGGTACTCTCCCATTGAAAGTATTACATGTGCCTTGATACACATATATCAAATCACGTTCCAAGAAGCCGACATACCTCAGTAGGCATATTGATCAAGGACCTAGACCCCGGAGCACAGACGGCGCGGACCTAGTAAGTTTTAAAACGTTTCATTTTAACCCCCGGCCCTGCGCGACATGACCCAGGTTAATGTAAGCATATGTTGCTTTAAGACTAGTGTTCTCCTGGTGGTGGGTGATTTATGTTAAGACTAGAGACGGAGTTTTGTGAGTGATTCGGCAATCGGCCGCCCACTACGCCTGACACCTGACTGACGTCTCCCGGCCATGCCAGCCGTTCTGGGCACACTTCTGTCTGTTTGCTAATCCCCATTGATAACCTGTTCCAGGTTAACAACAGCAAGGACACATGACGACCCCCACAGCAAGACTGCGAGTATTGCAAGAGCTGGGGAAGACGGTTCCCAGCGCGAAGGTGTTCACTTAGTTTCACCCTTCCAGAAAAGTCCCAACAGAATCATCATTTTAGCTACCCCAAGGCGAGCCAGGTACCCCCGCTGGTGTCTGTCTGGAACGAGAAGTTTGAGGTTTAACACTGCCATATCATCCGTTAAACTAAATTCACATGTTAACTCTCATTTGCTTCATTTTTGGAAATGATGCACCAGTTTTTCTCGTAACACTAAAGACTAGTTTACATTTGTAGGTACAAAGGGGCATATTATCAAGCCTGTGCGCTAAAATTATCGCCGCTTTATCGGCCGAAAACGGCCGATAAAGCGGCGATAATGGGCTTGATAATATGCTCTGTGGAATTCCAATCGAAGCCCATGTTAGATGTCTTCACATCTAACATGTGCTTCGATTGGAATTCGATAGAGCATATTATCAAGCCCATTATCGCCGCTCTATCGGCCGTTTTCGGCCGATAAAGCGGCGATAATTTTGGCGCACAGGCTTGATAATATGCCCCAAAGATGTTTCTGTTACTCTGCTGAATCGAATTGTTTGTCTCGTCGTATTATTGCTTTAAATGGAAATATAGAAGTTACGTTTAGTCAAAAGAAGAAAAGTGAGTATTTACTTGGGTGCTTTAGCATACAAATGGTTTCAAAATCCAAAGTACGAAATAGCATTGACAAGCTAGGTGGTAAATAGGAAAAATACGTGGGGTTTTAGGAAAGAGCTTTGTATGCCAGCAAAGTATGTAGGTAGCTCACTACAGCTGTGAAGTGCTCTGGTAGCCATAAGGGGTGAAGAGAGAAATAGCTGCAAAGTATCGTCAATGCTTTGCTTGTGAATACTAGAGAGAAGCAAGGATTGTAAGGGTGTGTGTGAAATCAAAATGAAGCGTGCATACCACACAAACGGACTTAGAGTGGATCAATATTTGCTGTAGGTGAAAAGCATTTGCGTGTGTAAGCTGCGAATTAATGGTGTTAACCTCTCTTTACACATCTGCAAAGGGCTTCTAGTAACACAGCACACCCAGAGAGGAGAGAGAAAGTTGCAGGGGGGAGAAGGCGAGTCAGGGGAACAGGTTCTTCTTTGATGGAATACCAGATGAAAATAAAGCGCATTTAGATTTTAGCCCATTACTACCTTTTGGAGACAAGTTCATGGGGAGCCAGGAAACTTATTTGTCGATGTTTGTTTTGGTTTACCTGGCTCTAACAGATCGTGGTTGAATGATGTCAGTCTTCGGGGCGCGAACACGCCTGGGGGCAATTGCTGAACGTCTTCGCATGCAGTGACTAACAGCCTACAACTACAATAACGCCAGTGTCTGTGGGGAGGTTGCTTGCATTCTCGGGTCTGTGCTAAGCACCCCCACCTGCTCAGAGGCCCCAGCAGACGTGGTGTTATCTACTGTAGTCTGTCACCAGGCAATGCCAGGCCTAGACAGGCTGTAATAAAGGAAACCTATTGAGTGCAGTGCAGTGAAGGGTGAGTGATGTCTGTGTGAGTGCAGGTTGAGCAGTGTGCCTGTGTGAGTCCAGGGTGAGTGATGTGTATGTGAGTGCTGGGTGAGCAGTGCGCAGTGTTCCTGTGTGAGTCCAGGGTGAGTGATGCCTGTGTGAGTGCAGGGTGAGTGATGTCTGTGTGAGTGCAGGTTGAGCAGTGTGCCTGTGTGAGTCCAGGGTGAGTGATGTGTGTGTGAGTGCTCGGTGAGCAGTGAGCAGTGTGCCTATGTGAGTCCAGGGTGAGTGATGCCTGTGTGAGTGAAAGTTGACCAGTGTGCCTATGTGAGTCCAGGGTGAGTGATGCCTGTGTGAGTGATGTCTGTGTGAGTGCAGGGTGAGCAGTGTGCCTCTGTGAGTCCAGGGTGAGTGATGCCTGTGTGAGTCCAGGGTGAGTGATGCCTGTGTGAGTGCAGGGTGAGTGATGTCTGTGTGAGTGCAGGTTGAGCAGTGTGCCTGTGTGAGTCCAGGGTGAGTGATGTGTGTGTGAGGGCTGGGTGAGCAATGAGCAGTGTGCCTGTGTGAGTCCAGGGTGAGTGATGCCTGTGTGAGTGCAGGGTGAGTGATGTCTGTGTGAGTGCAGGTTGAGCAGTGTGCCTGTGTGAGTCCAGGGTGAGTGATGTGTGTGTGAGTGCTCGGTGAGCAGTGAGCAAGGTCCCTGTGTGAGTCCAGGGTGAGTGATTCCTGTGTGAGTGAAAGTTGACCAGTGTGCCTGTGTGAGTCCAGGGTGAGTGATGCCTGTGTGAGTGATGTCTGTGTGAGTGCAGGGTGAGCAGTGTGCCTGTGTGAGTCCAGGGTGAGTGATGCCTGTGTGAGTCCAGGGTGAGTGATGTCTTTGTGAGTGCAGGTTGAGCAGTGTGCCTGTGTGAGTGCAGGGTGAGTGATGTCTGTGTGAGTGCAGGGTGAGTGATGTCTGTGTGAGTGCAGGTTGAGCAGTGTGCCTGTGTGAGTGCAGGGTGAGTGATGTCTGTGTGAGTGCAGGTTGAGCAGTGTGCCTGTGTGAGTCCAGGGTGAGTGATGTGTGTGTGAGTGCTGGGTGAGCAGTGAGCCTGTGTGAGTCCAGGGTGAGTGATGCCTGTGTGAGTGAAAGTTGACCAGTGTGCCTGTGTGAGTCCAGGGTGAGTGATGCCTGTGTGAGTGCAGGGTGAGTGATGTCTGTGTGAGTGCAGGTTGAGCAGTGTGCCTGTGTGAGTCCAGGGTGAGTGATGTGTGTGTGAGTGCTCGGTGAGCAGTGAGCAGTGTGCCTGTGTGAGTCCAGGGTGAGTGATGCCTGTGTGAGTGAAAGTTGACCAGTGTGCCTGTGTGAGTCCAGGGTGAGTGATGCCTGTGTGAGTGATGTCTGTGTGAGTGCAGGGTGAGCAGTGTGCCTGTGTGAGTCCAGGGTGAGTGATGCCTGTGTGAGTCCAGGGTGAGTGATGCCTGTGTGAGTGCAGGGTGAGTGATGTCTGTGTGAGTGCAGGTTGAGCAGTGTGCCTGTGTGAGTCCAGGGTGAGTGATGTGTGTGTGAGTGCTGGGTGAGCAGTGAGCAGTGTGCCTGTATGAGTCCAGGGTGAGTGATGCCTGTGTGAGTGCAGGGTGAGTGATGTCTGTGTGAGTGCAGGTTGAGCAGTGTGCCTGTGTGAGTCCAGGGTGAGTGATGTGTGTGTGAGTGCTCGGTGAGCAGTGAGCAGTGTGCCTGTGTGAGTCCAGGGTGAGTGATTCCTGTGTGAGTGAAAGTTGACCAGTGTGCCTGTGTGAGTCCAGGGTGAGTGATGCCTGTGTGAGTGATGTCTGTGTGAGTGCAGGGTGAGCAGTGTGCCTGTGTGAGTCCAGGGTGAGTGATGCCTGTGTGAGTCCAGGGTGAGTGATGTCTTTGTGAGTGCAGGTTGAGCAGTGTGCCTGTGTGAGTGCAGGGTGAGTGATGTCTGTGTGAGTGCAGGGTGAGTGATGTCTGTGTGAGTGCAGGTTGAGCAGTGTGCCTGTGTGAGTGCAGGGTGAGTGATGTCTGTGTGAGTGCAGGTTGAGCAGTGTGCCTGTGTGAGTCCAGGGTGAGTGATGTGTGTGTGAGTGCTGGGTGAGCAGTGAGCCTGTGTGAGTCCAGGGTGAGTGATGCCTGTGTGAGTGAAAGTTGACCAGTGTGCCTGTGTGAGTCCAGGGTGAGTGATGCCTGTGTGAGTGCAGGGTGAGTGATGTCTGTGTGAGTGCAGGGTGAGCAGTGTGCCTGTGTGAGTGCAGGGTGAGTGATGTCTGTGTGAGTGCAGGGTGAGCAGTGTGCCTGTGTGAGTGCAGGGTGAGTGATGTCTGTGTGAGTGCAGGGTGAGCAGTGGGCCTGTGTGAATCCAGGGTGAGTGATGTCTGTGTGAGTGCAGGGTGAGCAGTGTACCTGTGTGAGCCCAGAGTGAGTGATGTGGATGGGTGATTGCTGGCTTAGTAATGTGTCAGGGAAGGGTGAGTAATGGGTCTATGAGTGCAGGGTGACTGTGCCTATGTGAATACAGGAAGAGAGATGTATCTGTGCAAAGAGACTTGTCTGGCTACTCCCAGAGATGTATTCGCCAAGCCACCTCTTTCTCAAATGTGCCCACCCTTTTTAGGTTTCGCTGGGGAACGGAGCGTAAGCTCCGCCTCCAGAGAAATCTGTAGTTTCTAGTATGGGTGACTTGTTAGGTTTCGCTGGGGAACGGAGCGTAAGCTCCGCCTCCAGAGAAATCTGTAGTTTCTAGTATGGGTGACTTGAACACGCCCCTCTGTTTCATTGGCTAGCTCCATAAATGGAGGCTAGCCATTGGAACAGAGAGGCGTCCGTCATGGCTGGACCAGATTCGGGGGCGTTCCCGAGAATCTTTGGCTTTTGGCTACGTCATGATACGTCAGCCAAAAGCCGGGAACGCCCCCGAATCTGGTCCGGCCGGGCCGTGCTTGCTGCTGTCCTGCCTTACTCTGTGTCCCTCCTCCCGCCGTCCCTCCTCCCCCCTCCCCCCTCCTCGCTGTCCTGTGCACGTTTCCCGCCGGCCGTCCGTGTCCCCTTCCCCTCCCACAGAAGCAAAACAACCCTTGTGTCCCATTGTCTTTGCAGCATAATTTTTAAAAATACATGTATAAATCCTCCCGCTGTCCGTGCGCCGTTCCCGCCCCCCTCCCGCTGTAAACACGCCCCCGAATCTGAAAAAATTCAGGAGTTGCCGGCCGCCATTTTTTTGGGTCCCACGACGGAAGATTAGTCACCCGGCTCACGGCAGACAATGGAGTTGCTCGGCCTGCCCTGCTCCCTCCACCCCGCCACCCTCTCCTCACACTGGCTCTCCTAACCCGGGCTGCTGCAGGCACAGTCACCCGGCTCACGGCAGACAATGGAGTTGCTCGGCCTGCCCTGTAAGCCGCGACCCGAGCCGCCCTGCCAGCGAGGCTCGCATCGCCCTTGCCCAGCTGCAGCCCCCCATGAGCCCCGCAGCGTGTGAGTACAGCTGCGGTACGAGCCGCGCTTCCAGCGAGGCTCGCACCGCTCTTTGTCCCCTGGGCGCCCCTGGTACTCTCCGTAGCCTGCGCTCCCTCCTGACGTCCACACCGGACCCAGAGACCAGACTCCGTGAAGCTTCGGGAGCCCCGGACGCCGCCTCGCCCTTTATGAAAGAGCCGCTGTGCACCCGCCTTCATAAAAAATGGGGTATACATAGCTGGCGAATGCTTTTCCCTCGCAGCTGAGGTAAGGGGAAAAATGCTTTTAGATATATGCATGTTGTGTGCGTGCTGGCAGTTTTAAGTGTGTTTATGTAAGAGTGTAAATGAGTAGGCAGAGTGTGTGTTTGTATATGTATAAATATGTATGTGTAAGTGAAGGTCAAGTGGAATGTAAAGGCACTTCCGCTACCCCAGGCTCGCATCGGATAGGCTGAGCCTGCCTCCGTGTCTGCAGCATCCTGGCCGGCCGCCTTCCTTCTCCGCTCCCGAGGCTGGCCCCTTCAGCCCCCGGACTACACAAGGACCCTCACCCCTCTCTTCATGCCAACTCCTGCGGCCCCCGCCTCCATTCTCCCCAGCCGCGCTTTGTCCTGCGCCCCGCTTCAGCCACCGGACTGCACGAGGACCCCCACCTCTCTCTTAACGCCACCTCCTGTGGCCCCCGCCTCCGTCCTCCCCAGCCACGCTGTGTCCTGCGGGCACCAAGGCCGGGGGTCTCAGCAGCACCTCTGCTGCGCTTCTTTCACTCAAAGCACCTGGACCCTCCTCTTCCTCGGCAGGCCCCAGCTGCACAACCTTGTGCCTCACGCGAGCTCAGGCTAGCTAGCGCCTTGACCTCCTCCTCTACCTGACCAGGCGCTGTGTGCGAGTCAGGGGAGGCGCGCTGGACCGTCCTTCCCTAAGGGCTGCGGATCTCCCAGAAGTGTGGCCCAGTCCATGCATGAGGGGTGTCATCTTCCTGTACAGAGGACCCCCGTCTGAGTTATGTGCGTCTCTGTGCACAGAAGACCCTGGTCACCCCTCCTCTCCTCCTGTTGTGATGACTGTGGATTCCCCTGACCTGTGGTCATTACATCGTCTGCTCCCTGGTTTGTGGTTTCAGCGGACCTCCGAGGACTCTGTGCTCCGTGACATTTAACTCATGCTTTGAGAACGGGGTTTTCCTGGCTCTGAAGACTGTGGGTTCCTCTCTACAGAGGATAGCAGGGCCCCCTTCTATCGGGACTATGGATTTTCCTGCACTGAGGTCCGTGGACATGCTGCTCTGAGGGAGGTGGACCAGTTGTTGTGTTGTCATCGGACCACCTGCGGTGAGGACTGTGGACTCTCAGCTATAGGGTCTGCAAATCCCCTACTTTAAGGTCTGTAGGGTCCCGTTTTAAGGACAGTGCATCGGCACGCTTTGAGGACTGTGGGCCCGTCCCCTCCGGTCTGTGGACTCCTGCTTTCATAGGGTAACCAGCCCGTGCTATGAGGACAGTGGATCACTCTACCCTATGGACTCTGGTGTGCCCCACGCGGTGGGTGGTGCACCCTTGCTCTGAGGTCTGTGGCTGTCTCCTATGAGGGTTGTGGACTCCTGGCTCGGGGGGCTGAAGACTCGCTCCGTCTGCCCTGGCTTTGGGGTCTGTACATCGCGGTGCTTCAAGATTGTTTTGCTTCCTGTGGGGGAGGTGGAGGGGGGATGCTGTTTAATATATTGACAGTCTCACTTTAGGTCTCTCCATACCCTGCAGCGGGAGTCCACATTAGCTGCCATGCACCAGCTCTCCATCTCTCCTTGAAGGCAGCAAGCTGTGCTCCTGGCTATGAACCCAGCATCCCTCCTTATGTGGACAGCGAGCTATGTTCCAAACTCCTCTTTGGCCCTGCGTTGTCCTCTGCCTCTCCTCTCTGCCTCAGCGTTGTCACCTGCCTCTCCTCTCTGCCCTTGCGTTGTCACCTGCCTCTCCTCTCTGCCCCTGCGTTGTGTCCTGCCTCTCCTCTCTGCCCCTGCGTAGTCACCTGCCTCTCCTCTCTGCCCCAGTGTTGTCACCTGCCTCTCCTCTCTGCCCTTGCATTGTCACCTGCCTCTCCTCTCTGCCCCTGCGTTGTGTCCTGCCTCTCCTCTCTGTCCCTGCGTTGTGTCCTGCCTCTCCTCTCTGCCCCTGCGTTGTTTCCTGCCTCTCCTCTCCGCCCCTGCCTCTCCTCTCCTGCGTTGTATCCTGCCTCTCCTCTCCTCTCTGCAGTGTGTCCTGCCTCTCCTCTCTGCCCCTGCGTTTTCCTGCCTCTCCTCTCTTCTCTGCAATTGCGTTGTGTCCTGCCTCTCCTCTCCTCTCTTCCCGTGCGTTGTGTCCTGCCTCTCCTCTCTGCGTTGTGTCCTGCCTCTCCTCTCTGCCCCTGCGTTGTGTCCTGCCGCTCCTCTCTGCCCCTGCCTTGTCACCTGCCGCTCCTCTCTGCCCCATGTCCTGCCGCTCCTCTCTGCCCCTGCGTTGTGTCCTGCCGCTCCTCTCTGCCCCTGCGTTGTCACCTGCCTCTCCTCTTTGCTCCTGCGTTGTGTCCTGCCTCTCCTCTCTGCCCCTGCGTTGTCCTGCCTCTCCTCTCTGCCCCTGCGTTGTAGAAGACCTGGCACATGTTACTTGAGGCACACTGGAGTGGTGGTGTTAAAGACAGGGGCACTGCTTTCAGAGTCTTTGGCTCCTAAGGGGGACCCCAATCACCTACCAGCTCTTTCACAGGAGCACAACATTTCCATGCTCCCCCCATCTGACCAAAGCTTCCATTCCACTCACAGAGGATCACACAACACCACATACATAAGACCACACACACACCACACAAACACCCCACACACACTCACCAGGCACACAACCACACACACACACACACACACACACACACACACACAGCCGTCAGTGCACACTTTCAACAGGCACACACAACACCAGTTGTCACTGCACGCTTTCGCCAGGAACACCAACACACACCCACACACACCACCAGCTGTCAGTGCACGCTTTCACTAAGCACATACAATACCAGCCGTCATTGCACGCTATCACCAGGCACACACACCACCAGACGTTTGTGCACGCTTTCACCAGGCACACACACCACCAGTTGTCAGTGCACGCTTCCACCAGGCACACACACCTCCAGCCGGCAGTGCACGCTTCCACCAGGCGCACACACCACCAGCCATCAGTGCACAATTTCTACAGGCACACACACCACCAGCCATCAGTACACACATCAATTGTTAATGCATCCACAATTAACTATTGTAGCATCGCAGTATGGCACACTTTACTTTTAAACATTTTCATCTAAAGCGCAGCATGCCACCATTGCTACAATTCCAATCATACCCACATAATTCTACTACACACCACATGCATACACTCCATAACACATGGCGAAAAGACATTGCCATTTACAATGCCACTCTTCTGTTATCTCTCTATTCTGCCTTCTTAGTCTCTACTGCCCTCCCTTTTCCACCTCTTTCTTTCACCTTCCTGTCCTCCATCTCCCTCTCTCTCCTCCTCTAGCCCTCCTTCTCCTTTCCGCCCTCCCTCTCTTACCTGCCGCCCTCTCCTTTCTGCCTTTCTCACACTTTCCTACCTTCCCTCATGCCCTCACACTCCTTTATGCCCTCCCTCTCTCCTGCGTCTATTCCTTCCCTCCTGCCCTCCCTCTCTATCCTGCACTCGCTTCCTTTTGAGCTTTCTTACTCCTGGCCTCTTTCATCCCTTCCCTCTCTCTGCAAATGTTTGCATTATAAATGCACTCCAGATTTCTGTGTAAAGTAAAACACATCAACGTTTTAGACATAATTCAGTGAAGATACAAAACACCATTTATCAAAAGCTCAAACTTTAACAAAGGGAGTGCAGAGTAGGGAGTGCATAGAGCAGGGGGAGTGCATAGAGTGCATAGAGTGCAGAGTGCATGCAGAGTGCGTGCAGAGTGCATAGAGGGTGCAAAGTGCATAGGCAGTGCAGAGTACATAGGGAATGCAGAGTCCAGAGAGAGTGCATAAAGAGTGCATACAAAGTGCATAGGGAATGTATACAAAGTGCAGAGTGCATAGGGAATGCAGAGTGCATAGGGAGTGAATAAGGAGTGCAGAGTGCATAAGGAGTGCAGAGTGCATAGAGAGTGCAGAGAGAGAGTGCATAAAAAGTGCAGAATGTATAGAGAGTGCAGAGTGCATAAGGAGTGCAAAGTGCATAGAGAGTGCATAGGTAATGCAGAGTGCATAGGGAGTGCATAGACAGTGCAAAGTGCAGAGAGAGTACATAGGGAGTGCAGAGTGTATAGAGAGTGCAAAGTGCATAGGAAGTGCAGAGTGCATAAGGAATGCAGAGAGTGCATAGGGAGTGCAGAGTGCATAAGAAGTGCAGAGTGCACAGTGCATAGACAGTGCACAGTGCATAGGTAATGCAGAATGCATACAGAGTGCATAGGGAGTGCAGAGTGCATAGGGAGTGCAGAGTGCATAGGGAGTGCAGAGTGCATAGACAGTGCAGAGTGCATAGGGAGTGCACTCTGCACTCTTTAGGCACTCTGCACTCTCTATGCACTCTGCACTCTCTATGCACTCCCTATGCACTCTGCACTCTCTATGCAAAGTGCTGCATAGGGAGTGCATAGGGAGTGCATGATAAGTGCAGAGTGCATAGGGAGTGCAGAGTGCATAGGAAGTGTGGAGTGCATACAAAGTGCACAGTGCATACAGAGTGCTGCATAAAAAGTGCAGAGTGCATAGGGAGTGCATAGGAAGTGGAGCGTGCAGGGTGCATATAGAGTACAGAGTGCATACAGAATGCTGCATAGGGAGTGCAGAGTGCACAGGGAGTGCATATGAAATGCAGAGTGCATAAGAAATGCAGAGTGCATAAAGAGTACTAGGGAGTGCTAGAGAGTGCCAAGTGACTGCAAAAAAAAAGGTAATGGCAATGTAAATGACAATGCCATTTACTTATCTGTTTTCGAAACAAAAACATAAATACAAATTTTGGCATATACAATGCCAATAACTCTAACTTTTCCAAAGGCAAAACCATTGCATTGTAAATGCTTGTTTCAAAATGTTCTCGTGGGAGAACCCCCGAACCCCCCATAGGTGGTTCGGCCTCGCTTGCTGCACTCGCTCGCCACAGTGCAGTATTTACGCCTCACCACTTTCAAATGTCACCAGCCGCCACTGGTATTTTACCTCAACTAACCTCAAGTTTGCAATTTGTTGTTGCTTTTGTGTTCATATCCTGTCCGGAACAATACATTTACATATCCATACATTTTTATTCAGATTAAGGCAAAGGTTCTCCCATACCAATATGCAGGCAGTGAGTTGTACAAGAAAAGTATGCATTCATTATGTGCTGTACGGAAGAGGAAACTTTTACAGTACACCATGAAAAGTGGGCGGGAACTTCAATGTGAGTGAAGACAGCTCAGAGAGTTGAGCACTCACTCCAGCAGAAAGCGCCAACTTGAATGTTTAACGTATGAGTTTTGCGTTTGCTGGCACAAACTTTCATTCTTTCGTAGTAGGTATTACTCTTAATACCGAGCCCGACACTACTAACGCACTTTCTATCCATACATACACCAGTTCCTACTTCTTGCGTCTACTGTCTCCCACTCATTTTCATATCAAAGTAAGGCGAGTCATAGGTGCATAACAAAAATAAACTAGAACGCTGGCGCTAAAATATTTTGCATTCTCACTGTGCAGTCTGCAAATGCGCTTTGGCGACTAAATAAGGATATAAAGCGCTACGTAAATGATGCTACAATAAAATGGTATGTCTGAAAGATCAGTTGTATCAGTGCGGTGCTTTATGCAAAACTGCTTGCTGCATTTATTAGCTGGATTGAATAGAAAGGACTTAGCACAAGCCGCTGGCACAACAATGCAATTTAAGCTTCTCACTCAGAATGATGAGTAAAGCAGCTTACTTACTGAATAAAAGAGGTCAGACGGATACCTTGGTTGACAAGACACCATGAGCTCATCGGAGGACCTGCAATATCCCACGCGTCTGCTTGCATACGCAGATGGATTTCTTGTCTCCAAGGTAGGAAACTCCAGATTGTGTAGAAAGAAATATAAAATAGCTGTATAGTTTATGCACGAAAGCAGAAATGTTGACATGACCCGTAAAATGGGCAATATAATTTCTTATCAGCAGTCAGTTGAGCATTATAAAGAAAGGGGTAAACATGTTTCAGATTGGGGAGGAGATGCAGGGAGCAAAATAAAGACTGGTTTGCATGTGAATGAAGAGTAAAGATTTCGTATTACGAATTTATCTTAAATAACAATATAGCTGGGAATATGTCTACACCGCACCCCATCCTTTTCGGGTGAGTATGGTGAAACGAGACTAGGACAGGGACAGCCTCATGCCTTCTTAGCAGCAAGGAGACAAGGAATTTTTAGGCCTTAATTCCTAAAAATATCCTTTTTGTTTTTAATAACGACATTTATTTAGCACCTTGATGAGCCCTTCTCCCAAGCTTTGCTCTGTAAATTATCAGAGAGTTGTTATTACCCAATTTAACGATGCTCAATTTACGGAGAGAGTAAGGCTGGGCTGCTCAAAATTCTTACTCGTGACGTGCAGATCAAAACTGATGTTAGTGGCGAACGTTAACTTAATTATCGTGAAACTGGCAGATGCCTCTGTAGTGGGCATTCAGAAGTAGGCAGGGTAACTGGTTCTGATACAAAACAAACATTTGTTTTGCATTGTAGCCGGGTATCATGCTGATAGTGCAGGATGCTGAATATTAAATAAATATTTAATACAGGAATCTGCATAGGAATCCACCATTGATCTGCATATCTATCTATCTATCTATCTATCTATCTATCTATCTATCTATCTATCTATCTATCTATCTATCTATCTATCTATCTATCTATCTATCTATCTATCTATCTATCTATCTATCTATCTATATATGATAGCGACTAGAGAATAAAAGAAGTTTTTCACCACGGTGTTGTCGTCTCCTCTTCAAATCAATTGTCGAGGTTTGAGCCCGTAAAATATATATATATATATATATATATATATATATATATATATATATATATATATATATATATATATATATATATATATATTGTAATAATATGTAACCGATTAAGACATATTACACTGCCCTAAGGAAGCGACATTCAAAGTGTGAAACATGCACGGATATGACGTAGAAAATATGAGAGACACTACGAAAGGTTCCTCCCGCTGTCTTTTCTACATCTCTATCCAGGAGCTGCAGAGTATTCTCATCCATGTCATGCAGACCTTTCCAGCATAAACTTTACAAACTCCCATAATCAAGAAGCGTCCTCAATTCATCAATGTCATCCTTCTCCTACAGTATTACAATTTCATCAGATACAAGTGATGGCGAGCATTTTGTTAAACAGTGCATCTGATTTAAATCTTCATGTAATTTCAAGTGCACACTTAAAGAGTTACCTCAGCTGAGTATGTTCAGTCATTTATAATTTAGTTAACCTAGGAACCCCCTGATATTTAAATTTCTGTGACATCAGAAAGTTATCTGTCTTAGCTGAAGAGTCATGGACAGTTGCATTGTCGGTGTATTGTCTACCCAGTATATGGTAGGAGCCTATCCATCCATAGAGCCGCCGCCACATCGAATCCCTTATATTCCCCCCGTACATTGGCCAGTCTGGAAACCAAGCATGTCATGATAGGCAATTTGGCAAAACATTTTGGTGTGACTAAATTTAGCCCAACAAGTTGACCATAAGAAATGTATGCACATAAGTTCTTCCTTATATGTGGCGAAGCTGCAATTTCCTTCCACTACTGCTTAGAGCATCTTGAAATCAAGTAATTAATAATAAACAACATCTAAAAACGCCCACCCTACCCTTGGGACCCACTTAAGTGTGAAGAAAAAATATAATTTTCCTGCTAACTGCACTATTGTCACATATTCTCACCTGCAAGATATGTTTCCTGTAACATCAGTATCTCAATTCTCAACCTGAATGCATAGGCTATGATCTTTATTTTGAAGACCCCTCATATTTCAGGTGTAGTAGATTACAATTCTATTTGCCATTCAGAAATCCAGAGTTATCTAAACATTGCAAGCCCTCTCATCCGTTGCCATCCATGAGTACATCAAAATCTCTCCCACAGTTAACCTCTTGACTACTGTATACGCCCACTTCACGAATTTAAAGTTCCCCTTTTGCCCTATATATCCCTTGTAAGTCTAAGGCCTCCAAAGCTCAAAATATGGTGATTGTCCATACCAAGGTCACAGTTGGATACCTACCATTGACTGCATACCACCATAGATTTGATGGGTTATGCAATTCCAATCATTCAACTAATCCATCAAAATACACAAACAAAATGTATGAGCTGTTAGGGGAAGATGTTATTTATGCAAAGTAGTTCCCTTCCAAAACCCCTTACATTGCCTTGCATCACCCAATTTAATCACCTTTACAGTCACCTTAACATACGTGAAGTCTATCACTCTGCAACCATTTACATCAGCTCTAATAAAATCCTTACAAATTAACTAATATCAACAACCTCATGCATTTACTCCCTATCTCATGAAGCACCCACTCACAGCTCACATATCAACATAGCCTAATCTACTGAATCTCAAACGTTGGGTTACCTTAGTACTATTTGGGATAGGAAATCGTACCAAATGAAAACGTCACTCATAAATGTAGATTTCTGTCTTCTATCGGTTGTTGAGCTCTTAGACAGAATTTTCAAATAGAACTTTGATACAAAATCGTTTATTGCCATTTCAACATGTCCTTTCCGTATTTGTTTACTTTGACTGTCCTTCAGAGATTATGAGACTTCTGCAGATTACGATTTAAAGGGTTCCCTTGATTTGACCCTCGCCTCTCCACTCTCGACCCACATGCTGCAAAATAATGACAATGACACTTCCTGATACTGCATCTCCCTCGAGCTGCTTTTCTAAATTAGGTGTCAACGTTTTCAAGATTACAAAGTCTCCTAACCTCTCTAAGGGCCATATGTATCATCAACCTGATTTGCGATTCTCAAATAGCGATTTTTAAGAAATCGCTATTTGAGAATCGCAAATAGGTATGTATGTACAAAATCGCATTTTTTTTGAGATTTCTTAAAATTCCTTAATTGCGATTAGCAAATTGCGAATCGAAATTAAGGAATACTTTTCCATTCATTTCTATGGGCCAGGAGGCCCATAGTAATGAATGGGAAGTTATTCTCAATTTGCGATTCGCAATTTGCTAATCGCAAATTGAGAATCATTTCAAGGGTGCAGGGGTGTCCAAAGGACACCCTGTTGCACTCCTGAAATATGCATGGGTGCACATGTGGCACACATACATGCCCTAAGGGCATGTATGTGTGTCACATGGCACTTTGAAAAATGCAAAAATGTGCATTTTTCAAGGAATTCGCAACTTACCACCAACTAGAAGTTGGTGGTAATTTGCAATTCCTTAAGTACATTTTGCAAATTTTTTATGCTTCATACATTACATTTAAGGAATTGCAAAATTTGCGATTCCTTAAATGCATTTGCAAAATAAGGAATCGCAAATTTAGTGATTCCTTGCTGTTCACCAGATTTTGGTTTATACATTTTTTTTTGTTGCATCAAACATGTTACATACATACCATTTAGCAAATTCGCATTCGCAAAGTCCGAAATTCAGCGAATTTCGGCCATTGCGAATTTGCTTGATACATATGGCCCTAAATATTCACAGAAAAATTTGAAACACAAATTCTTAAGAGATTTTCCAGAACCCCTTTTTGCAGACCAATACCACTGAATTTGAAAAGGAGTCCTTAAACTTAAAACCAACCATCTCCTATTCACACACAACACCTACTCATCATACATTTCTTTACAAAATGAGTTTTGTGATCTCTCATTGTCAAGCATCCCATTTGGATGAAAATTGAAATTTTCCAAACCCCTTGGCGTAACCTTTAACCTCGCAGTTTCCATCCACGACAATGGGAAAATTATGTTTCATACGCACGATAGGACCCTAGACTTGGCTGACAATATCTTCCCTACTCTCAAACCCCTCCCAGCTAGTTTACATCCCAATCCCAGTTCCCTCTAAGATGCGCGCCTACGCAGCCATGCAGATTCCCTCTTGATGCTGCACACAGACACGTTTGAAGAGCGCACAATCACTGAAATCATAAAGCTAATGAAGATGACCGCTTTTAGCAGTATCTCCTGTACCTGTGGGAGGTAAACTGTTCCTAAACATACAGGTTTCTTTTCATTTTACACAGAAGAGAAAAAACGGTGAAACAGTCTTTGAATACAAATTTGCAGGCTACTTTCAAGAGCTGACTGGAAAAAATCAGATTTACAAATTTTGTTCTATTGAAGATAGAGTTTTGCTGGCTACTGAATAAAGGTGTGG
This sequence comes from Lissotriton vulgaris, assembly GCF_964263255.1. Taxonomy (NCBI): domain Eukaryota; kingdom Metazoa; phylum Chordata; class Amphibia; order Caudata; family Salamandridae; genus Lissotriton; species Lissotriton vulgaris. The sequence goes on along the minus strand of NC_141696.1, from coordinate 850,951,085 downwards.
TATATCCTGGATATGTGTTTGGTAGCAAAGAGTAAAAGGCATTCTCATGCCGTATCACTGCTAATACGAATTGTCTACTGTACTAGCAAAGGTATGCAGTGCTTTAAATGGGAAAAAAATAGCGCAGGTACTCATTTAAATGTGGTGAGTGGGCGGGGCTAGGGGCGTTGCCAAAGGCAAGACATGAGATACTTATTGACTTCTATACTAGTTGTAGCACATACCAAAACAAATGAGAAATGGTTTTATGAATGAAATAGGTTATATTGTTACACAAAACAAAAGACAAATGCAGTGATATTTTAACAATTCCTTATTTTGTAATATTTGCAGCATGAATACTATTATTTGTTGTTACTTGGCACAATATTATATATTCTCGAGCATGCAGACACACACTGAAAGAAATGAACAGATGCGCATACACAAAACATTCCACACATTTCCTTTAATATTCCCCCAATTGTGTTTTGATTTTCTCCCTCTTTTCTCTCACACGAAAACACGCACAGGTAACAGACGCTTGCACAAAAGAATCGGGTGGGATTAAAACCGTTTTATCCTCCTTACCTCCCATGGCTTGCTCAATTGTACTGTCACCAGGCTGCCGCAATTCCTTTCAACACAGCATAATGACGAACACTCAGATATCATGCAAATGAGCCCGCGTTCAATAGTTCAGCGGGGTCTCGGCTCAGGGCTACAGAAGTGTTTTGACTGTCAGAAACAGGTTACCAGCCCTAGCATCAAGGTGTCTATCCCTTAATAAATACTGGGACTCTCCTTGGCAGTAGAGAAGTGCCGGTACTCAGAGTGATAAAAATAAGAAGTGCTGGTACTTAGTACCTGTGAGTACTGGCCATTTAAAGCACTGAATGTGTGTAAAGGAATCACCAATTAAAAGCTACAGCAGCTGCAGTTCCAAGCCACATTCAAAGCTGCATTATCTAGGTCTGGAGCCCTGGCATTTTATTAAAACAGGTAACGATCACCATTACAGTAAAGAAAACAAAATATTTCAAAGTGCTTGACCATAGTGCATCTTGTATTCTCTTGCTTATGTGTTGTCCCCAGGGCAAGATGTGGCCAAATCTGCTGATTGGCAGGCAGCAGGTATTAGGTAAAGTGTGTATGCCGGGCTAGACAGGTTTCTTACAGCATGCAGCCTGACATGCGCTCTTTAATCCTCTTAAGCCAGGGCCTTTAAGAAACCAGGAGGAATACAGAACAGTTGGCCTGGTCTCGGTTGGAGTGCTGGGTTCAAATGTCCCTACCAATCATTTTGTTGGTCTTATGCTGTTGACTGCTAAAACACCATGAGAGCAATGCACATATTGGTTCGCTTTATGGCAGTTCAACCGGGCCTCGCTCCCTGACCCATGTTCAGACGCAGCCCCTGGAGTGGGAGTTCTTCAGAACATGGCCAATCACTGTCTTGCTATATTTTTGCGCCTTATAGTGATTGGTTATTGTGGTGTTCACCACATAAAGAAGATACAAACTCTCGTTAAGGTAAGCTCTGGTCCGATTTCTTCACCTCATCCATCAGCAGCTGGTGAGTAACTGACAATTGTAGAAACCCATTACATAGAGAGATTCTACTTAGAATACACAGTGAGGTTCCACACAGAACCAGGTAAGATGTCACAGTTATGTTCCTGTTACCGGCAGTGTCTAGTCACAAGATGCAAACAAGCAGTAAGTTGAAGTGTAGCAGTTTCCTACGTCCAGCACCTAGTCACAGCCCCCACTTCCCTCCCTGTCCGCGGTAAAATGCAGAAAATGGAGAGTGAGGTCTCTGCCCTGCTGCTGGAGCACTTCATGTGCAGCCCTTAGGGCACCTGGGCGAGGCTGCGCTCTGGGGAAGGTGAAGTGAAGTTGAAATGTGGACGAGAGCGCTGTGCTTTGTTTTTCATCATTTAATTGTTAAGCATGATCAGGCAATTATTCGTGTGTGTCGTCTGCCTTGTATATTCTCTCTCAGCCCTTGCAAATTGAGTCAGTCGGGATCAGTGTGTCACCTATCCGGACCCGGTGAGATGGGTAGGCTTGACTGGCCCTGACACGAGCAGTAGAAACCTCAAACTTTATGGCTTCTCCCTTGATGTCAGACCCACCGGGTACTGTTGACACCCTATAACTCTAACCCTTAGGCAGGAGCAGTGTCATACAGGTAGTACAACTTATGTGCTGTATTTAAACTGATACTAATCATTAGATCATGTTTTGTAGATTGTAGTTTTTTACTAGGTCCTGAAGAATCGGAGTCAATGTACTAGAAGCGAGAAAAATGTTGACCACACCATTTGCACTTTAGCCCTGGTCCACTCTGGGAAACCATAGTCCCCATGAGCACCGGCTATCCTTGATTTTACTTGTGGCAGAGGACCACCAGAATAAAATTGCTTTCCGGTACCTTGTGCCACATTTTATCCTCACCCACACTATCTACTCTGTCCTGGCCCCTCACCCCCACTTCACCCATAGGCAGTTGGATAAAAGATCTCCGATAAAGAGCCCCTCTTTGAGGTGAGCCCGTTGGGCATTGCACCGCCTGCCCAATGAGGAGCATTGCCGATGATGAAGCATGACACTCGCAAGGGTGTGTGAGGCCATTATATCCAACAAATTGGATACCCCGGGGTTGTCCTCCATTGAGCACTAACCCTTTTTCCCTAGTGACCCTTTCCTTCTTCCTTTCCTAAGGAACAGCCCAGTCATCTCTTTTGTTGTCTTCATATCTGGGGCTACGACTGTGGCCGGACCTTCCATTCCCTTCTCTTGTGAATGGTAATCAATGCCCTACTGGATCACAATTGATCCTTGTCTTTTCTACCTATTGTTACACATCTTATTACATACACACTCTCTTTTGACTCATAAGTAAAACTTGATAAATACGAGCTGGATGGTACTGCTTTTGTACGCCAAGCACTGCGACTGTCAGCTGCTGAAGTCAGTCAGCACAAGGTTCATATCTGCTAGGTCGGTTAGGCCCAGGGGCAGTAACAAAATGCTTTTCATGCATTGGTGCAGTAAATAAAGTAGGAGAAGCATGCAGCATAACGGAGTACAAGCCATCATGTAATAGTGATGTAATATGCTGTATACCAAAAACCTAGTTTGCTTCTGGATTTTAAAGAAATGGGCTAAAGTACCTATAGTTTATTTACAAAGGTCATTGTAATTCCACAGCTCTGAAGTATTCGAAGAGGCACTGAAATGCTCTATGAATGACTGTGTTAATATTTTAGCCCAGTCTTCACTAAACGTGACTCTCTCACAGGTGGCTGTTGAATAGCTGGTCCTCACATGGTTGAAATGTTTGAATAAGTGTTTCCTTTTAATATTTTCACAGTGCTCACTTTCAGATTATGAGCACAAAAAGGCCTAGAAACCAGATTAGCCATAGCTGCCTACTTGTTTAGTGGTGTATTTGGGTCATACTAATGGGTCTCTAATGCTCCACACATTCTTGAGCTCTTTGGCCTATACTTGTTTTAACAATGTGTAACAGGTTGTTTGCTAAGCACGCTAAAGAATTAATCCTGGAAATAAATTAATATTACAATTCAATGTGAATCATCCAAGGCATGCCATGTAGCCTGTGTATTTTTAACGTGCGGAGGCTTTGCACCTTAGTACATCAGAATTGTTATTATTATATCAGTGTGTTGAGTGACATTTATTAAAAGTTAAAGTTGTAAGCATAAACTTACTAGAAACATTCAGCTGCCCTCTTACAACAATGAAATGAATGAACTTAGAGGCAAGTCAGTTGTCATGTGCACCTTAAATGTGGTCTACATTTTTGTTGCATTTTTCAGTTGGGCTCACTTTCTAAGTCAAACTCACCCCCAACTTTTACGTCGCACCACTTTGAAAAGTCACCAGCCGCCACTGTTTTCACTTTAGTGCATCAGTAATATGATCATATTACTGTTTTGAGTGCCATTTATTAAAAGTGAAAGTTGTAAGCAGTACTGTAAACATAATGCAACAGAAAAAGGGGAGCGGTGGCAATGGGTAATTCAAAAGCCAGCACCTCAGGTACAGTAGCCCATAAAGTACAAAAAAACTCACTATAATTCAAGGGTGCTTAATGTCACAATACCGTGCCACCTACTGTATTACACAATATATGTAGAAATTTCCGCATATATCAAATACAAATTGAACCAGCGACAGAGCACAGCACATACAAATAAACAGCTGAATGTCCACGATCAGCAAAGTGTGTTTAATATAAAAAAAGTGGTTAATGTATAATTAGTTCAGCAAGAGATCTTCATCACAGTCGTTCAGTTGATCTAACAGTGGTACAGCTACAGCCGACACGTGTTTCGCCGCTTTTCTTGCGACTTTTTCAAGGCTCCAAAAGTATATATATTCTGGAAGTAGAGGAACGTATTTGTCTTATAATCCGAATTCTAATTTGTCAGATCATCAATAATTCATACATGTGCAGTACGATGCGGCAAAAAAGGAATAATTTTTCCCAAGAACTCGCGTGCGAGGTTCCTAGGTAGTTGCAATATGGTACTCTTGTAACTATGGTCAAATATGCGGCAACTTCTTCCAGATCTCAGAGAGAGGAACACCCGGACCTCCACCCAAGAGGCAGCCACCCCCTCATAGAACGACCTGGAACTACTCCCACAGGAGGAGGGGACCCAGACAGAGAATAGGCCAAGGAAATGACTTGCTTCAGCCAACAACCGATCGACACAGAGTAAGCCCTACCCCAACACGAAGCAGCCCCAAAGGAGACAAAAAGCGAGTCAGTCACGCGAAACACCGCTGTGCGCTCAAGATACATGCGCAAAGCCCGGCACACATCCAACAAAGAGCAACGGGGACCACCAGGGGAATCCAGAACAAAGCCCAAAGCAGGCTCCTGGCACCTGTGAAACTGTGAAGCAACCTTAGGAACAAACGAAGAATCAAGGCGAAGCACCACCCCATCCTCCGAAAAGGACAAGAAAGGCTCACGCGCCATCAAAGCCCCCAACTCGCCAAGGCGACGAGCAGAGGTGATGGCCACCAGAAAAACAACATTGAGAGTAACGAACTTCAAGTCTACCTCAGCCAAGGGTTCAAACGGCGGGACAATCAAAGCCTGAAGAACCAAGGGCAAATCCCACAGGGGAAAGGAAGGGCGCGACACAGGACGAGAAAGAGAAAAGCTGCGTAGCAGATGAGAAACCAAGACCTCACCATCCGAAAGGTTCCCCCACGGGGAACGAAACGCCCGATCAACGGCCCACTGGGCACGCAAAGTGGACACAGCCCAACCCTTCACAAAACCTTCCCAAAAAAACTGAAGCAACACCTGCAAAGAGCATTGCAAAGGGGAAAGGCCCAACGCCGAACATCAGGACTGAAATTACCCCAATGCCGATCATACGATTTGAGGGTAAACGGACGACGGGAACGCTGAAGGGCCACCGCTAAATTTTCCGGGAAACCGCGCCGACGCTTCCCCTGCCTCTCAATCTCCACACCAACAGCCCCAATCAGAGAAGAGACAGGGACGTTGAAGACCTGAGGGGAGACAGGGACAGGGGAAGACACCAGGGACCCCGCACCGCCAAAAGACGAACCGTCAGAAACCACGACCTCCGAGGCCAAAAGGGCAGGACCACCACCACCTCCCGATCCTCCAGACACAGGCAGGCCAGAAATCGCTGAATCAGAGCCAGAGGAGGAAAGGCATAGAGAAGGCGGGACGGACAAGGAATCGACAGGGCATCCACCCCCCCAAAAACCCTCTTGCAGAAACCGGGAGCAGAAGTGAGGAAGCTGCACATTGCACCGGGAGGCAAAGAGGTCCAGAAAGGGAGGACCAAACCTCCCGCACACAAGCCGAAATGCAACCGGGGTGAGAGACAACTCCAGAGTACCCGGAAAGCAACGACTCAGGACATCCATCACACAGTTGTCCACTCCCCGAATATGAATCGCAGTCAGAGACAGCAGATGACTCTCCGCCCAAAAGAACGGGAATTACCACCACGTTCAAAGAGGCCGAACAAACCCCCCTTGATGTGTGAGATAAGCCACCATCACCATATTGTCGGACCAAACCAAAACGTTCCGGCCGAGCAACAGCCCCCGAAACCCCATCACAGCATGGGACACAGCCGTCAACTCCCTCCAGTTGGAAGAACGGCGACTCTCCAGGAGGGACCAACGACCCTGACGGGACCGAGACCCCAAGGTCGCCCCCCACCCCAAGGAGCTGGCATCCGTCATTAAGACCAGAGAAGGAGAAGCCTGTAGAGGGAGACCCAGAGACAGATTAACCCTCACAGACCACCAAAGAAGTAGCGGGAGGACCACAGGAGACACCGGCAGAAGAAATTCCCAATTGCGGGATAACGGATTCCAGCGAGACAGGAGGATACACCCAAAGGGGGCGTAGGTGAAAACGTGCCCAGGCCACCGTAAAGACAGTCGCTGCCATCAGACCCAGAAGACGCAACCAGAGGCACACCGGAAAGGAACCCCCCGCCCGGAATTGCCGAGCAAGGGACACCAGGGTCACAATCCGAGGATCGGGTAGGCACACACGGTTCAAGTTCAAGTTCAAGTTCAGAAATTTGTATAGCGCACTACTCACCCAGAGGGTCTCAAGGCGCTTGAGGGAGGGGGGTGCTTTACTGATCGAAAATCCAAGTTTTTAGTTGCTTTCTGAAGGAGAGTTGGTTCTGTGTAAGGCGGAGGTAGGTGGGGATAGAGTTCCAGGTTTTAGCCGCTAAGTAGGAGAAGGATCTTCCCCCCATGGTGGATCTATGGATGCGCGGAATTGCGGCGAGGGCTTGATTGGACGATCATAGTTGGCGGGAGGGGGTATGGAAGGACAGTCGCGTGTTGAGGCATTCGGGTCCTAGGTTGTAGAGGGCTTTGTGTGCGTGGGTGAGGAGACGGAACGTTATTCTCTTGTTGACGGGGAGCCAATGGAGGTCTTTCAGGTGGCCGGAAATGTGAGCTTGCCGAGGGATGTCCAATATGAGTCTGGCTGAGGCGTTTTGGATGTGTTGGAGTTTTTTCTGTAGTTTGGCTGTGGTTCCGGCGTAGAGGGTGTTTCCATAATCCAGTTGGCTGGTGACCAGTGCGTGAGTGACCGTCTTTCTTGTTTCGGTGGGGATCCAACGAAAGATTTTTTTGAGCATGCGTAGGATGTTGACGCAAGATGATGAGACGGCGTTGACTTGTCTGGTCATTGAAAGGGAGGAGTCCAGGATGAAGCCCAGGTTACATGCATGATCCGTAGGTATGGGTGCGGTTCCCAGGGCTGGTGGCCACCATGAGTCGTCCCAGGCAGAGGGGGATGAGCCTAAAATGAGGTTTTCCGTTTTGTCTGAGTTTAGTTTTAAACGGCTGCTCTTCATCCATTCGGTTACTTCTTTCATTCCTTCGTGTAAGTTGGTTTTGGCGGTGTTTGGGTCTTTGGTGAGGGATAGGATCAGCTGAGTGTCATCTGCGTAGGAGATGATGTTGAGGTTGTGTTGGCGCGCGATGGATGCGAGGGGACTCATGTGTACGTTGAAGAGGGTAGGACTGAGTGATGATCCTTGTGGTGCGCCGCAGATGACTTCGGTGGCGTCTGATTTAAAAGGGGGGAGGCGGACTCTTTGGGTTCTTCCGGCGAGGAACGAGATGATCCAGTCCAATGCTTTTCCTTGTATTCCGACGTTGTTGAGGCGTTGTATGAGGGTGCTATGACAGACTGTGTCGAAGGCCGCGGAGAGGTCAAGTAGGATGAGGGCGGCTGTTTCTCCGTTGTCCAGTAGAGTTCGAATGTCGTCTGTTGCTGCGATGAGGGCGGTCTCTGTGCTGTGTTTGGCTCGGAATCCGGACTGTGAGGGGTCAAGGGATTTGTTGGCTTCAAGGAAGGTGGCGATCTGGCTATTGACGGCTTTCTCGATGACTTTGGCAGGGAAAGGGAGGAGCGAGATGGGGAGGTAGTTCTTAAGTTCAGTGGGGTCTGCTGTGGGTTTCTTCAGGAGGGCGCTGAGTTCGGCATGTTTCCAGCTTTCTGGGAAGGTAGCGGTTTAGAAGGAACAGTTGATGACATCGCGAAGATGCGGTGCGATGATGGAGTCTGCTTTGTTGAAGATGTGGTGGGGACAAGGGTCGGTTGGCGATCCTGAGTGGATGGAGTTCATCAGGCGGATGGTGTCTTTGGTGGTGATTGGGTTCCAGGCGCAAAGGTTGTTGAAGTGTGGTTTTGGGTCGTAGGTGGGTGGAGTGGACTGGTCTCCGGACTGGTTTTCAAAGCTGTTATGTATTTTGGTGATTTTGTTGTGGAAGAATGAGGATAGAGAGTCGCAGAGGTCTTGGGAGGGAGTGATGTCGTTGATGCCGGCGGTGGGGTTGGTAAATTCTTTGACGATGTTGAATAGTTCCTTGCTGTTTTGGGCGCTGTTGTCCAGTCGATCCTTGAATGCTGATTTCTTGGTGGATCGGATCAGTTGGTGGTGTTTGCGGGTGGCGTTCTTGAAGGTGGCCAGGTTGTCAGTGGTTGGGTTTTTTCTCCAGGCTTTCTCGAGAGTACGACAGAACTTCTTGGATTTCTTAAGGTCATCGTTGAACCAGGGGGCTTTTTTGCTACCTTGTTTGATTAGATGGTTTTTCAGGGGTGCTAGTTTGTCGGCGCTGTGGGTGATCCATTGTGTGAGGTTGGTGGCTGCTTGGTTTGGGTCCGATGATTTGGCAGGGGGGTTTTGGTGAAGCGAAGTGAAGAGCTGGTCGGTGGTGATTTTGTTCTAATTTCTTCGAGGAATAGGTTGTGAGGGGTTGTGGCTCGTGAACTTTTTGTAGTTGAAGTGAACGCAGCTGTGGTCCGTCCAATGGAGAGCAGTGGTGTGATCGAAGGAGATGTGTTTGCTGGAGGTGAAGATAGGGTCGAGCATGTGTCCGGCCAAGTGTGTGGGGGTGTCAACAAGTTGTTTGAGTCCGATATTGGTGAGGTTGTCCAGAAGGGTGGTGGTGTTGCTGTCGTTTTTCTTTTCCAGGTGGAAGTTGAGGTCTCCCAGTAGAATGTAGTTCTCGGAGGGGAGGGCGTGTGGGCTGATGAAGTCAGTGATGTCTTCGCTGAATTGTGTGCGGGGTCCTGGTGGCGTGTAGATGAGGGTGCCTCTGAGTGTGGTTTTGGGGTCGGTGTGGATCTTGAAGTGGAGGTGTTCGGCGGTAGCTAGGTTATCGTCAGAACTGGTCCTGATGCGGATGGTGTTCTTATGGACGATGGCGATGCCTCCTCCTGTTTGGTTGGTGCGGTCTTTTCGGATGATCTTGTAGGCGTCTGGGATGGCTATGGCGATGTCGGGTGCTGATGAGGCGTTCATCCATGTTTCTGTAAGGAAGGCGACGTCCGGTGATGTAGTGTTGAGTTGAGCAGGATGCACTTCAGGTGGGTAGTGTCGGAGTTCTGTTTGGAGTTAGTGGATTTGGTGTGGGTCCTGATGCAGTCGAACTTGCAGGAGTGGCAGGTGAAGGGTCCATGGGTGTGTCCTGGGGCGGCTTGGTAGCAGTCTTGGAGACGGCCGGGGTTGAGTGCTGAGAGGGAGGCGACATCATACGTTATGCGGGTGGAAGCGAGCCCCAATGAACACCAGGTCCTGTGACGGAGTCACCTGGCACTTGGGTAAGTTGATCAGAAACCTGTGTTGATGCAATGCAGAACACACCAACTCCCGGGCGTCCAACAATAGGACCCAAGAGGGAGCATGGACCAACCAGTCATCTAGGTATGGATACACCATCACCCAGCAGAGATGAAGCCAGGCGACCAAAGGAGCCACCACCTTCATAAAGACCCTCGGAACGACCGAAGACGGAAGGGCAAGACCTGGAATTGATAGTGACGCTCCTGAACACAAAACCGCAGAAACCAACAGCACAGAGGATGTACCGGGACATGGTAATACGCATCCTGAAGATCCAGGGTACACATGAAGTGACCCGGAAGCACCAAAGGAATCACCTTTTGCAAAGTCTCCATACGAAAGGGCATCCGGACCACTCACCGGTTCATCATTTTCAAGTCCAAAACCAGGCGGAAACCCCCCGTAATTTTGGGAACCAGAAAGATCAGGGAATAGAAGCCCGTCCCCACCTCCAAAGGAGGAACCTCCTGAATGGCACCCTTCAGAAGAAGAGCCGCCACCCCTTGAGAAAGATGAGCGCTCTTGGACTGGTAGTAAGGCCATGGAGTTGGGCGAACGCCGGAGTCCGGATGGGGAACAGAGAACTCCACAACATAACCCACGCGAACGACCTCCAACACCCAGGCGTCGGAACAAGACTGAACCCAGGCATCCAGGAAAAAGCGCAGCCGCCCTCCTACCAACAACCCGGGAACCACCGCCAAAGAGTCAGGAACGCAGCTTGGCAGGGGGAGGGGACCGAGCCTTACGATCGCGACCCCAGCCAGAAGCAAACCTCCCTTGACCCCCTCACAAACTGCCTATGAGAGGAAGGGTGAAAAGAAAGATTTAGGTTTAGAAGGGACAGGAGCAGCAGAAGAGACCTTAAATGAAGAAGAGTTCTTCTTCTCTTTAAACAGCTTATGCAACTTGGATTCCAACTCCCCCCAAACAGCATAGTGCCCTGGAAGGGCAAACGCAAATCCCAAGCCTTCTGAGCAGAGTCAGTTTTCCAGTCTTTAAGGACAAGACTGAGACGCGCCGCTACACAAACCCCACCGGACAGTGCAGAAGCACGCACCACATCAAAGGAGAAATCGGACAGAAGCTCCACCTGACGCTCGATCTGCTCAAGAATACCGGAACAGTAAGTGCATCGTCCATCGACTGACAGAGCGTTTTAAGATCAGACAGCAGTGACTGCGGCACATATGTCCCATAGACTCCAGTCCGCAAGGCCAGGTGGGATTCGGAATAAAACTTCCTGAGCGCAGCATCCACCTTCTTACCACCGGATCCTTCAGCACGGGATTCCTCAGCCAGGGAAGTGTGCCCCACCAAACTAGCCACAAAGAAGTCAATAGGAATAGAATCAGGAGGTTCAGTAGCCATATCCTGCAGAGGATAAAGCAGAGCCATAAATCATGGAATCAAAATGCGATCTGGATCAGCCCACTCCCTCTTCAGGACATCCTTAATGAATGGATGCACAGGGACATCAACTGTGGCAGCACTCTGAAACTGTCTCAACAAAGGCCTCTTAGAGGTACTTGGAATGGCCTCATCCGGAAACCCCATGTTCTCCTTCACATGCTTCAGAATGCTAGGCAAAGCATCCTTATCCAAATACACCCTTCTCATCTCTAAAACCCCCCAAGGTCTCCAGACACTACTGAATCGCTTCCAGGACTTTTGCACCCCGAGGGGACTTGTCATCAACGTGGAAAAAACCAAGTACTTAGTTATGCACCCACCCCGCAAACTTGGCCGTCCTCCCATTTTGAACTCTATACCCCTTGAAAGAGTGGCAGAATTCGACTACTTGGGAATTCGACTTAACGATGCGATGAGCTGGACCGCCCACATCAATAAAATGACAATGGCTCACAAAAGGGTGGGGGGGGCCCTCCTCAAGGAGTTTAACAACTCAACAAAACATTGTGTCGCCCCTTTATTAGATATATATAAAGCACGTGCGGTTTCTGCGTCACTTTATGGAGCTGAACTGTGGGGCCTAGGCAAAGTGGATTTACTGAGCAAGGCTGAAAATAAATTCATTAAAGATCTCCTTGCCATTCCATCGAGTAGTCCGACTATCCCAGTCCTCATGGATGCTGGCTGTAAAGCAATAGGGGATCAGGCCCGTCTTCGACCCCTCTTGCTCTGGGCTCGCCTGTGGAGGGTACCGGAGCTAAAACCTTATGCTGATGGCCTAGCTGAGGTGATGCACTCCGACGGTTGGCACAGCATCAAATGGCTGAAGGATATTAAACATCTTCTAGGGGACCTTGGCCTGGACTCCTGCTGGCATAGCCACTCCGCTCCTCCGAAGGAGTCCTTAAAAAAACTTTTTTGGGAGTGGGTTCGTGTGAAGCGCATCAGCAATCAGCAGCACTGCAAAACCACCGCAGCCTTCCTGCTGATAAAAGATGTTGTCGCCTACGAGCCGTACATGGACATAATAACAATCGCCATGGACCGGTCCCTGTATATCAAATTCCGGTTAGGAACCCTACCCTTGGCCGACCTCTGCTCCAGGTGGAATAAATCCCAGCCCTCATCACGCTACTGTGCCCTTTGCCTTGATAAACCAGAGACGGTGCCACACTTTCTCTTCGAATGCCCGGACTATGGTCGCCCCAGATCACGTTGGCTTGGACCTATCTGCAGAGAATTGGGTACCCGCCAGTACTCTGTTGCCCTTCGGATTCTTTTAACCAATACAGCCCCTCCTATTGTCTGTGCTGTTGCCAAGTTTTTAAAATGGGCTTGGTTGATTAGACTTAGAAGACTGTCCATATCAATTTAATCCTTTTTTTAATTAATTTATGCTGACCAAATGTGTTTTACTCTTTTATCTAATGTTCAGTCATACTTTTTTCGACATGCTGTTTTTATCTTTTGCACTGCTTTTATGATATATGCATATCGAAATAAAGCAATCAACCAACCAACCTTATCCAAATACTTGCCCTTCAGGTCAGTGTCCCCTACCCAGGCAGACTCATCGCCAGAAGAATCAGAAGACACCAGAGCTGGGGCCCTGCGGCGGGCCCCAACATCACCCATCTCAAATAAAGTCTCCCTGATCAAGCGCTTAAGACGCGCATCCTCACCCCTACCACAGCGCCTGGACCTGGCAGGAGACGGAGACAGAGAAGTATCTGAGGACGAGGAGGAGGAAGACCGCTCCATATGATGTTGTTTCCTCGAACTCTTCCCCATCCTACACAACGTCTGGAGAGGAAAAAACAACTCAACACAGGAACAGCAATGCAGCAGCGAAAAGACAGCTATGCGGAGGCAACCACCACCGGAGGGACCGAACATCAGCCCCCCACGTAAGTTCAGCAAACACAGGAGCGCCCTCGCTCCTGCCATGTCCAAGACACCGTCAGAATGACAGAAAAAGGAACAGAGGGAATGCTGGGACATGTAAGCTTATGTACTTTTTTTCTGTCAGTGAGATGGATTATCTCACTTTTTTATGAAAGTGTCGAGGACGTAGGGACCTGGGGGTAATCAACATACTGTATGGCACAAGGCTGCAGGATCAAGATAAGCAGATCTTGTGAAGTTTTGCATTGGGCCGCTGGATTATTACAAGTGGAACTGTGAGGAAGCAGGCACCAGTGTACATGACTATGCAGTAGGAAGTGCGTGCCTGTACAACACGCTAAGGTGCACAGCTTGTTAGGAAATGCATATTTGCGCCATACGCTAATGTGCACACCTTAGTTATAAAATTCTATGTAATGACTGAGATTAACCTATCACAATGGGTAATAAATCACTGATACACACAGTTCAAGAGGGTTAATTGAAGTGAAAATATTTCACTTTTACTGAAACATGAGCCAACGTCAATAGTTCACACATATAGTTCATGTATCCATGCAGAATTAACTATATCACGCAATAATTGTGCATGTTCTAGTCTTATCATATGTGATTGGTGCTCACTAATAGGGATATTAAGGCACCGGTGTGCATAATTTCACTATTGACTCTTCAAAGGTGTATTTTATTTATTAACGCGAGGTGGAGGTGTGAAAAGTTTAAGCGTACCATGGCATCACAATTAATACCACTTCCTCCTGATTTTTACAAGAACCAGGTGAACCAAGTACGATTTGGGAAGATTGGAAGGAGGCATTTTAAACATATTTAGAAGATAATAGAGGAGATGTATATGTTGCAAAGAGGAAATTAGCGATTCTCAAACACAGTCTAGGTGTTGAGGGGAGAAGTGTTAAAAACTTTACCCAGACCTGGCACAAATGAAGGTGGAGGGGATATGGGTTCAGACATCGGTGAAGAGGATGGGGATGTATATGACGTTGCGGTCAACGCTTTAGAAGCACATTTTGGAAAAAGGTTAGCATTGTCTTTGGAAGACATAAATTGTTTTCTCGTGAGCAAAAGCAAAGCATAACTATAGACCAGTATGTTGCTGTTTTAAGGCACTTAAGAAGGTAGCTATCGATATCTGTGGCCCTTTCGAATGTTTGGATATGGGAGACAGGTATGCAATCGTTATGATGGACTACTTTTCAAAGTGGCCAGGAGGTGAAATCAAACAATAAAATAGCTTTCTGTGATGTCATTTTCAGGAGGGAAGGATGCCCTGCAGAGATCGTGAGTGGCAATGGGCCCCAATTTATTTCTGATGAGTTTGGCAATTTCCTAAGAAAATGGGAAGTAAACATTGTAGAACACTCTTATGTCATCCAAGGGGAAACAGCATGATTATTCGTTTTAACCGTGTGTTCGGAGAAAGCATTCAATTAGCTATTTCAAGTAGTACTGTTTGGAAGAACCAAGCCAGGGATACATTATCGAGCTCCAGGACCACTCCGCACACAGCAACAGGAGAAACACCTTTTTGTTTGATGAAGGCAAGGGTGCCATGCACTGTGGCGGTGCCTGCATGGATGGCACGGTCTGGTCAGTGAAAAGTAGATTGTGACCAGTTACACAAGAGGGGAGGTAAAATATCAGCCACTATATCATAAAAGACATAATGACAGATGAACAAATAATTAAATGAATTATGCGAAAGATATGAAGTTGCGTATGCATCTAGGAACCGTGGTGAGGAAGGGTAGTTCCAAACTCTCTGAGCCAAGAGAGTTGGTGGAAGTAACAGGAAGTGCCTTGAGGTTGTCTGATGGCAATTGATGGAACATCAGAAAGCTGCAATCTGTAATGAACTGGAGAGAGAACAATGGTTGAAGGTTGAGGAAAAAATTGTATTTTCAGGTCTGATGGATCTGGTGCTTCAGAAACCGATGCGTCATGTAGGAAGTATCCAAACAAAGATACAGGCGAGGAAGTCTAGTACACACATAATGATTAAGCCCAGGTGCTTAAAGGATTTTGTTTGTTAGTCACATTTTAATTTATTGGCATATATGGTATAGAAGAATATTCTATTTAAAATATAGTTTGTAATGGTTGTAAGGAAAGGGGATGAGTTGTATCTGTGCTTCCTCTGGTGCTGTGATGCTATCGACTAGCAACCCTGGCTTCCACTTCCAGAATCCTGACTGTGGATTTCTGAGTAGCTGGAGCTTGTATTCAGTTGCTGAGGACAGAGAGACCAGGGGTCACTGTACCTGCTTAATAAACCTGTTTTCTCACTGCCAGCCATGTCACGGTGTCCTCAAAACTACCCAAGTACTTCATCTAGTTTACCATTTGGGTTTATGAAGCAAGATACAACCAGAAGTGCTCAAAACAGTTCAGGTAACTGAAGAAAGAGGAAAAGGGCAAACCTATGCCACAGGTCTGAAGATTGGTAGAACTTAAAATAGTTGTTGTGCTTTTACTCTCCATTGTTATTGTCTGGGACGGATGAAAGGGTGGATCAGAGCTACCAGCATCCAAACTTGTAATTTAGTAGTAGGCTGCCACACCAGCATTATTACAGCTCCAATAGCGGTTCATGGATTTCGACCATTCATTAATCCCATGCTATGCCACAACAGATGTATTACTGTCATTTGTAGTAATAAATTAGGTTAAATATCCTTTTTAGGTCTCGCCTGTCGATGCGCATGCGCATCGAGCTTGCGAGACTATGGGGGCTTAAACACTCTTTACCCAACTTGCAAGGAATCGTGGCGATTCCTTGCAGTGCCCGTGAAATTCAAGCTCAATGCGCATGCGCATTGAGCTTAAAAGCGCGTGCACATGCCCCCAGCTGCCTGCCTTGCATGTATTTTCCCTCAGGCGCACTCCTCCCACACCCCGCTCCGCCCCCTCCCCTGCCTGCCGTGTCGCATTTCTTTAGTTCCCTCAGCCGCACTCCAGGCCCCTGCTGCTTTCACACCCTCTCCCCGCTCCGCCCCCTCCCCTGCCCGCCGTGTCGCATTTCTCCTCCCCCCTCCCCTGCCCGCCGTGTCGCATTTCTCCTCCCCCCTCCCCTTCTCTGCCTTCCCTCCGTCTTTTTTTTTTTTTTTTATCCGCTCCGCCCCCTCCCTTTTCCCCGGAGTCACTGACCAGAGGACTCTTCACCATGTCTTCACCTCTATGAACAAGGTACTGTTTTACAAAAATATATTTTACGGCACTGCTTGTTTTAAGGAGGATTAGACACCAAATTACTGCTAATCCTTCCAATTTATGAATAAAAATGCCTTTGCGTTACTCCAATTTATACTTTTTTCTTGTTATTTACAGATCTATCTCAGATCGGTAAATCTTAAAATAAAAAATAAAAATCGCAGCGTTCCATTTTGCCAATGCCGTACATCACAATCAAATGAATACAAGACTTTGACAGAGCAAGTCTGTCTCAAAGGCAAGGCCTCTTGGTTTTGCCCATGCTTCTTTTCTCTTTGCATTGATGAGTACTCTCCGCTACCCTACCTCTGTGTGCCCCTTCCTGCCTTCACTCTGGTAGCACAGCTGCCCCGAGGCTGAGTTAATGTGGCCCTGGGTCTGCCAAGGACTTTGATCTCCTTTAATGAACCCTCCCCAGCAGGACGTTCACTTCCTCCTCCCTGTGAACGGAGCCCCTCCAGCCGGACCAGAACGAGGGAGGTGATCCTGCCCGCCGTGTCGCATTTCTCCTCCCCCCTCCCCTGCCCGCCGTGTCGCATTTCTCCTCCCCCCTCCCCTTCTCTGCCTTCCCTCCGTCTTGTTTTATTTTTTACCCGCTCCGCCCCCTCCCTTTTCCTGCATGGTGGCAATGCACATGCTTGACAACCTCCATACTGGTCACCCTCCTCTTCCCTGCATGCTGTAGCCCTCCTCATCAAGGGCTTGAAGAAATATGGTGCATTATCTCCCCAACCACCCTCCTCCATGGAACTTCACACGCGCCCCATGCCAGCCTGCACCATCTTCTAAACCAGCTGCATCATCAAAGAAGCCATCACGGTCAGCACCCTTGCCTAGCTGGTTGACGAGCTCACCACCTCCAGTGGCTCTCTGCGCTACACTTCTCCTCCTTCACACCCAGGCAGGACCTGAAACAAAATCCCCATGTCCTTCAGGACTGTCCGTACAATTCTTCAATTTAGGAAAGAGCGAAGGACACACCTCTGCGAAGAACACTACTTCAGGGCAAAGTAACAACCCGTCTCCACTCTCAGCACCCAGTGATGCCCTCCAGTACCTTGTTGACTCTCTTTGGCCGTCTACAAGGCTCTTTCGCCTCTCGTCTAGGTTTGGATTATACAAATATCACATGGATATTTCCGAGTAAAGGTGTGCAGCCACTGTCTCTCTCACACGATGATCAAATACATTCTCTGTGCATGGAGCCCCCTTCTGCCCTGTGACTTGTTTCTGCGAGTTTTATAAGTACAAGATTTGTCCGTATGAGTTATGGGATATGATGTGTTGCTGAGCCTGTATGAATTGTCAGTGTTCGGCAAGTATGTGATGTGTCACTGCACCTGTATAAATTGTCCCTGCGAGGTCGGCTGGTATGTGATTTGCCACTGCACCTGTATAAATTGTCCCTGTGAGGTCGGCTGGCTCTGCCTGCTCTCCTCTCTCTCTCTTCCTCCCCTCTCTCCCCCCTCCATCCTTCGCTCTCGTCCTCCCCCTCTCTTCTTACCCTCCCTCTCTCCCTCTCCCTTTCCCTCTCTTCCTTTACCTCACTTCCCTCTCCCTCTCTCCCTCTCCCTCTCTTCCCTCTCCTCTCTCCCCGTCTCCGTCTCTCTCTCCTCCATCCCCCTCTCTCTCTCCTCTCTCCCCCTCTCTCTCTCCTCTCCCCTTCTCTCTCTCCTCTCTCCCCCTCTCTCTCCACTCCGTCCTTTGCTCTCGTCCTCCCCCTCTCTTCTTACCCTCCCTCTCTCCCTCTACCCTCTCTCCCTTTCCCTCTCTTCCTTTCACTCACTTCCCTCTCCCCCTTTCCCTCTCTTCCCTCTCCTCTCGTCTCCGTCTCTCTCTCCTCCATCCCCCTCTCTCTCTCCTCTCTCTCCTCTCTTCCCCTCTCTCTCTCTCCCCCTCTCTCTCCTCTCTCCCTCTCTTTACCCTCTCCTTTTTCTCCCTCTCCCCATCTCCCCCTCTGCCTGCTCTCCTCTCTCTCTCCCTCCCCTCTCTCTCCCCTCCATCCTTCGCTCTCGTCCTCCCCCCTCTTCTTACCCTCCCTCTACCCTCTCTCCCTTTCCCTCTCTCCATTTCCCTCACTTCCCTCTCTCCCTTTCCCTCTCTTCCCTCTCCTCTCTCCCCGTCTCCCTCTCTCTCTCCTCCATCCCCCTCTCTCTCTCCTCTCTCCCCCTCTCTCTCTCCTCTCTCCCCCTCTCTCTCTCTCCTCTCTCCCCCTCTCTCTCCTCTCTCCCTCTCTTTACCCTCTCCTTTTTCTCCCTCTCCCCATCTCCCCTCTCACCACTCAACACTCTACCCTCTCACCACTCATCACTACACTCCATCTCCAATCCCTCTCTCTCTCCTCACTCACCTCTCTCTCGCCTCTCTCCCCTCTCCTCACTCACCCCTCTCCTCACTCTCTCCAGGCCTGACTCTCTCCTCCCCTCTCACCACTCTCCCCTCTCACCACCACTCTCCCCTCTCAACACTACTCTCCTCACCACTCTCCCCTCTCCTAATTGCATTTTTTCACGGCCGCCTGGCCGTGACACCACATCAAAGGGCTTCTCCTCCCCTAATTATTTTTTTACGGCCGGCCGGCCGTACTTTAAGTTTCACGCCCGCCATACAACATACAACCACACATACAACCACATGCACAACCAAATCAGTGCACGCTTTCACCAGTCACACACACACCACAAGCCGTCGGTGCACGCTTTCACCAGGCACACACCACCAGCGTCAGTGCACGCTTTCACCAGGCACACACACCACCAGCTGTTAGTGCACGTTTCCACCAGGCACACACACCACCAGCCGGCAGTGCACACTTCCACCACTCGGCACCACCACAGCACCACTCAGCACCACTACAGCATCACTCAGGGGCACCACAACATCACTATGTGCTACAACAGCATCACTGAACGCCACAGCATCACTTGTCCCCAAAACAACATCACTCAGCGCCACCACAGTCCACCACCACATCCACCACCACATCCACCGCCACATCCACCACCACATCCACATCCACCGCATGCACCACCACCACATCCACCACATCCACATCCACTGCATCCACCACCACCACATCCACATCCACCACATCCACCACCACATCCACCACCACCTCCACCACCACATCCACCACCGCATCCACCACCCCATTCACCACCACCACCGCATCCACCAACACCACATCCACCACCACCACCACATCCACCACCGCATCCAACACCTCCACATTCACCACCACATCCACCACCACTTTCACCACACCCACCACCACCACATCCACCACACCCACCACCACCACATCCACCACCACATCCACCACACATCCACCAACCATCCACCAACACTTCCACCACCACCTCATCCTCCACCACCACATCCACCACCGCATCCACCACCACTGCATCCAACAACACCACATCCATGACCACCACCACATCCACCACCGCATCCACCACCACATCCACCAACACATCCACCACCACCATATCCCCCAGATCCATCACCACCACATCTATATGTGTGTGTGTGTGTGTGTGTGTGGCTCTGTGTGTGTGTAGGTGCAAATGCAATGTTCTTGGATTTTCGTCACAATAAAATACACTGAACATAATCTTCACAAAAGTTATTTACAAACGTTTAAGGTATTGCCATTATAAATTACAATAACTTTTATTTAAGTATTAATTATTTACAAAAATAAAAGCCATTGTTATTTGTAATATCAATACATCTAAGTCACGTAAATACAACACACATTGCATTACAAATGCTATAGGTGTCACATTTGCGAAAGTTAAAACTATTGACATTGTAACTGACAAAGCTATTAATTTTGCTATTTTCAAAACCAACACATAAATAAAAAAGTGTCATTTACAATAACAATCGCTCAAACTTTCCTAATGCGAGACCTATTGCATTTCCAATGCTTGTTAAGTAATGCATATATAAGCAAAGCATTTTCAGTGCTATCTGTCTGCAGGTTAACAACAGTAGCTAGGAATAGGGAGTATGCAGGTGATGTACAGCAAAATGTTGGACATGCCTGATTTTTTCCTAGCTTTACTTAACTTGCATATACGCCTGGAACTGTTAGGAATTTTCAATGAGACCCAAGGCTAGTCTATTAGATGTCATTTGAAGATACTCATTTGTGTTACCTTTCCTTAGACCGCAGAGGTATTGTCAACTGTATAGTGCAAACCTAGCTGAAAGGAAACAGAGCACTATTCCTATTAAAGGCAGCAATACAGTCAATGAGTTATTGAAGGGGTATCTGGATTCTGAGAATGGCAGTGAACAGTTACTGAATCGTAAAGGAAGGTGTTTTCAGCTCTTTCCTAAATTGGAAGAAGAATTGTGATGGGAGTCCAATGTGATGTGACAGTTGCTCCCCCAGGTCTAATATTTCAGTTACAAATCCATAACTAATTGTGGGGGCTGGAGTGCAATTAGGCCCTAATCTGTCTGGCACATCTGATGAGCCAGCAGGGTGAGTCTTCAAAATATACACCCTGGATCTTTTCGGTATTGCACTTGGCTTCTTCCAAAGGCCTTTGAGCATTCTTACTTTTCTCTTTATTTCAATGCATTCACATATTTTCAAAATATACTGTAGAGAAGTAAGTAACAGGTGATAGAGTTCAGGATTTCTGCATGAGCCTACTGCAGAGGTCTTATTTATCAACTTAAACTCATTCAAGGAGGGATGAGTTTACTGAATATAACTTACTTATGCCTACTATCCCTCCTGGGGTATAGGCCATCATCCCAGATTCTCCAGCCATCTCTGCCCTGGGCTTTTCTTTCAATTTGACTCCAGGTGTTACCCACCGTCTTGCAGTCAGCCTCGAGGAGGATGGATATGCATGGGGCTAGCTACCCCACCATGTAAAAAATCCTAGCTACAGAAATGTTACTGAATACAAGGCTACAAACATATTGGGAGCAAAAGAGGACAAACTAAATATTGCATTGCTTATTGTTGGAAAACAAATTTTGATTGATCTCTCTGTTTTCCCTCACACTCCTTCTCCTACCCATCCAACATGACCTGCTCACTATGATCAACCCCATAATGACTTGCCACTATTATCTATTTTGCACACAGACTTGACAATGTGCACTCACAAGCATTCTCGAGCCGCACAAAGAAAAAAAGAGGAAATATTGTTCCCAACCCTTTGAATAGCTCACCCTCTCATCCTACTTGCCGTTCATCATCTTTTCCCAGCATTTCAAACCTCACATCGCTGACTTCTCCAGCTCTCAACATACCCTCATCCAATTGCAACCCTTCCGCAAGCTCACCCTCTAACCCTACTCCCCCTTCCGCATGTTCCCTCTACATTCAATACTTTACACCTCTGTTTTCTGTCCCCTCGACACATCTTCAGTCAACTCCAACACCCCCTAATGTTCATCTTGCCCTTATTCACCCTCCTACTCACCCATCACCAAACACAACATCGACATCCTGATACTCACCGAAACCTGGCTCTATGATACCCCAAAAAGCATTCTTCCACCCATACCCCCCACTGCATTCTGAGAAGCGACCAGGAAGGCAAACATGTTGGAGGATCAGTGGTCTTATACGAAAACTCTCTCGGCTGCAGACTACTCCCCAACCTCCACAAAAAAGGAAAAACATCAGAAAATCGTAGAAAGACTGGCAGTGAGAACCTTAACTATTAACTCTATCAAAGCTTTGCACTGCAAGACAAGGGTACAAAGGCCACATCTCTACAACCAAGGCTTCACATATCAGATCCCTCCTTGATACGGCCAGGAGTAAACCGAAACACCTATTCAAGATAATTAATCAGTCAACAACCCTCCCTCCAACCACCCTCTTAAGGCTTTGGAGATCCTTTCAATAACTTTTGGGACAAAACAATCGAACACATTAGACAACATAATTCAGGAAATACTCCCTTGTAAGGCACCACAGCCATGTGTTCTTTCTTCCCAATCTCTAAGGCAGGTCTACTAAGAACTCTATCAAAGGTGAAACCCTCCAACCACCTTTGTGATTCAATTCCATGCTCCATCAGTAAATCCCTAGCCAAACTACTTCTTCCCTTTTCGACAACCCTGGTTAACTCATCTTTGGATCACAGCTCGTTCCCAGACTTATAAAGAAAAGTTAAATTTCTCCTCTCCTTAAAAAACAATCTCCAACCCTGTGACATCAACAACTTCCACTCAGTATCCACCCTGCGCCTCTTAGGCAAGGTGATTGAAAGTTGTTTAGCCTCCCAACTGTCATCCCACATCCAGTACAACAACCGTCTTGACTCCCTTCAATTCGGATTTCACCAGGGTCACAGCACTGAGACTTCCTAACTAACCACTCCCAAATTGTAAAATTTGGGAATTCTTTCTCAGATCCAGCCACCCTGTAACAAGGGATCTGCCAAGGCTTGATTGTCTTGAAAATACTTTTTAACTTCTACTTCGAAACCCTCTCCGCAATCCTCAGGAACTCAGGAGTCCTCTTCCACATCTACGCCAATGACACCCAAATCTATTTGAAGGGCTCATGCCTAGAAGACTGCATCCACTTAATCAACTCCATGAATAGAATTCAAATTTGAATGGCTAATAACCACCCCAAACTAAATCCAGCAAAACCAGAATTTCTTCTAATTTCTCCAGAGAAAGCAAGCTAGCCGATCCAAGATTAGATGGATCCCTTCCTGAGCCTGGAAGGCCACCCCTCCATCATTCAGAATGCCAAATCTCTGGGATTCACTCTCCACAGATGTATGAACCTCTAGAACCATACCTCCTCCATGGCTAAGAGTGCCTGTTTCCAGCTAAGGCTTCTTTGGAGAATGAGGAATCTCATCCCAGCACACAACCTTAACTCTGTTGTCCAGGGACTTCTCTAAATTCAAATACGAAATTGCAATACTTTCTGGCATTCCCAAAGTTCACCTAGATCTTCTCAGCAGTCCTACATGCGGCAGCCTGCTTCATTACAGGCCACAAGAAATTCAACCACATCTGCCTCATTCTCCACTCCCTTCAGTGGCTTCCCATAGAAGCGAGAGCTCAATTTAAAATTGACTGCATTACTCATAAAGCTCTGCACTCCTCTTTACCTTTGTTTCTCTCGGCGAAACTGAAAATCTCAGGTGATGGCTGAGACTCACGAAATGCTAAATTTCCCTTCCTCGAATCTCCACCTTGAAGCACGAGCAATACATGAGCTAGTTGTTCTCCTGAACGCCACAAGATTATGGAACTCTCTACTACCCAGCCTCTGCCTGACTATGTCATGACACCTTCAAAACAAACTCTTCTCTTTGAACCACTCCTGACTTAACCCCTTAAGGTTTTGCCAATTGCAGATCATCCTCAACCAGCACCAACAACTGATGTTCATCTAGTGGTATTATACCACCTGCTTGTCACTGCTATGCGTCAATAAACACGTGTAAAGTACTCGACCAAATGGGAAGGCTAACCTGGTGTTCTCTCCACGCTTAATGTACATCTATATTTGCTATTAGAAATTGATATGTTCTGCTGTATTGCAAAGTACTCTGATGCCAATGGCTGTAGGCTGTAGGAAGGGGACTATGGTTACCTGAGATTTTTGCCTACTGTTTAGCTGGTTTTCGACTTAGTTGGCCTGGGATCCTGCTAATCAGGGCCCCAGGCTATCTGCTCTCTCTGTAAAATGGACTCCATGTACTTTAGGTACATCTCCAATTGGGTATTGGGTATTGGGTCACCTTATGAGCCCCTGTACAGTGTACTATAGGTACCCAGGGCATAGGTGCATCCAAGGCCTACCAGGGGCTGCAGCCTGTATTATGCCACCCCTCGCTGGCCACTCACATTAACCCAACTGGCTGATCACTCAGCTGGGGCAAGGTCGTGTAATCACCCCTTGCTCAGATATAGTATTCCTATATCTAACCTTATATCTAGACACAGATATACCTATAAGTCACTCCTATGGCAGGCCTTAATAATCCTGGAGGCAGAGTGCTTGGTTTTATGTGAGATGGTGCTCTAGCATTAGCTGAGCCTGTCTGCAGCTTTCGGAACCATGTCCTTATAGCTGTTCTAGGATATTGCCGTACCATATACTCGTAAGTGCATTATGAACCTTGCGGTTAAATGCTAACTCTGGTTTGGCTTTACCAAAACATGTCGAGTAAGGTGTCATACGTTTTGGAATACTACCCCCTCGCCAGTTCTGGCGACGGGGTTAACATTGCACCCTTCTAGAGGGAGAAGACATGTTGTTCCTACTAATCCCCGTTAAAGTTAACCAGAGCCTCAGTATCACAAAATGGATGCTGCTGCCACAGACACAAGTCTGACCTCCTGCTGCTGGGAGTCCTTCCAGCGAGGGAGGCTTGGACAATGGGTTTCCTGTCTTGGGAGGCGCTAGCACTACCCCAGACAGGCTATAGTGTATTGGGGCAGGGAGGGCTGAAAGAAATGAGACACTGCCTGGGGCACACAAGGTGTCCCATGCACAGTCCAGTTAAAACCGGTGCTGGGGCACTCCAGCCCCAACTCTGGTGCGAAACTGGACAAAGGGAAATGGGTGTAACCAACCCCTTCCCTGGTCCCACCCATAGGAGGGACCTAGCAGGTAATCCAGCCCCTAGATTTGGTATATAGGTAGCAGCTGAGTCCCAAGACTTTAGATTTTATCCTGACTGAAACTCTGAAATGAAACTCTGGAACTTCGACGATCTACTTTACAAAAAGACGACTGAAGAATCTCCCTTGTGGTCAAGGAGTGACCACTCTGCACAAGCAGGCACCATCCAGTGCTCAATGGCTTGCTTTGTCGATGCTCCCACTAGAGCCCGAGCACAGAGCCTGACAAGAACCAGACTTCCAGACTTCCAACAGCCCGATCCACAGTCCCAGCAGAACTGAGACCCGGGAGGCGACGAGAGACGTGGGACCGGCTATCTTGAAAAGTCTGCAACTTGCTAATTGTGCAGCACCCGAGGCACCCTCGAAGCTGTGCATTGGGGATTGAGAAGGCTCAGCCCGAGCATCATCTGCACCGAAGATCAGCCCTGCACACTCCACGAGTTCTGCGTGGGGCCCTTCTGCATTTTCCTGCTCGACGCGTCTGCCCTGTCACATGCCTGTTGGCTAGTGGCCATCTTGGCGATGAACCTTTGAATTTACACCGCTAGTCTGGTTGCTCCAGACTGGCCCCTGGTTCCCTGAAAAGAAGCAGCCCATCAGACCTTGCTGGTCTGATTAAGAAGCCAACTTCGATTCCTGTGTGGGTTGCCTTTGCCAAGGCTTGTTGACTCCAATACGGAAGCCGACACCGCCGACAGCGAGAGCCTTTGTGGGACAGTCTGTGCCTGACTCCTGGTTGTCGTCGACGCCTCCTGGTCCATGTGGCTGCAGAGACAAGCTTCACAACATCACCTGATTGCTTCACGACATCGCCTGGTTCCTTCCTGGTTTCTTCCTGGTCACTGGCTAGTGACCCAGACTCTGTCCCCTCTGCTTTCAGGTCCTCTTCATCTTCGATCCACCCTTGGATCCACCCGGACACTTCTCTCCTGGTCGCCTGCAGCATCTTTCTTCCAGGCTCCATAGGATTCAGCGACTAAACCCGACACACTTTGACACCTATGCACCCGCTTCCTGTGGGTGAGGTAATGCAAGTACTCCGGTGCTCCTGTGTGTATTGACTATCCAGCTGTCTAGGTTTCAAGTAACTTTCTCTGAGTCCAGTCAGAAGTGTCCTAATAGAACTAGTTTCCATCTTTTATGTTCCCATTCATTCTCTATGGTAACCCGCGTGTGTGTTTAGACACTGCACATGCATCCGGTGGGCCTCCTGCTTCCTATCTCTTGGTAGCTCAGCGTAGCCCCAGCGATGCCCTAGGCCTATCCACATTCTGTGTAGTGGTCCTTATACCACTATTTTAGTATATGGTTTAGCGTGCAGCTAGGGCCCTAATGTATTTTATGCAACTTAATGTATTTTAATTGAATATCTTGCATTGTGCTCGTGCCTCTTGATGAAATTTGATTTATCAAGCGCATGGCTGCCCGAGAGCGTCCCAGCGCTGCAGAACAAAGAGCAGACTGAAGAAGATACCGTTAATTAGGGATCACTGGGAAAGAGAAACATTTTAAGAAGCTTCTGGAACTTCAGATGGCTGAGTTCAGTTCGAATAATGCCAGGGAGGGCATTCCACAGCATTGCTGCATTAACCAAGAATCGATGGCCCCCCGAGCGCGCCTTCCTCACTCTGGGGACCTTAACCAGATTTACGAGGTCAGAACGGAGAGTCCGAGAAGCTTTGTAAGGACAGATCAAATTCCTAAGAATAGGGGGTCCCTTACCCTCAAGTGACTTGTGGGTTATGCAGAGAGATTTACATTTTATTCTTTCACGGATCGGCAACCAGTGAAGAAATCTCAGTGCAGGCCTGGACGAGGATCTTATTGAGGAGCCGGTGAGCACCCGAGCTGCTGAGTTCGGAACACGTGGGAGGGTGTTGATGGTTGCTTCGGGTGCCGCCAAAAACAGGGCATTGCTATAGTCCAGTCTGGATAATATTAACCCCTGGATTAGCAGTTTCCTAGAGTGGAAAGGCAGGAGTGGAACAACCTTCCGCACAGACCGGAGTAGGCCATAACATATGCCTGCTGTTTTCTTCGCTTGTGTCCTGAAAGTCAGGTCTCGCTCAAACCACACCCCTAGGCTTTTAATTTCGTCTTTCGGGGCGGGAAGATCACCTGGACAGGGGGGCCAGATGGATTTGGGTAAAGATGTTAATTGGTGGCCCAGGAGCATAAGCTCTGTTTTGGCTCCATTCAGTTTGAGCCGAGAGCTGGTCATCCAGGAATAAATTCCCGAGAGACAGGCAAATAGATTTTCCGACCACCTCTCTTGTTGGGCTAGCGAGACGACTAGTTGGGTGTCGTCCGCATAGGTGACTATTTTAATCCCAAAAGGATTAACCACATCCTCCAGTGGGGCCATATAAACGTTGAAAAGAGTAGTGCTCAATGAAGAGCCCTGAGGTACTCCACAGTGGAGTGGGATGGATTTAGAAAGTGCGCTGCCTTCCCAGATCTGAAAGGTTCGGTTGCTCAAAAAAGATGAGCCATTGCAGAGCCATGCCCGATACTCCCAGTCTAGCGAGGCGCTGACTTAAAATTCCATGGTCCACCGTGTCAAAAGCTGCACTTAGATCCAGGAGGATAGCAATCGCAGATCCCCCTGAATCCAAGATGCATCTTGCCTCTTCCGCCACCGCTATCAGGGCAGAGTCGGTGCCCTGACCCGGGCGGAAGCCCGTTTGGGAGTTACGCAGCAGCTTGTTGTTTTCCAAAAAGGAGGAGATCTGCTGCTTAACTATTTTCTCTGCGATTTTACTAAGGCCAGGTAATAACGATATTGGACGCAAGTCAAGAGGATCGAGCCCTGTTTTTTTCAGAAGGGCCTTCACCATGACCTGCTTCCAGCTAGGAGGGACAGCACCACGGGTGAGGGAGGCATTTAAGAGTTCAGTTGCTAGAGGGGCAATGACATCTGAAATCCGCTTAAGAATATACATAGGCGCGGGATCAGACGGGGAGCCACTTTTCATAGAGGACAGAACTTTGCGAAAAACTTCCCTGGATATACAGGTAAAAGAGTCCAGGAAAGGGCCAGGGATAGGACAATGGGTAGGGGCAGAGTGGTCATCAGAATCAGAAGGTGACACACTATTTGGTAAACTTTCTAAAAAAAATTAGATTTTAGTGTAAAAAAAGTCCGCTAATTGGTTACATCTTGCTTCTGAGGTCTCAAGCCTGATTGGAGGGGAGGGTACCTTAAGGAGTTCTTTTACTATCTTAAAAGATTCCCTGGACGAGTTAGCAGCCGTTTTGATTTTCTCTTCGAAAAAGGCAGCCTGGGCTTTTTTCAGGGATGCTTTATAAAGCCTCATGACAGATTGATAATCCGCTTTATTGTTGGAATCCCAGTCTTTTCCCCATATGTGTTCTAATTTTTTGCATGTTTTACTAAGATCTCTGAGTTCTGTTGTATACCATGGTGATTTAAAGACACGACTCTTCTTTGTTAAACTTTTTCTGAATAGTACCACATCTAGGGAACTAAACAGCCAGCTTTGAAAGTTTATATCCACCACTAGTGTATCTGGATCCGGCATGGGAGCTGTTTGTTCGAGTGTCAGGGTCAGGCTCTCCAAGGATAGCTTAGACCAAGCCCTCTCTAAGGTGCGAGGAGCTGTAGCACATGGTGAATCCGTGCAGATTTTCCATGCAAACGGGACCAAAAAATGATCGGACCATGGGAGAGGGGGGCTAGAATCCAACTGAGTAATATTAGAAAATATTGGGTCCAGAAGGTGTCCTTTGGAGTGAGTGGCCTCTTTATTTATAAGATTAAGCTTAAAAGATTTGAAGTCGAGCCTAAGATCAGCTGCCACCTTATCATCAGAGTCATCAAAATGTAGATTTAGAACTCCTAATATAATAAAATTGGTGATGACGCAGCTGCGGCTATGGTAATGTCTAGAAGGGATCCTATGAACTGTCTTATAGAGCCCGGAGGGCGATAGATAAGGAGACCTGACAGGGAATTATTGGGGGGTAATTTGAATGATGAAAGGAATAATTTTTGAATCAGCTATACAGCTATCTTCAATCCTGCAAGAAAACCTGTCTTTGTGGACTATGGCAAGCCCACCTCCCTTCCCATGCGACCTGTGTTGTCATTGCATTAGGAAACCATCCGGAAGGGCACTAGCGATATCAAACTCCGAATTGGGAGATAACCATGTCTCTGTTAAAAACAATATATCCAGATTGGCATCCTGGATCATTAGATTGACCTCTAGCGCATGCTTAGGTAGTGATCAGCAGTTCAGAAGTGCCATGCTAAGATGACTCAAGGCCTGTTCACCAGTTGTCTTTACCGGGAAGATCACCCAGACAGGGGGGCCAGATGGATTTGGGTAAAGATGTTAATTGGTGTTAATTGGTGGCCCAGGAGCATAAGCTCTGTTTTGGCTCCATTCAGTTTGAGCCGAGAGCTGGTCATCCAGGAATAAATTCCCGAGAGACAGGCACATAGATTTTCCGAGCACCTCTCTTGTTGGGATAGCGAGACGACTAGTTGGGTGTCGTCCGCATAGGTGACTATTTTAATCCCAAAAGGATTAACCACATCCTCCAGTGGGGCCATATAAACGTTGAAAAGAGTAGTGCTCAATGAAGAGCCCTGAGGTACTCCACAGTGGAGTGGGATGGATTTAGAAAGTGCGCTGCCTTCCCAGATCTGAAAGGTTCGGTTGCTCAAAAAAGATGAGCCATTGCAGAGCCATGCCCGATACTCCCAGTCTAGCGAGGCGCTGACTTAAAATTCCATGGTCCACCGTGTCAAAAGCTGCACTTAGATCCAGGAGGATAGCAATCGCAGATCCCCCTGAATCCAAGATGCATCTTGCCTCTTCCGCCACCGCTATCAGGGCAGAGTCGGTGCCCTGACCCGGGCGGAAGCCCGTTTGGGAGTTACGCAGCAGCTTGTTGTTTTCCAAAAAGGAGGAGAGCTGCTGCTTAACTATTTTCTCTGCGATTTTACTAAGGCCAGGTAATAACGATATTGGACGCAAGTCAAGAGGATCGAGCCCTGTTTTTTTCAGAAGGGCCTTCACCATGACCTGCTTCCAGCTAGGAGGGACAGCACCACGGGTGAGGGAGGCATTTAAGAGTTCAGTTGCTAGAGGGGCAATGACATCTGAAATCCGCTTAAGAATATACATAGGCGCGGGATCAGACGGGGAGCCACTTTTCATAGAGGACAGAACTTTGCGAAAAACTTCCCTGGATATACAGGTAAAAGAGTCCAGGAAAGGGCCAGGGATAGGACAATGGGTAGGGGCAGAGTGGTCATCAGAATCAGAAGGTGACACACTATTTGGTAAACTTTCTAAAAAAAATTAGATTTTAGTGTAAAAAAAGTCCGCTAATTGGTTACATCTTGCTTCTGAGGTCTCAAGCCTGATTGGAGGGGAGGGTACCTTAAGGAGTTCTTTTACTATCTTAAAAGATTCCCTGGACGAGTTAGCAGCCGTTTTGATTTTCTCTTCGAAAAAGGCAGCCTGGGCTTTTTTCAGGGATGCTTTATAAAGCCTCATGACAGATTGATAATCCGCTTTATTGTTGGAATCCCAGTCTTTTCCCCATATGTGTTCTAATTTTTTGCATGTTTTACTAAGATCTCTGAGTTCTGTTGTATACCATGGTGATTTAAAGACACGACTCTTCTTTGTTAAACTTTTTCTGAATAGTACCACATCTAGGGAACTAAACAGCCAGCTTTGAAAGTTTATATCCACCACTAGTGTATCTGGATCCGGCATGGGAGCTGTTTGTTCGAGTGTCAGGGTCAGGCTCTCCAAGGATAGCTTAGACCAAGCCCTCTCTAAGGTGCGAGGAGCTGTAGCACATGGTGAATCCGTGCAGATTTTCCATGCAAACGGGACCAAAAAATGATCGGACCATGGGAGAGGGGGGCTAGAATCCAACTGAGTAATATTAGAAAATATTGGGTCCAGAAGGTGTCCTTTGGAGTGAGTGGCCTCTTTATTTATAAGATTAAGCTTAAAAGATTTGAAGTCGAGCCTAAGATCAGCTGCCACCTTATCATCAGAGTCATCAAAATGTAGATTTAGAACTCCTAATATAATAAAATTGGTGATGACGCAGCTGCGGCTATGGTAATGTCTAGAAGGGATCCTATGAACTGTCTTATAGAGCCCGGAGGGCGATAGATAAGGAGACCTGACAGGGAATTATTGGGGGGTAATTTGAATGATGAAATGAATAATTTTTGAATCAGCTATACAGCTATCTTCAATCCTGCAAGAAAACCTGTCTTTGTGGACTATGGCAAGCCCACCTCCCTTCCCATGCGACCTGTGTTGTCATTGCATTAGGAAACCATCCGGAAGGGCACTAGCGATATCAAACTCCGAATTGGGAGATAACCATGTCTCTGTTAAAAACAATATATCCAGATTGGCATCCTGGATCATTAGATTGACCTCTAGCGCATGCTTAGGTAGTGATCAGCAGTTCAGAAGTGCCATGCTAAGATGACTCAAGGCCTGTTCACCAGTTGTCTTTACCGGGAAGATCACCCAGACAGGGGGGCCAGATGGATTTGGGTAAAGATGTTAATTGGTGTTAATTGGTGGCCCAGGAGCATAAGCTCTGTTTTGGCTCCATTCAGTTTGAGCCGAGAGCTGGTCATCCAGGAATAAATTCCCGAGAGACAGGCACATAGATTTTCCGAGCACCTCTCTTGTTGGGATAGCGAGACGACTAGTTGGGTGTCGTCCGCATAGGTGACTATTTTAATCCCAAAAGGATTAACCACATCCTCCAGTGGGGCCATATAAACGTTGAAAAGAGTAGGGCTCAATGAAGAGCCCTGAGGTACTCCACAGAGGAGTGGGATGGATTTAGAAAGTACGCTGCCTTCCCAGATCTGAAAGGTTCGGTTGCTCAAAAAAGATGAGAGCCATTGCAGAGCCATGCCCGATACTCCCAGTCTAGCGAGGCGCTGACTTAAAATTCCATGGTCCACATTGTCTAAAGCTGCACTTAGATCCAGGAGGATCGCAACCGCAGATCCCCCTGAATCCAAGATGCATCTTGCCTCTTCCGCCACCGCTATCAGGGCAGAGTCGGTGCCCTGACCCGGGCGGAAGCCCGTTTGGGAGTTACGCAGCAGCTTGTTGTTTTCCAAAAAGGAGGAGAGCTGCTGCTTAACTATTTTCTCTGCGATTTTACTAAGGCCAGGTAATAACGATATTGGACGCAAGTCAAGAGGATCGAGCCCTGTTTTTTTCAGAAGGGCCTTCACCATGACCTGCTTCCAGCTAGGAGGGACAGCACCACGGGTGAGGGAGGCATTTAAGAGTTCAGTTGCTAGAGGGGCAATGACATCTGAAATCCGCTTAAGAATATACATAGGCGCGGGATCAGACGGGGAGCCACTTTTCATAGAGGACAGAACTTTGCGAAAAACTTCCCTGGATATACAGGTAAAAGAGTCCAGGAAAGGGCCAGGGATAGGACAATGGGTAGGGGCAGAGTGGTCATCAGAATCAGAAGGTGACACACTATTTGGTAAACTTTCTAAAAAAAATTAGATTTTAGTGTAAAAAAAGTCCGCTAATTGGTTACATCTTGCTTCTGAGGTCTCAAGCCTGATTGGAGGGGAGGGTACCTTAAGGAGTTCTTTTACTATCTTAAAAGATTCCCTGGACGAGTTAGCAGCCGTTTTGATTTTCTCTTCGAAAAAGGCAGCCTGGGCTTTTTTCAGGGATGCTTTATAAAGCCTCATGACAGATTGATAATCCGCTTTATTGTTGGAATCCCAGTCTTTTCCCCATATGTGTTCTAATTTTTTGCATGTTTTACTAAGATCTCTGAGTTCTGTTGTATACCATGGTGATTTAAAGACACGACTCTTCTTTGTTAAACTTTTTCTGAATAGTACCACATCTAGGGAACTAAACAGCCAGCTTTGAAAGTTTATATCCACCACTAGTGTATCTGGATCCGGCATGGGAGCTGTTTGTTCGAGTGTCAGGGTCAGGCTCTCCAAGGATAGCTTAGACCAAGCCCTCTCTAAGGTGCGAGGAGCTGTAGCACATGGTGAATCCGTGCAGATTTTCCATGCAAACGGGACCAAAAAATGATCGGACCATGGGAGAGGGGGGCTAGAATCCAACTGAGTAATATTAGAAAATATTGGGTCCAGAAGGTGTCCTTTGGAGTGAGTGGCCTCTTTATTTATAAGATTAAGCTTAAAAGATTTGAAGTCGAGCCTAAGATCAGCTGCCACCTTATCATCAGAGTCATCAAAATGTAGATTTAGAACTCCTAATATAATAAAATTGGTGATGACGCAGCTGCGGCTATGGTAATGTCTAGAAGGGATCCTATGAACTGTCTTATAGAGCCCGGAGGGCGATAGATAAGGAGACCTGACAGGGAATTATTGGGGGGTAATTTGAATGATGAAATGAATAATTTTTGAATCAGCTATACAGCTATCTTCAATCCTGCAAGAAAACCTGTCTTTGTGGACTATGGCAAGCCCACCTCCCTTCCCATGCGACCTGTGTTGTCATTGCATTAGGAAACCATCCGGAAGGGCACTAGCGATATCAAACTCCGAATTGGGAGATAACCATGTCTCTGTTAAAAACAATATATCCAGATTGGCATCCTGGATCATTAGATTGACCTCTAGCGCATGCTTAGGTAGTGATCAGCAGTTCAGAAGTGCCATGCTAAGATGACTCAAGGCCTGTTCACCAGTTGTCTTTACCGGGAAGATCACCCAGACAGGGGGGCCAGATGGATTTGGGTAAAGATGTTAATTGGTGTTAATTGGTGGCCCAGGAGCATAAGCTCTGTTTTGGCTCCATTCAGTTTGAGCCGAGAGCTGGTCATCCAGGAATAAATTCCCGAGAGACAGGCACATAGATTTTCCGAGCACCTCTCTTGTTGGGATAGCGAGACGACTAGTTGGGTGTCGTCCGCATAGGTGACTATTTTAATCCCAAAAGGATTAACCACATCCTCCAGTGGGGCCATATAAACGTTGAAAAGAGTAGGGCTCAATGAAGAGCCCTGAGGTACTCCACAGAGGAGTGGGATGGATTTAGAAAGTACGCTGCCTTCCCAGATCTGAAAGGTTCGGTTGCTCAAAAAAGATGAGAGCCATTGCAGAGCCATGCCCGATACTCCCAGTCTAGCGAGGCGCTGACTTAAAATTCCATGGTCCACATTGTCTAAAGCTGCACTTAGATCCAGGAGGATCGCAACCGCAGATCCCCCTGAATCCAAGATGCATCTTGCCTCTTCCGCCACCGCTATCAGGGCAGAGTCGGTGCCCTGACCCGGGCGGAAGCCCGTTTGGGAGTTACGCAGCAGCTTGTTGTTTTCCAAAAAGGAGGAGAGCTGCTGGTTAACCATTTTCTCTGCGATTTTACTAAGGCCAGGTAATAACGATATTGGACGGAAGTTGGTCAAGTCAAGAGGATCGAGCCCTGGTTTTTTTAGAAGGGCCTTCACCATGGCCTGCTTCCAGCTAGGAGGGACAGCACCACGGGTGAGGGAGGCATTTAAGAGTTCAGTTGCTACAGGGGCAATGACGTCTGAAAACCGCTTAAGAATATACATAGGCGCGGGATCAGACGGGGAGCCACTATTCATAGAGGACAAACCTTTGCGAAAGTCTTCCCTGGATATACAGGTAAAAGAGTCCAGGAAAGGGCCAGGGATAGGACAATGGGTAGGGGCAGAGTGGTCATCAAAATCAGAAGGTGACACACTATTTGGTAAACTTTCTGAGAAATTTTGGATTTTAGTGTCAAAAAAGTCCGCTAAATGGTTACATCTTGCTTCTGAGGTCTCAAGCCTGATTGGAGGGGAGGGTACCTTAAGGAGTTCTTTTACTATCTTAAAAGATTCCCTTGCCGAGTTAGCAGCCGTTTTGATTTTCTCTTCGAAAAAGGCCGCCTGGGCTTTTTTCAGGGATGCTTTATAAAGCCTCATGACAGATTGATAATCCGCTTTATTGTTGGAATCCCAGTCTTTTCATCATACGCGTTCTAATTTTTTGCATGTTTTTCTAAGATCTCTGAGTTCTGTTGTATACCATGGTGATTTAAAGACACTACTCTTCTTTGTTAAACTTTTTCTGAATAGTACCACATCTAGGGAACTAAACAGCCAGCTTTGAAAGTTTATATCCACCACTAGTGTATCTGGATCCGGCATGGGAGTTTTTTGTTCGAGTGTCAGGGTGAGGCTCTCCAAGGATAGCTTAGACCAAGGCCTCTCTAAGGTGCGAGGAGCTGTAGCACATGGTGAATCCGTGCAGATTTTCCATGCAAACGGGACCAAAAAATTATCGGACCATGGGAGAGGGGGGCTAGAATCCAACTGAGTAATATTAGAAAATATTGGGTCCAGAAGGTGTCCTTTGGAGTGAGTGGCCTCTTTATTTATAAGATTAAGCTTAAAAGATTTGAAGTCGAGCCTAAGATCAGCTGCCACCTTATCATCAGAGTCATCAAAATGTAGATTTAGATCTCCTAATATAATAACATTTGGTGATGACACAGCTGCGGCTATGGTAATGTCTAGAAGGGATCCTATGAACTGTCTTATAGAGCCCGGAGGGCGATAGATAAGGAGACCTGACAGGGAATTATTAGGGGTAATTTGAATGATGAAATGAATCATTTCTGAGCCAGCTATACAGCTATCTTCAATCCTACAAGAAAACCTGTCTTTGTGGACTATGGCAAGCCCATCTCCCTTCCCATGCGACCTGTGTTGGCATTGCATTAGGAAACCATCCGGAAGGGCACTAGCGATATCAAACTCCGAATTGGGAGATAACCATGTCTCTGTTAAAAACAATATATCCAGATTGGCATCCTGGATCATTAGATTGAGCTCTAGAGCATGCTTAGGTAGTGATCGGCAGTTCAGAAGTGCCATGCTAAGATGACTCAAGGCCTGTTCACCAGTTGTCTTTACCTGGGTGATTTGAGGACACAACTTACATTGCCTGAATTGGCTATCTGACCTCTCAAGCTGACCACATAGCGAGCCTACCTTTTGTCTCAGCTGTATGAGCTCATCCCTGGAATATATCCTGCGGTGAAGGAGGGGAACCGATAGAGTTTTAGGCCCTAAGCCCGGTCTGGCCCGGACGGGCACAGACGGGCTTGCCTCTGGCGCGCCTCTGGCGCGCCATCATCGCGCCTGCTGTGCCCGCCCGCTGCGCGGACGGGAAGTGACATTCATTTTGTAGTGTCTGGGCCGCCAATCCCCCGAACACTAGTGCGCTAACGTCTACCTCTCCTAAGATGGCGCCCGAAGTCTGCGCCCGTGGGGAAGCTACCTGGAACCAAGCAGAGCCCTAAATCGGCCACCGGTTACCAAATGAGCAGTGAGGAGGTACCCACAAGATCGAAATACGAACAGGTATGAGCACAATATGTGATTTTTTAAAAGTAAAGTAAAAGCACCAAAATGCGTGATTTAAAAATAAAAGCAGCCTAAGAGCTGGAAAGAGCTATGACTGCGTGTGTGTGCCCTGACTCCCGGCTTTTCGCCTCAGGAGCTCTAAGTTCTCATGTGGTTCGCGTGGCCTTGCTAATCCAGTTTGTAGTGTCTGGGCCGCCAATCGCCCGAACACTAGTGCGCTAACGTTTACCTCTCCTAAAATGGCACCCGAAGTCTGCGCCCGTGGGGAAGCTACCTGGAACCAAGTAGAGCCCTAAAACCGCCCCCGGTTACCAAATGAGCAGTGAGGAGGTACCCACAAGATCGAAATATGAACAGGTATGAGCACAATACGTGATTTTTAAAAGTAAAGTAAAAGCACCAAAATGCGTGATTTAAAAATAAAAGCAGCCTAAGAGCTGGAAAGAGCTATGACTGCGTGTGTGTGCCCTGACCCCTGGCTTTTCGCCTCAGGAGCCCTAAGTTCTCATGAACTCATGCTCATGCTCATGCTGAGAGTCCACAATGTGACGGACCACCCAATGAGCTGATGCCTGAAGGGAGTTCAACCAACAAGATAATCATCGGAAATGCTATTTCCGTGTGTTGAATGGAGTGTGTGGTGCAGACATGAGGTCAGCGACCCAATAGAGCTGACTGTAAACAGAGCTAAAAGAGAAGCAGGTAAGGGAAGATGTCAGATATGACTGATATGGGCATGGGGACATCAACAGGACACTATGCTGAAACACCACAGCCAAAAATGGAGGGAGGAAAAAGGAAGAGAAATGATGGGGGCAAGGTCTTTCAAGAAGAGGATTAGAGGGGACTAAAAGGAGATAGCCTAGAGACCGTTAGGCATGTGGGCCACAGGAAGCAGCAGCCCACGCTAGACTGGGCCATGGCAGGGGAGGGGCCATTCTATATACAGAGGGGGAATTCCAAAAGAAGTTACATTGGCTGCATCCTTATACAGTAGAAACATTTGCAGTAGGTTACATCTTCTCTGAATAATAAGTACATTACATTGATTTTCAAAGTTTTCCATTTCTTAAATATTGTATTTTCATGTGATTCTCCACTAGGCAATGTTTACTGCGTGCGAACTGGGTGTCTTTGACCTGTTACAGCAGTCAGGTATCCCCCTGACCTCGGCCGCCATTGCTGATCGTCTGCACGCCAGTGCTGATGGAATGGAAAGGTTGCTCTGCGCATGTGTGGGATTACAACTCCTGGAAATCGAGATGAACAGAATGGAAGGTAGTAACCATATAAATATGCGAGGTTTGGCTAAACTAAACATTGCAATGTCTATCACTTGATTACAAATATAGAAGTTGTAATATCAGGAAAAAATTGTAACAGAGTATCCACTTTTCCAAACTCTAAATCACCCCTTTAGTATGTGGTGCATATGTGGAGATCTTGTAACTAAAGTTTCACATTGAAGGTTGCCTTTATTAACTGCCCCATATGTAACTTTGTACAACCCGCATTTGGTATTTGCAATTAACAAAATTCATTTTGTTTTCTTCTTCAAATTATGGAGCATATTCTCGAGGAACTATCGCAGAGTTAACGACACTTTATCGCAACCAAAGTTACGATAAATGTATCACCCCATTCACAAGCTGGGGCTAACAGCCCATAGCAGCAGTTTACCTTCGATAGCAGCCGCAAAACAAATCACCACAGATGACCCCCGCAACTATTGCTAATGAGATGCAGAGTAGGCGTTCCCGTGCAAAAAGCAGGACAACACCACTTCGCAACATTCTCAACAACCAGCCAGATCGGCAATACAACCACACAACATGCGATAAGATGCGTTAGCAGCAGGAAACTAACACCTGCTCTGACCTGGTGTAAAGTCGGACCACAGCCTGTACCCGAAAAGGAAGCCCAGCCCAGAGCCACACCTGAAGGGCAACAGATGCCATGGAGCCACTGATCATGCAGGCCGGACACCCAAGAGGGCCACAACACCCACTGCCACAACCACCAGGATCCCCCACCCCCTGGCCCCCCGGAAAAAGACATGCCACATCAACTAAACAGAATCATGTACCAAATATTCCACCTGCTGTTGCACAATCACATCTGGTGACATGCATGTGTCGTCATAAAAATGAGCATCACACATTCACCTTTGAATCAACAAATGAAAATGTATTCAAATAAACACAGATCAGAAATGAAGACACATGGCGGCTCCCCTCGGGACAACCCGTAGGTCACAGACTGTCAGACAAAAATCATGATGAGAAGGTGTGTCTTGATTGTGTGGTGTTCTCGTCAAAGTTCCACAATAACAGGGGTGGCCATTTTAAAGAGGTTTGGACTAGGTAAAGTTAAAAGTATTAAAGAAGATCCACTGGGACGATGGGTTATTGCGGAACTCAAACTTGGGAGACCGATCATTACTATTTGTTTGGTCTATGCTTCTACTGTCGACGACCCCACAGTATTACATCAATTAAGTGTGGAGTTAGCTTTATGGTCACCTAATGTAATATTATGCGGGGACTTTAACTTGCATTTGGATGAAACATTTGATATCTACGGAAATACTCCATATGCAGGGAGAAAGAAGAATGTATTTAAAGCAGTTAAGGGGATTGTTCAAGAATATAGATTGATAGATGTGGGGTATGAAAAAAGGGGGGGAACTTTTGGATGTACTTTCTTTTCTGCCCCCCATCAAAGACACTTCAGGCTAGACTATTTTTTTGTTGCTAAGACATTACATAATGAACTTGCTCAAATGGAATATAGGGTGTTACCAAAAATTATATATCGGACCATAACCCCATCACTCTTAGCTTTGACTTAAACATTCTACCCACCCCTCGGCCGTGGTCTTTTGATCGTAAGCTCCTGTTTGATTTATCCTACGTTGAGTATATGAATACCTGGATTCCTGAGTTTTTTTCTAATAACAAGGGATCTGCTTCTGCAGAAGTAGTTTGGGATACATTTAAGTGTGGGGTTCAAGGAGAAACATTGAGCTTTTCAATAAGAAAACAGAGGGAGACTAGAAAGAAAGAGGAAACAGAAATGAATAATCTAAGACTGTTGGAGATTCGTCTTATGCAGGCTTGTAACAAGGGACTAACTACAGATACTATTATTAAGGAACTACTGGCTCTTAAGGTTAAGATTCATCAAGGATTTGCTTTAAAGTTTGCTCAGCAAATTGCTGCTTTCCGAACGGAGGTTTATGAAGTAGGAGAAAATTCAGGAAAATATTTGGCCAAGAGGGCAAGGCAGAAAGCGGTGTTTGCTAGCATTGATAAAATTAATAATATTGCAGGGACGACGGTTAACAAAATAGATGATATACTCAAAGTGTTTTGTGATTTCTATTCCAAACTATACGCTGAGGATGTTGTGGGAGACTGTTCAGACCAGATTACTCAATTTATTGAATCAGTTTTGAATGATATCTTACCTTTACAAGAGAGTGAGAAACTGAACCTGCCAAATACTTGGGAGGAGATTGAGCTGTCTCTGATGTCCTTAGCCTCTGGAAAAGCTGCAGGCCCTGATGTTATTCCTTTGGAGTTTTTTAAGCATTTTCGGGGTATCTTGAAATCAGAACTAGTGGATTTATGCTTAAGAGCCCAACAAGGTATCGCCCCTCAATCATGGCATGATTCTATAATAACTGTATTTCTTAAAAAGGGTAAACCTCCCTTGTTGCCTTCATCCTTTCGTCCCATTTCACTTATAAACGCCGATAGTAAAATTTTCTCTAAAATTCTTGCCTCACGATTATGTAATA
This sequence comes from Lissotriton vulgaris, assembly GCF_964263255.1. Lineage (NCBI taxonomy): Eukaryota > Metazoa > Chordata > Amphibia > Caudata > Salamandridae > Lissotriton > Lissotriton vulgaris. Next base: position 850,911,011 of record NC_141696.1, on the reverse strand, counting down.
TTATTTCTCCGCTAGTCTCTAAATACCAACATGGCTTTATTTCTGCCCGAGACACTGCGGATCATATTCGACGGGTGATCACGTTTCTCGATTGGTCCCAAGCAACTCGGTCTAATGTTGGACTTGTATTGATAGATGCTGAAAAAGCCTTTTGACCGGGTTGCCTGGGGCTATGTGTGGGAAGTGTTATCAATGAAGGGACTAGGTTCAGGTTTTATAAAAGCACTAAAAACTATGTATATCGCTCCAAAAGCTTGTATCCGAATTAATGGCCAAGTTTCCCCTTCTTTTTCAATCACCAGGGGCACCCGTCAAGGATGTCCCTGCTCGCCTTTACTTTTTGCACTTTATATTGACCCTCTAATTAATCGCTTTATTTTGGAACAAAAAATGAAACCTATTTATTTGGCTAATACCAACTACCGAGCATTGGCTTACCCTGATGATATTGTGATAACTACCACTGACGTACAGACAGCCCTTCCGGCAGTTAATGATCTTTCTAAACAATTCGGATTATTCTCTGGCTACAAACTTAATCTGGAGAAAACGCAGATTCTTTGCTCTGGGGATAACCCACCTCCGAATATTACTACTCCAGAGGTTACATATTTGGGAATCAAGGGGCATATTACCAAGCAAAAGCGATAATTATCGCTATTGCTTGGTTAGAGACAAAAATTTACCACTGAGCTGCGGCGATTTTTACCGCAAATAAACCTTGGTATTACCAAGGTTTATCGCAAATGCGATAAAAATCGCCGCAATGCATGAATATCGCTGAAATGTCAGCGATATTCATGCATTACCGAGCTAATGCTCTTAGCCATGTTATCCACCTCCCATTGGATAACATGGCTAAGAACTGCTCAGGGCAGGTGTTAGCTTTTGAAGATATTCACGCTTAGCACGAATATCTCCAAAAGTTGGTAATAGGAGATAGCGATGTTAGCGACTGTTTTCAGTCGCTAACATCTTGGCACGCCCCCTTTGCATGTCATTAGTGATACATATCACTGACATGCACAGTGGGGCCCAAGATGGCCGCTATCTCCTACTAGCTGTCGCTAACTGGTGTTAGCGACAGCTAGGTAATAGGGAGATAATTTTATCTCCGCTTTCTTGGCTTTTAAAGCCAAACAAGCGGAGATAAACCCCCTTGATAATATGCCCCCAAGATTTCTTTGCCTATAGAGAAAATACCGGAACTCAATATAAACCCCATGATAGCGCAAATTAATACTATGATACAGCGTTTAGATCACTTACACCTATCATTGTATGGCAGACTTAATATCTTAAAAATGCTGATCCTACAAAAAGTGTTGTATATGTACCGTACTATACCGTTAGAATTTCACTCTCTCTCTTTTAAACATTTAGAAAGGACTACCTCCCGGTTTTTGTGGGGCTATAAACGCCATCGTAAAGCCCTCAAGAAAATGATACTTAGTAATGAGTGTGGAGGTTGGAATGTCCTTTACTTTTTATTTTATTATTTAGCAGCTACATTACAATTTATTAACCCTCTTATAATGGGAGATAGAGTAAATATACCCATTTGTCAAACGCCAACGATATTTGAAATGATTATGGGCGAGAAAGTGAAAGGTAGTTTTCTTAAGGTTGTTGAGCCCAGTTACCATAAAAAAACAAAGTATAAGACATTGAAGGCAGCTTTTTGAGTCTGGCAAAAGTTCGAAAGCATTTAAGCCTATCTAAATTAAATTTTTATACCCCCTTAGCTTCGTCTGGTCTTTTGCCAGCTATTTTCTGCGACTTAACGACATATAGGTGGGAGCAGAAAGGACTATGATATTTGGGAGATTTATTTTTTAATGGCCAAATTGTTTCATTTCAGGAACTAGAGAACAACTTCTTCCTTGGCAAGAAATGACTTTTTTAAATTTCTTTAACTTCGAAGTTTTTTATAGAGCTATCTATCCACCACCTCAGTTAGAATGATGAAAATTCCTTTATTAGAACTTTTGCAGAAAAAACCTCGTATAGAATCTCTTTATTTAAGCTTGATTCAAGAATGTGGGGATGATCTGGAACAATGCCAGTTGAAATGGGCTAATAAAGTAGGCATCCCTGATATTGATGTCTTGCTTTCTATTAAATGTGCTTCAGATTGTTTGATTAGAGGGATGATGAAATCTCAGCATTTTATGTGCATACATAACCTTTATTTACTCCAAGTAAGGTTGCTAAGTGGAGTACGACCACTGGAACGAATTGTAGTCGCTGTGGGTTATTTCCAGCTGATGATTTGCACATGTTTTTTTCCTGCCTCAAACTTAGGGCGTTTTTTCAACAAATTGAAAGCTTTCTTTCTGTCTTTCTTAAATGTGATATTACGGTAACCATGGAAATGGTGTTATTGGGTATTGAGCATACTCCTTCTAGATCAAAGCCAATATCTTATTTCTTATTTATATGCATGGCAGTGGCCAGAGCCTGTATTACCAGGGAATGGATTAGCCCAGATCCTCCTTCATTCTTCACTTGGCATGAAAATGTATTGTTTATGTATAATATCGAGTCCGCTATCTATAAGTTAAAGGGGATTAAAAGAAGAGCTTTGGGGGAGAAAATTTGGGCACCTATTGCTGAATGGATTTAATCATATTGTCTGAATTGTATACATTTTGTATATTGTATGTATTTAATGTGGACTTCTTTTAAAAGCGAAGGTGTGTTTTGCGCACATTAAGGGACAGAGAGAGAGCAAAGGAGAGAGAGGGAAAGAGAGGGGGAGAGATATAGATGGACAGAGAAGGGAGCGAGAGATAGACTGACAGAGAGAGATAGAGGGACAGAGAGGGAGAGTAAGAGATAGACGGACAGAGAGGAGGAGCGAGAGATAAACAGACAGAGAGGGGGAGAGAGGGATAGATGGACAGAGAGGGGGAGAGAGAGATAGATGGACAGAGAAGGGGAGCAAGAGATAGATGGACAGAGAGGGGGAGAGAGATAGACGGACAGAGAGGGGAAGAAAGATAGACGGACAGAGAGGGGGAGCGAGAGATGGACGGACAGAGGGGGAACGAGAGATAGATGGACAGAGAGGGGGAGAGAGAGATAGATGGACAGAGAGGGAGAGAGAGAAATAGAGGGACAGAGAGGGGGAGCGAGAGATAGATGGACAGAGAGGGGGAGAGAGAGATAGATGGACAGAGAGGGGGAGCGAGAGATAGAGAAAAGAAGAGAGAAAGAGGGAGGGAGAGTGCCGACACTGTGCACCCAGGTCACACTGCTAACCTGCTGCCACCGGTTTGACTCCAACCACGTGCCGGTATGTAGTGCAGTTCACCAGGTCACACATCTGAGACAGACCCGTCATCTGAAACAGAGTCCAGATACATGAATGGCACAGTACATTCAATTGCACACAACATAATCGCCTGTCTGCCCCTGCGCACCCAGGCAGCTGCAGCCCAGCCCCTCCCGCCGTCCAAGCGGTGCATGCCCACCCAGGCAGCTGCACCCTGCCCCTCCCACTGTCCAGCGGTGCATGTCCCCCACGCACCAAGGCAGCTGCACCCCAGCCCCTCCCGCCAACCAGCAGTGCATGCCTGTCCCTACGCACTAAGGCCTCACTGCTCACCTTCCGCCACCAGCGTGTAGAAAAGAGGCCCCAACGCTCCGCTGCAAACCACAAGCCCGCGGCCCGCGGACATGGCACCCTCCACATCATGCAGCCCCGCTCCGCAGGCCAGCAGGTCTCACTTTTGAGGATGGGTCTTGATTTATGAATGTGTGTGGGTACTGCACTCTGTTTTACCCTTTTTATATGTTTCTTCGGTATGTGTGCTGCGCTAGATTAGTGCCTGCTCACTATTGTAAATCAAAATGTGTGGCCTGGTCCCAAAAGGTCACCAGGGCTCTAACGCGCAGTACAATAAATTCAAATTCTCCAGTTATACGTTTAAGATACAATTTTATCAGAAGTTGCAAAGAACATCAAAGTTTCACATTACTGGCGTATACATTGAAAATTATTCACAAAGTAAACAATAGTATTTCCATCATATCAGTACATGTTCAAATCATAATTCAAATCAATGCGTTAAAAAACCCAATGCATTTCGGGGCTGAGGCCCCTTCATCAGGGGTCTGTTAAGGAAAAAGAAGAAGAAGGAAACTCAGTTACTAATGGTGCCATTGAGGCTTATAAACTTTTTATGGCTTGTGATCTTGACGATTCTTACCGCGAGTATAGAGTAAACTCGATAAATCCTATATCAAGAAGTTTATTTCGTGGCAACGGTCAATCTAAAAGGAAAGGATTGTTTAAGTATCTTATTTTAGGAACTCTGTATAAAGGATTTTTGGTGTTTATTTAGTTTTATGAATTGGTTTACCTGAGCCTTGCTTGTATATTATGTATCTGCAAAAGAAACATTATATTTATAGTCACTTCCAAGGAGTGTCAGAATTCATATCATCATCAACGTGAAGCGTTGTTTTTAAATAACGAATTTATTTGCTCACCTTCGAGTCTGTTTTGGACCGAAAATGAAAATGCCCTATGGGAATGGAAAAAAAAAATATATATAATCCAATGAGCATCGTGATGTTTAAGAAGTCTACATCTCAAACTCTATTGAGTTGAAAGAAAGGTTTTTTACCTGCGAGCTTCCAAGGTAGTTTAAACGGTCTCGCTAGTTCATAAAAGCAGTCTGGCTGTGAATGAAAAAATAGACGCATTCAGTAGCCTGTTCATAGTTTGAAAACGGTGGAGCGCACGTTAGTGCTTATTTAAAGTCTTACCGATAGTGCAAATCGTCCCGCGCGGAGTGGCGTTTTCAATCGGGGATGCCGACCGGAACTAGTCCTCTTAGTTGTTTAGTCCTTTTTTATAGTTTACCCACTATTGCTTAACACGTAGCGACAGATGAAGGACTTGTTCATTAGTGTTATATGGCCGCCATTAGTAAGAGGTCAGGGTTGAATATTGAGTGATAGTTTGAATTTTTAGACTTATTGCGGTGAATATCACGCTCTGATGACGCTCAAGAAATATTCAGATGGTTATTAACCTTTGCATATAAAGAACCTAACAGTGACAACATAGTCAAAATCTATAAAAATAAAAAATAAAAAATAAAAATAACAAGAGTGGTTACCACAGACTCAGGCAATCAAGTTGAAATAAGAGAAGATACTACTCCACATATACAAAGTCCTGCCTATTTACAATCTAAAATAAACCATGCGTCGATGAAGCGCTTATGTGTGTTAAGGAGGTATCAGTCTATCATTGTGTCATGTGTATGTACATATCACTGTGGATTAGAAGCCCTTGAGGGTCTGATTGTGTTAAGAGTTCGTGAATCTTGAAATATTTAAGTTTAAAGCTTTACAGAAAGCAAATCATTTCCATTTTGTCATTTAGCCCATTTGGGGTCAATGTCTGCAGCTTGCGTATCCAGAAAGCTTCTCTCTGGAGCAGGATTCTAGCATTATCCAGTCCTAGTCGTTGTGGAACAAGTTCAATAATTTGAAATCTCAATTGGGCTATTGTATGGCCCATCTCCATCCAATGTTTGGCTAATGGTGAAGTATGATTCTATTACAGGACCGGAGGCTTCTGATTATGCTTCTCAAACTTTACTGCATCAACATAGCAGCCAATGAAAATATATTTTTTTTCGCAACAAACAATAAATTACTACATTTCCCATGAACACCATGGTTATAGGCACGCCCCCATAGTCCATAAGAACCCTCTGTGTGCGTTACACATCCTCTTTCTTTGCTGCTCAAGTCAGAGTTAAGTGCACCTCCCCTTGGTCCCCTCACTCTGCTTGTGTTTGGGTTGTTCCTTTGGGGTTAATGTGTTTTGATTTGATATGAGTTGTATGATTGAGCCATTAGCTCCGAATTGAATTGTTTTATTACTTTGTGTTGGAATTATTGTTGCATTTTCTCTGTCCGTTCACGAACCACTTCAGAGCCATAGACTTTGGACGTCAGTCCACTGGTCCACGCGCTCTTCGAGCGTCCAGGACAACGGTCTTTGACTGGCAAGGGGGCCGCCGCGAGCCCGGTACCGGCAGCCGCAAGGCGCGCAGAGGCTTCCCTCGTACGCCCTGACGCTTCCTCCGGGTGGCTCTCGGTCGACGCGCGCTACCTACACGCTTACCAATTTGGGCTAATTTGGCGGTTTTGGTAATGTTTGGGCGGCGCGCCTCGTTCTGATTCCTTGGCTTTCTGCGAACGCATTGCATACGTGTTCCACACACCGGCAGGACCCCTTGTGTGATCGCCAGCGCTCTTGAGCTTGCTGGTTGGAAAGTCTCTACGTGGCCCAGAGTGTGCACACGCTCTCGGAATCGAAGGGCCCAGGTTGTTGACCTTTGATTACAGCTTTGCTGAGGGGGTTTAGGAAACGTTGCCAACGAATTTTGTATCAGTGTGCCTGGGCTGACCCCCCCCATTACCCACCTTTTTGTACCGGCCGACGGCCGGCGTTCCTTCACGATGGAGGGCTGGGTTCGTTACCCAGATGAGGAACATCATGATGAGGAGGAGATTGTGGAGGGACAGCAAGAGGCTGTCTTAGAAGACAATATCGTGGAAGCCTTGGATGCCTCGGTCCAGGCTTCGGTTACGAAGGCTATGGAGACGCAAGTCCCGCAGACGGTGCATCAGGCACTTGCAGAGGCTCTGCGCCCTATTCGTAAACAGCTCGAGGGTTTTGCCAAATGCCATGGCTATGGGAAGAAGAAGAAACAGAAACAGAAACTAGCAGCCACTTCTTCCGAGACGGGCTCGGCGGGACAGCAGTGGCCGCATGCTCAGTCTTTGGCTTCCCTGCCGGCGAAAGGGCCATCGGACCGACACCACGTGGGGGTAAGGCCAAATCGAAACGCCCAATACCTGTGGATACGGACACGGCTACCACGAATACGGACACGGGCACCGACACCGACACTTCGGAGGAGCATCCTCCTCCCTTTAAGAAGGCCAGAGTCGACCCGAAGCAGACGGAAGAAAAAATCGGGACTTTCACTTTTGATCCGTCGGATATCGTCCACCCCCGGTCCTCGGACTGGATTCCACCCCCGGCGGTCGCCGAATATCTGCATGAGAACCTCCGCAAGTCTTTCAGCAGGGAGGTCCGAAATCGTTTGAGGTCGGAGTGTCCCCGGCCTGAGATTCAGGATAGCGTGGCAGACACTCCGGAGATAGACGCGAGCATGCTCACGTTCTTACGCAAGTTCTCCAAAGACCCGAAGAGGGGGTTGGATAGGGCCTGGCGGGGCTGCCAGGACAAGATGTTGGACGTCGTGGGGCCCCTCGCGAAAATATTGGAAATGGCGCTGAAGGCCAAGGAGGGTACGGAAGCAGTGGACCCGGACATTCTGGCGGGCTGGGCCCAGCGCGCCATTTGCCTCGTGGGCAACGCTAACTGCGCCATCTCTTCCGAGAGGCGAAAATCCCTGCTTCTTCGGATGGACAGCAACCTCACGGAGCTTGCGGAAGCGGAACCGGGACCCCTGGCGGGGGGTTTCCTTTTTGGCGACAAATTCGTGAAAGACGTTACTAAGTACGTCGGCACCTTCACCGCCCTTGACAAGGCCCAGAGCGGAATCAAGCGGGCCCTTAGCCAAGGGGTTTTCACCAGGGCCGGACGAGGCGGGGGCCGCTCGTCAGGCCGAGGATTCCAGCAAGGCTCCCAGCGTGGAGACTTTGGTCGTGGTCGTGGAGAGTGGGACTCCACCCGCGGTGGAACTTTCTATCCATCCAAGCAGAGATTCTCCAGGGGCCGTTTCCAGTCAGGGAACAACAGGGCTTCCTTCAAGTCAAGTCAGAACTCCGGTGAGTGTTACAGATCTTTCCATTCTTCCATTGGGGGGACGAACGCAGCATTGCATGGCACAGTGGCGAGCTTTGACGCAGGATGCGTGTGTGCTGCAAACCGTTCAGGTATTTCAACTGGAATTTTTCTCCCGTCCAGCGCAGGGGTCTCCACCTCCGCCTCTCCATTTTTACCTACAAGATCACAATTTTATAAACAAAGAGGTGGAAGAATTGCTGAAGAAAGGGGCGATCGCCCGGGTTCAGAGGGGTCCTCGGTCTTTCTTCAGCAATGTCTTCCTTGTCCAAAAGAAAGGGGGCGGCAACAGGTTGGTTCTCAACCTCAGAGATTTCAACCAATACCTAACCTACAACCATTTCAAAATGGAGGGTATTCATCTCCTAGCAGATTTGCTGCAGGAAGGGGACTGGTTTGTCCGCCTGGACCTCAAAGATGCATATCTGTCTATCCCGATTTTCCCACCGCATCGCAAGTTTCTGCAATTCATGTGGGACAACCAATGTTTCGAATACTTGGCACTTCCCTTCGGACTATCCTCGGCTCCGTGGTGCTTCACGAAAGTGATGAAACCGGTGGTCGCCTTCCTCAGGGAAGAGGGGTAAGATTGATCATATATCTAGACGATATATTAGTCATGGCGCAGGATCGACTTTGTCTCCTGCGGCATCTGAACATGACTATGTCTTTACTCCAAAGCTTAGGATTTGTAGTCAACTCAAAGAAATCGATACTGGTTCCGATGCAATCGGTGGACTTTCTGGGGTTCACGATCGATTCCCTGTCGGCACAACTATTCCTCCCGCAAGCCAAATTGCGGGATTTGAAACTAGAGATAAAGAAGTTATTAGACAGTCAGGTAGTGACTCTCAGGACGCTGGCCAGAGTAGTGGGCATACTGGCATCGTCCATTCAAGCAATCTTTCCGGGGCCATTGCATTACAGGGCCCTTCAAAGGCTCAAGATACAACATCTGAGGAGGGGCCTATCATACACGGACTCGGTGCCTCTTTCAGAGGAGGTACGGACAGAACTACAGTGGTGGTTAAGTCACGTGGATGCCTGGAATGGCAGGGCAATTTTCGGATCACAACCAGAAGTAGTGATCGAGTCCGACGCCAGCAGGTGGGGCTGGGGCGCGCGCTGTGGAGAAGTTTCTACAGGCGGCAGATGGTCGGCACAGGAACTAGAAATGCACATAAATTGTTTGGAACTGCTAGCAGGGTCATTTGCGATTCGCACTTTGTCCCCGAAACAGACGTCTTGTTGCATCCTCCTCCGTTTGGACAACGTGTCAGCGGTGAGGTATATCAACAAGCTGGGCGGCACAAAGTCGTCGATGCTTGTTCAAATAGCCAAAGATTTTTGGCATTATTGTCTCCAAAACCAGATCTCGGTGGTGGCGGAATACATTCCAGGTCAGGCCAATCAGGTAGCGGATTGGAATTCCAGACACCTGAGGGATTACAGCGAGTGGAAGCTGCTCCCTCGTGTCTTTCAGTGGCTTCAGGCGACATGGGGCCCGTTTCAGACGGACCTATTTGCCTCCAGGCTCTCGTTTCAGATTCGCCGGTTCTTCAGCTGGAGACCGGATCCAATGGCGGCGGCGACGGATGCCTTCCTCCAGGACTGGTCTCAAGGGACGCAATATGCGTTTCCTCCCTTCCTCTTGATTCCCAGGGTGATGACACAGGTCATCAGACAGAAAGCGGAGATAGTCATGGTAACTCCGTGGTGGACGTCTCAGGCTTGGTTCCCCAAGCTCTTGCAGTGGAGCTGCGATTGCCCACGGATGCTTCCGGATTCGAGATGGTTGTTGCAGGGCCCTCAACAGGAACAGCACCCGTTGCTACTGGAGGGCAAGCTGTCGCTGATGGCATGGAGGCTTTCCGGGAACAGTGGCAGTTGCCGGGAATTTCGAGCGAAACTGCTGAGTTTATCAGACAGGCATGGGCGCCTTCCACCAGGAAACGTTATTCCTCAGCCTGGAAAAACTGGGTGGATTGGTGCGTGGGACGACGTTTGGATCCCGTGGGGGCAGAGTTGTCCCAAGTTTTGAATTTTCTGACGGAAAAGGCCGGATCAGGTTTAGCGTACCGATCGGTTAATAATTTTCGTTCGGCAATTTCGGCGGGGCATGCCCAGATAGACGGGAAACCGGTGGGCATGCACCCGATGGTATGTAAACTGTTAAAAGGCATCAGGGCTGCCAAGCCGCCCTCACCCAAGTATACAGGATTGTGGGATGTGTCCTTAGTACTTTCTTTATTCAATAGTTGGCCGAGCAACGCTCTTCTGTCCAGGAAGCAGCTATCGGCAAAACTGGCGATGTTATTGTGTTTATCGTCTTGCAGACGGACTTCGGATGTGAGAGCGCTCGACGTAACAGGTAGAGTGTTCACCCCGGAAGGGGTTTCCTTTCATATTACAGGTCGCACTAAAACTTTGTCACGTCACATTTCATATAATGCTTTTCCTACAAATGACAAATTGTGTGTGGTTCACTGCTTGAAAGCTTACGAGGAATGTACCAAGGCCTTGCGGCCGCAGGGTTGTAAACAATTATTGATTGCCATTCAAAAACCCTTCAAACCTGTGGTAGCGGCCACAATAGCTAGATGGCTTCGTTATGTGATGGCTGAAGCTGGCGTAGATACTGGAGTCTTTGGTGCTCATTCTGTGAGAGGCGCAATGGCGTAGAAATCGTATGGGTTGGGGTCAAGTATCCAAGATATAATGCGTTGTGCAGATTGGTCGTCTGAATCGACATTTACATATTTTTATTATAAGCCGGTGGGAGATATTACTTCAGTTGTATTTAATCAAGCGTTAAACTAGCATAATCAGAAGCCTCCGGTCCTGTAATAGAATCAAAAATTTGCTAGCATTCGCGCCAAGAATTTTCAATTCTATTAAGGACACGGAGGCGAGGATTATCCCACCCGGCTTAATGTCTGTATATCATACGCTTGCCCACCCTGTATTTCAGTGATTACGGGGGTGTTATCCTTTTTTCCAGGAGCTGAGAAAAAGTCAGATTAAGAGACGATGGACGTCAAGCTGTCAAGCTAAAGTTGTTCTTCCATGTTGGAGTTCGTTTTGGTTCAAGTTATGGACTTTCGCCTCAAAGAAAGAGGATGTGTAACGCACGCAGAGGGTTCTTATGGACTATGGGGGCGTGCCTATAACCATGGTGTTCATGGGAAATGTAGTAATTTATTGTTTGTTGCGAAAATAATATATTTTCATTGGCTGCTATGTTGATGCAGTAAAGTTTGAGAAGCATAATCCTCGCCTTTGTGTCCTTAATAGAATTGAAAATTCTTGGCGCGAATGCTAGCAAATTTTTGATTCTTATTCCGAATCCGACTTTTATGTTCCGAAAGCCGCAGCTTAAGTTTTCTGTCCGTCTTCCCTACGTACAGTAGTCCACAAGGACATTTAATCGAGTACACTACATGCTCTGAATTGCAAATGGTGGTGTGTCTAAGTTGGATTTTTTCTCCTGTGCGAGGATGTGATAAAGTGTTGCCTGGTATAACATTATTGCAATTCTTGCAATTGTAGCATCGCGTTGTACCTTTGTGAATTTCTTGCTGTTGTCTGGTGCCTTCAAGTCCTTCTGGTTTATTAAGTAGTTCCTTAAGGTTCTGCGCTCTTTTGTAGGCGAATAAAGGTTTGTCAATGAACAATGTTCCAAAATCTTTCTCGACTTGTAAGATCACCCATCTTTTCTGTATAATTCTTTTTATATCCCTCGATGCTGTCGAGTATTTTGAAACGAAAACCATCCTTTTATTTACAGTTTTGGATTTTTTCTGCAAGAGTTCTGATCGTGGTATTGTCTTAATTCTCTCTATTTGTGCTTCCAGTAGTTTTATGGGGTATCCCCTATCTAGATATCTTTGTTTCTGCTCTTCTAGACTCTTCTCACATTCTTCACTATCTGATGATATCCTCTTTATCCTCATGAATTGTGATATCGGAAGATTATTGATTCGGTTGGCCGGATGGAAACTTCCATATATCAACGCTGTATTTTTATCAGTTGGTTTTTTGTATAGTTTTGTTTGAATTGTATTCTCTACAATTTCTACCATGACATCCAGAAATGGTATAGATGTTGTACTTGTATTGCATGTGAACTGGATTCTTGGGTTTGCTAAATTCAAACTTTTAATGTTTTGCATGAGTTCTGAAACAGGCTGTTTCCAAATTATAAAGATGCCATCTATGTATCGTTTACAATACACGATGCCTTCATGCCAAGTGCGATCCTCTAAGATATAGTCCAATTCAAACTTTGCCATGAATATATTGGCATATATGCATGCCCCAGGAAAACCCATAGCTGTTCCACTGAGTTGGATGTAGTATTCGTCTAGCCATACAAAATAGCTATTTTCCAAGCAGAATTCCATTAGCTGCATGATTAGATATTTGAGTTCTTCAGGTTTGTCAGTTCTCAATAAAACCCATTCCATGGCTTCCAATCCTTGTTTGTGGGGGATCAACGTGTATAAGGATGTCACGGCTATAGTGCATAGCGTCCAATCCATGCACCCTTCGGTTTGGATAGTTGAGAGGCTTCTTAGGAAATCCGATGTGTCTTCCAAATATGTTGGCCAGTCATGGATTAATGATTGCATGTGAGCATCAATGTAGATTCCTAGATTTTCAAAGATTGATGAGCATCCAGACACTATCGGTCTGATAGGGGGATTCTGTAGATTCTTATGTATTTTTGGTAAAAAATATATCCTCGGTCTTCTGGGATAGATTTGTCTTAGGTAACGTTTGGTGGTATTGTTAATCCAACTTAGTTCTTCTGCTTTTTCTAAGATTTTGTCTAAAGTTTGAGAGATTTCCACCGTTGAGTCTTTCTCAAGTCTAGCGTAGGTATTCACATCTTGAACATGTTCATTGCCCTTTTGTATGTAAAAATCTGAATCCATAATGACTAGTCCTCCCCCTTTGTCCGCCTTCTGGATCACAATTGTTTTATTTTTTGCCAGAGATTGTATGGCACTGTGTTCTGCTCTTGTCAGATTATTCAACTTTCTCCTGTATTGGATTTTGCTCATATCAGCTTTGACTAGAGTCTCAAATGTGTCTAGGCTTTTGTGGGAAACTGGGGCTAAGAAATTGCTTTTAGGTTTGAACTTCTCTGTTGTGTTGTCCGTTGTTTCGATGGGGTTTAGTATTGTGAAGAAGTGTTTTAATCGTAAAATTCTCATGAATTTAAAGAATGCTGCTTCTGTCTCTAGCTCATTCGTGTGATAAGTACTCATGAAAGTTATCCCTTTGTTTAACAATCTCTCTTCAAATTTAGAAAGTGGATATTTTGAGATGTTAATCACTAGGTTTTGGTCTGGCTCCGTAAGCCCGTTTTCTTGGCCTGTTCCTTTTCCTTTTCCTTTCCCTCTTTGCGTTTTTTGTCGCTCAGTTGAGTTGACGATTGGTCCGGAGGTTTGCTTTGGGCTTGGCCCTTCTCTAAAAAAGCATCAGATGATGATTTGGATGCTATATCAATTGTAGTGGGTGCTTGTTGCCCTGGTTTACGTCATTGTTGCTGAGCGATAGGTTGTCTAGAGGTGCTTGCGTCACTGACACAACACTTTCTTCGGATGAGGTTGCTTGCTGTTTTTTGCCCGTATATCCTCTTGTCGCGTAAACCTCGGCCCAAGTATAGGCTTCATTCAGCTTGTAGTCGATAGTGTCGCGCTTAAACTTGCGCAGTTTTGTTTCCTGGAGCTCCTTTCCATATTTATCTAATTTTATTTCTATTTCTTCTAGGAACTTACTCCATGGTTCTTCATCCATTTTGGCGGACAATTCTTTCTTTACGTTGAATATTTCTTCTTCTAAATCTCTTACTGTTTTTGCGAGCTCTTCAATCAACAGTAGTATCAGATCTAAAGAGCATTTGTTGAGTATCTCAAACCACTTTTCCATGAATTGAGGGTTGCTGTTTAATCTGTGGTGCATTGGACGAATGGCCAGTCTGAGTCCTCTTGGGATTCGCTTCACACGGTGATACTGTATCAATGTTGACGCGTGTAAACGCTAGTTTAGTTCTCGCTTTGATAAATATTCTAGTTGCTTTAATTGTTGAACAATAGAACCTCCTTGGGCATCAAAAGTCTTGGTTTCCTTGATTAGTTTGTATATTTGGGTTGCTTCATCTGTTGTGTATACTTTGGTATTCGCTCTGTTATCCGTGATTGCAGCAATCGAATCAAAAGACATATTTGCTGTGGTGCTAGTGCCCCGTTCTGCAGTAGGGGTCAACTATGAATGTGTGTGGGTACTGCACTCTGTTTTACCCTTTTTATATGTTTGTTCGGTATGTGTGCTGTGCTAGATTAGTGCCTGCTCACTATTGTAAATCAAAATGTGTGGCCTGGTCCCAAAAGGTCACCAGGGCTCTAACGCGCACTACAATAAATTCAAATTCTCCAGTTATACGTTTCAGATACAATTTTATCAGAAGTTGCAAAGAACATCAAAGTTTCACATTACTGGCGTATACATTGAAAATTATTCACAAAGTAAACAATAGTATTTACCATCATATCAGTACATGTTCAAATCATAATTCAAATCAATTCGTTAAAAAACTCAATGCATTTCGGGGCTGATGCCCCTTTGTCAGGGGTCTGTTAAGGAAAAAGAAGAAGAAGGAAACTCAGTTACTAATGGTGCCATTGAGGCTTATAAACTTTTTATGGCTTGTGATCTTGACGATTCTTACCGCGAGTATAGAGTAAACTCGATAAATCCTATATCAAGAAGTTTATTTCGTGGCAACGGTCAATCTAAAAGGAAAGGATTGTTTAAGTATCTTATTTTAGGAACTCTGTATAAAGGATTTTTGGTGTTTATTTAGTTTTATGAATTGGTTTACCTGAGCCTTGCTTGTATATTATGTATCTGCAAAAGAAACATTATATTTATAGTCACTTTCAGGGTGTCTCAGAATTCATATCATCATCAACGTGAAGCGTTGTTTTAAAATAACGAACTTATTTGCTCACCTTCGAGTCTGTTTTGGACCGAAAATGAAAATGCCCTATGGGAATGAAAAACATATATATATATTCCAATGAGCATTGTGATGTTTAAGAAGTCTACATCTCGAACTCTATTGAGTTGAAAGAAAGGTTTTTTACCTGCGAGCTTCCAAGGTAGTTTAAACGGTCTCGCTAGTTCATAAAAGCAGTCTGGCTGTGAATGAAAAAATAGACGCATTCAGTAGCCTGTTCATAGTTTGAAAACGGTGGAGCGCACGTTAGTGCTTATTTAAAGTCTTACCGATAGTGCAAATCGTCCCGCGCGGAGTGGTATTTTCAATCGGGGATGCCGACCGGAACTAGTCCTCTTATTGTTTAGTCCTTTTTTATTGTTTACCCACTATTGCTTAACACGTAGCGACAGATGAAGGACTTGTTCATTAGTGTTATATGGCCGCCATTAGTAAGAGGTCAGGGTTGAATATTGAGTGATAATTTGAATTTTTAGACTTATTGCGGTGAATATCACGCTCTGATGACGCTCAAGAAATATTCAAATGGTTATTAACCTTTGCATATAAAGAACCTAACAGTGACAATTTTTTAAATCTTGATTTAGCCACGGCAGAGGACATACCAGTGCACAGGGCATCATCCCAGACTGCACACCCGCTCAGCCCTTGAGGTGCCACTAACTCTGTGACCCACGAGGCCACGCCACGTGGTGATAGTCCCGCGCTGTCCAATGGCTTAGGCCTACACTGTGGTCCAGCAGGGCACACAAAACCTGAGCAGTCTGGAGCACCGGGACAAGGCATGATCGCAGGCTGAACACCTGCTCAGCACTTAAGGTGCCCCTACCTCAGAGCACCAAAAGTCACCATCCTGTGGCAGTGTGCCTGTGCTGGCTACAGTGTATCCGGTGCCACCAAGTATGTGCCTTGCAAGTCATGGACCCTCTATGATTGGGTATCATGGTGCAAACGCCATCATGTCACCTCAGGGCCGGCGGAATTTGATGTCGCAGGCCCCTGGGCCTGGGCCCCCATGCCTGGATTCACACCACACGGATACACTCCGAGAGAGGTTGGAAATGGCATCAAGCATGTGCGCCCGGACCTTTTTATTGGCAGGGTCACATGTCCTGTGACTCGTGTGCTGGATGGGTGTGGTGTGGGTGTAAACCAGCCATGATGGAGTGGCTGTGGCATGCTGACAACTAGACCCGTGGTCAGCAGATCACTACAGAGAAGTCCTGGCACATGTAGTGTTGTCGTCCCCCCCTGTTTGCGTAAGCGTAGTGGAAGGCCTGGCATATGCCAGTCCAGTGTAAGGGTTTGAACAATGACCCTGGGGCTCTGGGTGTTGTTCCGTATGGAGCTGGAAAAGGAAGTAACAAATGCATGTGTCGCTGTTGTTGCGTCGGCGCCACCAGGACAACACTTGGCAATGTGTCACCCTGTGACCCAAGTCCAATGACATGAGCCACATGGACGTAAGAGGAATTCACTGACCCTACATTTATCCATACTACCGCACTTGAAAGACCATAGACACAACACATCTGTGTGATTCAGAATGTTTAATGCACATTCAGTGGAGTGTTGCATCTGGAGTAGTACAGGGCCATGCAAACCCCACTTTACAATGTGGGCCCGTGGAGGACCAGCCAGAGCCCTTCAGGGAATGAAAAGTCCAAAGGAAGAGGAAGAGTTCAGTCAACAGTCTGTTTGCTGTGTCATTGGAAATCAAACAGAATATGGCAGTCCACTGGGTGGTCCAAGGTGAGTGCCGCAGAGTGCATCGGGGGACAGTGGGAGGTGATGATGCAGAGGGCAGAACCAAGCTGAACCCGGCCATATGGCAGAGATGAATGCTACTACATCTTTACCACAAAGGCTCTTTCATTGGCATCTTTGTCCTCTGCTGTTCCATTTGCCTCACGTGTGGCTGGTGCGGGCCTTTCTTCATCACTGTGTGGCAGCGATACTTCAGGGGCCGAAGGTGGAATGTCCGCCGCACTGTGTGGCACTGACACTTCACGGGGGCAGAGATGTGGATGTAGTGGTAGCAGCAGCATGCATCAGCAACCGGCCTTGTGGCAGAAATGCCATGAGGATGGTTTTGAGGTCATTGAGGAACCCAGCTACCACTCGCTGGTGTACAGCCGTGGCAGCCGATCTTTCCGCATTGGCCCACTCCATGGTCTCCATTAACCTCTGCATCGGTCCCAATTCCCGGTTGACATCACTAGAGCCACTCTGACTAGACAGTTGTCCTGTTCTCTGATTCAGGGCTCCAGCGAATGCAGCCATATTCCATTGGAGAGCATGGAGCGGACTGTGGGTGTCCGTATGGGACTGTGAGTGGTCCCTGATGGGACTTAGGCACCCACCTATGGCATCTAGTCTGTCTGCCATGCCGGCGAAGGCCACCCGCACCTGTTCAGCCAGCTGCTCCTGGCATCCTAACACACGACGTTGGAAGGCCACGCGTTCTTCGTGGGGGTCCTGGGAGGCAGCCGTGGTGGTGGGTGCTGCCTGCTGTGTGGTCTGTGCAGGGGTGGGGTGTCCTCGTTGCAGCTGGGCTGCCCTGCTACTGGAGGTGGGCTGTGGAGGCTGTCAATGAACTCTTGGAGGGCATCTGAGTCGAAGCTGTGGTGGTTCTCTTCGTCATCAGAGTAGAGAGGTTCGAGCTGCTCTGCAGAAGGTATTGATTGTCCCTCTGCAATGTGAAGGGGAGATGCAGTTTAACAATGTGTTCACATGTATGTTGTAGCATTGTACATGTTTACATACAGACTGCATGACGGTGACATAGTGGCTGTTTGGGAGGAACTGCCTATTTGATGGGGGACATTGGACATTTCGACAACAGACGTGTGTGTGTTTGAACTTGTACATTATCAACTCACAGTTCCCTGCAATGCCACTTGTGATTGGCCAGTGTCTACACCCAGTCGGCACCAGTTGTGACCTGTGTTCTGTTGTGGACATGTTGCGGTTTGTTATTTAAACACTCAAGCAGTATGGAAATGCTACTATCTTTAAATAATCGCAAATTTTCTAAAAACTAGACTATCCTGACGTCATACAGGCGCCATGTTAAATCGGGGTAAGCACAGTTGACCTATCTCCCGAGTGGTCCTTTGTTTAGGTTTACGGAGATCGGTAATATCATTATTAACCTTATGCTACAAAGTTCAGGCTATATAAGATCCCATAATATCGGGTTTTATGGTATCACAATACCTAACCATAAAGGATAAATGACTATTTCAAAGCTAATATAAAAATCTCGAACTAGTAAATAATCCCGCGATTTATTCAGGCGCCATTTTGGAATGGGATCAGTAAAGTTAGGCTCCCGCTAGAGTAGTCCATCGTCTAAGCATTACCTATGCAATTTTCGCGCGCGAAAATAAGATTTAAATAGGATTCCTATGACCAATCGGGGATCTTCGCATTCCGTGGAGGTCGGGTCCCCACAACACGTACGACGGAGCAGCACCATTCGGCTGTCCACACGACAACCACTTCCTTAAGGTAAGGAATACACAGCCATGATATTTGGTAGAGACGGTGAAACCGTTCATTTTACGTCCACACTCTGCCATAGATACGGGTCTTTTGAACAAAATAACGTGACTGTTTCCCTATCGGCATTTCCCTCGTAGGGACGGCTGATCAATATCTCTTGACGGAAGTTGGATCCCTACAGATCAAACGCTGGAACAGCACCATTCTGCTGCCCATGCATTACCCTCGAGTTTAAGGTAATAAGCAATAGATACCCTAAGACTGCAAATACGTTATTCTTCGAACAATCCCCACAGACAGAAGATTACTATTTACCGATCGACCACTATATGTATTTTTCTACAGAAACATCTAAATAAGTGCACTTGGGGAAATAGGACCCTAACACCCTGAGCAACGGAACAGGACTGTATTTCTGTCCGTGTGCTGTTAGCTTGTTTAAGGTAAGAATTTAGGGATACTAGGGACTCTACACTATATGTTTAAGTAAACCACGGTGCTTAATCAATTAACATCTAATCCGCATGCATGACTTTATCTACAGAAATTACCTTGCATTATCCGTGAATGTACCATCATCTAGTAAAGTCGTATGGATTACTACCCTGATACACTACGAAACAAGGTACATCGATAAATAAAGTTCTAGAGATTCATCATAATAGCAGTATTTATCAGATCTATGCAATGTTACACGTAATATTGGCCTTTTTAGACATGCCTATAAGAAATTCTTTTTATCTCACCAGTATCACTGTGACCATCGTTTTTTAATCAACTTCCCTCTACGCTACGTACATCGCCCCATTCATTGAAAACACGGAGGTACTATCTTTTTTTGACGCACCTATTTATTTATAAATACCGAATTGTTCTAGGATTCGAATAAAACACATGCTATCTATGGTAGACATAGATGTGATTTTTAAGGAGCTACCATTGGATATACCCCGCCGCTTTTATATAGAGACGTATGTCTTGTCCATACTGCACACATTTTAGCCCTTACCAGTTAGATGTGTGCCCCTGTTAACTTGACAGAACCACGACTGGTCAGTATCTGTTTACCCGTGTACAAAACAACAGGCATTTATATAGAAATCAAGTGACTATACAGTCTGGAAAATTTAAAATAATAGCCAGTCAATCTGTATGCTAACATCTATAGGTCTTACTAATATAGGACTATCCACATGTCTTATGCAGGCTGTTTTGACCCATTTAAATGGCGGACTAAAATAACCATATCCCTAGCGTTGTCTTATTCAGTTCTGTTCTATCCTTTATCATCAGGAATATCCCCATCTTGCAATCAATTTTACGTTATCCCATCCTTGAATGTGTCACCTTCTAATGATGCCACTGCATGGATAGAGCGTCCATGGTTTGTAAGTAATCTTGTATTTAATGTGAACATTCTTGTGTGCCCAAAATCAGGAATTAGAACAAGATGTATCAATCCATTACAATTTGACAACCTCCAACAATGGGGTTCAAGAATGTAATAGTTATGAGATAGCTAAAATATAGCGATGTATGACAATGCTACTAATTGTGTACTATCAAGGGATAAGGTCGAGATCTGATTTAAAGAATATATTTCTGAACAAGCTCAGTTAGGTGGTACTGTACAATCTATAGGTATCTGTCGGCCATTTATTGCCACTAGGTGAACAAATTGTTATGGAAGGTCAGTGTGATAGTAAGGAATGTCACGTTTTTGATATTGTAATATATGGATTGTATTTTAATAGACATTTTTTCTCTTTCTACATATGTATTTTCAGGATTTATTTTAGGTCTCCTGAAGAAGGCGGTTCACTGCCGAAACGCGCGTCGAGTTCACATGCTCCTTTTTTGAATTTTTTTTTTGTTATATTACATGCATTTATGTGTTCATTTTTTGTAGTAATTATGATTTTATGTTTAACCATTAGAATTGTATGTGATTGACCCATTTTTTACTCTGATTAATTGGTTTGGTCTCGTGATCCCATTTTATGTGTTGTTTTTAAACAAATATTCATTAAAAATATATATTTTATTTAAATATTGTTATATTCTTGATTTTCCTGCTTGATTACTGACCTACCCCGAGTGTTCACTGTATATGTTAGATGTCCTGGGATTTTTTCTCACACTACATGTTGCGGTTTGTGCCACATTGTTGTCAGTGTTGATGTGCTCTGAATGTTATGTGTATGTGCTGCTTTGTAAGGGAGTGGCCCTGCTACTCTGATTTTTCTGTCCCTTATCCGTTTTCTGCGATGTGCCTATGACTTCTGTGCTTATACAGTGCTGAGATGTTGCATACTTGGGTACATTGGTCTCTTGGTGGGAGTTGGGGGCTGGGGCATGGTTTGTCCGCAGATGTGCTCAGCTCAATTGTGCATGAGTGCCATTGTGACCATCTCCCCTGTCCCTCCAGTCTCTGGTTGTTACTCACCCTGCTGCTGTTGTGTCTGGTCATGTGGAGCAGTGTCTGGTCCCCTGACTCCAGCCACTGTCTCCCCACTGATGACTGTGGACACCATTTCCTCTATATCATCCAGCTCCCCCTGTGGAAGAGGACTCCCACCTCTAGTCTGCATTGCTGCCTTCCGGTTGTTGGCGAGTTTCAGCTTGGTTTTGCACTTGATGTCATTCCAGGGCCTCTTGACCTCTTCCATTGTCCTCTTCAGCACTCCCACTGCATTCACCTTGTCAACGATGGACTGCTATAGTCCATTTTTTGTTGCCAACGACTCAGTGAAGGTGACAAACTGTTGTTGATGGTGTTCGACCACCTCCGTTATCAGGATCCTGTTTTCCTGCGGACTGAAGCGCTTCTTCCTACTCTTCTTCTCCTTGGCCTTCCCTGACCCTGAGGTCCCAGGCAGGTCCTTCAGGGGGCTTGTGGAGTTCTGGTTCTCCTCTGTACTTGCTGCGGCAACATCCATTGTGCTTCTCTGTTGTTTGGCATTTGTTTGTCCATTTTTGTCTACTTCTATGGTGAGTTTTCCCACCTAACGCGTGTGAATTGTAGGCCTGTAGCTGGTTTTTGCAGATTTTTGTATCACGATTGGCCTCATCGCACCTTTTTTGGCGTTCGTGTTTCGCATTTTTTTTCAGCTTGCTGTTGAGTTTAATGCGCACAGTTGACGCATTATCTGGAGAATGTCGCATGGTGCCGCCGTATTGAGAATCTTCGTAAAATTTCCCCCTATAGACTGCGATGTTGGAAATTGCGCTAAGTTACTTTTGCGATGGTTATCACACGTTCTTGAGAATATGCCCCAATGTTTCATATTGGCTTGGCATTTGGAACTTGCTTCATTTAACACCAATCATTTATTTATCTTCCCTTTAAACCTTTATGTTTCTTTACAGCAGAGACCTGAACATTCTTTATAATTGCTTCATAGGTCAATTAGTGCACTAAAATGAAGGCACTATTTTATCTGGGTGCTTCTTGCTGCTTTCATTAGGATGGCATTTGTTTCTACCAGTGCCACTAATAACACGCATTTGCAATGCATCCGTCTCACATTTGAGACCTTAAATGTAATTAGCAATGCAGCATATTGAAACCCATCACTTTAAAAAAAAAATCTCAATACAGGGAAATAATATGATATACTAAGGTGAAATGACTCTGCATCTACATGAAATACACATTGCTTGAATTTTGAGATACCTTATCAAATTGTTATGCTTTTGCTGCAAAATGGCTATGAAAATGAACATGTTCCTAAAGTTATGTGATCTGTTGAGGACTGTCGATAAAGGAGCTGCAGTCTGTCTTCTTTTGAATACATTAGCTTTCAGCCCGTTGAGATAGTTAGTCATCCTTGAATGACCAACTGTTGGGTGAATTAAAGGTGCTTGAGTGGAGCAAACTGTCCATTCTGCCAGTGTGGCATGTTCAGAGGGTTCTGCCAGATAGAGGTTAAGGGGTTGGCTACCTCAAGACAACCATGAAATCCCCTATGGGTTTATTTTAATTTATGCCTCTGCAATGTGGGATCAGCCTTTTTGCCAGGGCTGAATTTTCTTTCAGTTCTGGCACCTTTTCATAAGGCGGGAGGCAAAGTGTGTGCAGCCATGATACAGGCCTCCGTAACATGAACTGGATTCTGGTGTTACCCATGGCTCATCCGAATCTTATTATTAAGGTAATGGTGGTACTCAGAAGAAATATGTTTGCATCTACCACCAGTATGCTGACATCCTCTACAGCTTTTGGGATCCCAAGCAGCGACACTGCAGTCAAAGGTTAACTAGCTGGAGCCCTTGCAAGCATTGAAAACGCACTGCTGACTACTTAAATTAAAATTAATGCACTCGGTGAAGCAAATTCGGGTGGTGCCAAGCATGCTGTTTGAAAAACATTTCAGGGAAATACGTATTTTATGTGTTTCAGAGGCCCACAAGTAACAGGCAGGGAAGGGGACTGCGCACTTACTGCCCAAGGCATCCCCGTGGTGGAAGTTCTTGCCGTTCTGGCTCTCCTTGTTCTGCACCGTGGCGACATGTTTGGCGGAGGCACCCCGGCCGCACCTCCCCGCATCTTCTAGTGGCCGATCCACATGCTGCTTGGTGGCACGGGTTCCTTCCTCAGTAAGCCCCTCCCACAGTCAGGCTTGGCTCCTGCCTGGCTTCCGCCCCCAGGCACCTGCATACGGAACAAAGTCTCCGCAACGGCCAGGGCTCCGGGAAGAATGTACTGGTGCCCCACACATAATCAAGCACTAGTATAATAACATTGGCTTATTATACTAGTGTCCTGCCAGCATTAAAAGTGAAAGGCGCACAGTACGTTGACTATAAACAAAAAACGTTACACTTTTGGTGCACATGCGTACTATGTAAGGCACTACTTTAAATACAAGCATTTGCAATGCAATAGAACTCGCATTTACATGAGTCCTATTGCATTTTTAAAGGGAGTACAGGCAGGCAAAGAGGCACAAAGGTCAGTGCAGGGGGGGTGTCCCAAGAAGTCATGGACTGTGGGAGGGGAAAGGAAGTCACAGTAACAAAATAGTGTTTCAGAAAAGGGGGCGATAACCATGGAAGGACACAAATGACAACATGGCCGTCAGGAGGAGGGACTAACAAGCCTAAAGCCAATGGGAAGGCTGCATTTAGGACCTAAGCCAATACACAAGATGGGCAGGGAGTGGGCAGAGCTTAAACAAAGCTTCCACGCTACAGTATATACTGCATGTCTCAACGAGACAACGCAAGCGCTGCCTAGGCGAGACCTAAAAACTGCACATGAAAAAATAGAATGCGCACAGGATAAACTCCATTCGCTTGCATTTTTCTCTAATTCGATCAATCATCTAACCTGTAATTCTAGAATCATTGACTTGCTATATCTCTTTAGGCAGCATTCATAAATTCAGAACTGAAGTGTTTTTAATTGAATCATAAACAAATTGTCCCGATTCACAAAGGTGAACTGAGAGGAAAGTCAAACTTTAGGACTTTCGGAATTCACAAAGAGCATTTATGAGTAGTAAAGTTAGACTTTTGTCTCAGTTTCGGTCTCTGTTAAACTTAAGACCAAAACTTAAGCTTAAATTAGACTAAAGTCTAACTTTGCTGCTTGTAAATTCCCTTTGTGAATACCAAAAGCTGTATACATTGTTTACTATGCAAAAAAACATCATTTTTTATGCGGTGTGCAAATAATTTGGGACCTTTTCATCAGCAACAGTCTCCCAAGGTATCACACAGCAGAGGTTCCACCCGCCCTGTCCGAGCTCTGTTACATTCCATGGTGGCTGCTCCAGTGAAAGGGAAGATGCCAAACCGTTTCTTTGATCCAAAAAGGCTGTAGCCCTTTAGTCCTTGGCACCATGATTTGGAGCAAAAAAACAATCAATTCTAGGGTCATAAAAAAGAGTAAGCATCCAGAGCGCAACACGGCAAGTCCTGCAGGGTAGTCCTAATGAAGGTTCAGTAAGGCAGCACTAACATAAACGACCCTGTTGGAGATCCTTACCAAATATTCCTAGTGCATCATCTTTAAACCATCTGCACCCCCTTAACCTCAGATCACATCTCCTTTAATGCCCCCCCACTTCAGCAATCTGTTAGTCCAGGAGGCCGATCTCAAAATCATTTTTGCCCACCAGTTCTTTCACCTTTTGAATACTTCTTTTTATGTTGATAATTTTCTCTCCATCTACTGGGTCACCCTGTGCAAGTTTGTAAGCTTGGCCACGAGCAAAGCCTCACTCGTGAAGGAGCACAGTGTCCTGAGATATCATCAGACTCAGAATCATCATCTCAGGTATCATGCTTCTAGGATTTCGGGAGAAAAAGTTTTGTTTCTCCTTTGGCCTTCTTGTTCACTTTTTGGGACATTGTGTAATGAAGAGCATGTTGTCCAACACTAAGAAAGGCATAATACTCCTCAGACAGGCCAGTGCCCTGCCATCCTCCAAAGCAAACAGTAACTCCTGCCACAAGTCTAGTCTAATACTATACGGATGCTATTCAACAGCACTTTGACACTCTCCTTCCTTTTTTCAGTGCTGCATGGGATGACAGAACACACCTCTCTGGTATTGCCTTCTCATTCTTCCAGGATTTCTCAGCCATGTGTATCCAAAAGATCATTTGAGGACACTGCTTGTGTAGTCTGCTACTTCCACCAGTCATGGGTGAACATGCAAGAGCCATCCCTAGCTTCTGAAGCAACTGCCTGATAAGAAAGGCAGCGGATCTCAGAGAAACGGTGACCGTCCTGGTGCCTAGCAAGCCCTGCACCCTAAAGTAAATGATAAAACTCATGAGCCATATCATGGGCTTTAATTCGTAGAAAACTGAAGTTACTTTCCTGAACCTATTGAGCATAAGCACCTAAAGAAACCACAATAATCAAGAGAAGTATATTTACGTAGACAAAACAATGTTCTAATTCAAAGAGACGGCGTTCTATTTTTGATTGAGACTATTCCAATTCAAACAATCAAATGCAACATTATAAGACCTGATGGAGCAATCAATTTTGCGAAACATGCATTGGTTGGTCCCATAGAATGAGTGCTATTGAATGAGAATCTTAAAAATACTACAAAGAAAAAGAGTTGATTCTGGATTTTTTTCCATTTCATTCTTAAGCATAGACCTATGGAGAAGAGGTGTGATATTTGGAGAGCAGGAGTCTCAGTCTCAAGAGTACTTTATTCAGTTATAATAACCATCAAAGCATATAATGATGAAGGTACATACAAGTCAAAGTATACAACAATTACAATATAAATATAGAGTAATAAGTAATTGTACCAGAAATCGTCTCATAAAACAACCATGTGATATTCTCCAATTAAACAGGCACTACCTTGACATACATACAAGTCAGCCATAGTGACTGAGAACAATTCTAGAATTTTACATCATAGTAAAAAATAAATTAATGTTGAAACAGCTCACCAGCAAACTTAAGAAAAGTACCATTGCAAAACAATCTAAAGTGCAAAATTAGACATAAGCCTGTTAGCTGGATTTCAGGCCATCTGCCTCAGCTTTGCAGATATTTCCTTGGACTTTTCACAGTCTCTGTAAACCTAGTTTCTTGAACCACCTTGATACATGCTCATGTTCATCAATTCCGCAAGTGAATCCCTATACTCAATTATCTCCAGGGTGGACCAAATGTGTATCAAATATACCAAAGGCTTCATTTGTGCCATGCAGAGATTCCATTAATACCTAAACCGAGATAAAGAGGGATGAGGGGAGTGCTAACGGAAATTGAAATAAGTGATTTTACAAAGTTGTTCTTTGCTTTGGCCACCTTCCTGGAGTCAGCACAGTCACAGATTTTTGATCCAAAAAGCACTGCCCTGCACTGTGTGCTTTAGCGCGATATACTTTAAGGGCGGGGCATATTGTGTGGGAGTGAGTTCTTTTGTGCAATCGAAGGATTGCTTTAGATCTATGTTGTATTAACAGCGAACTCCTATTAAGTCGAGATTCCCAGTTGATTTATCAGATAGTTTAACCCCACATCGTAGACCCTTTCCAGTGGTTTATTATCAGCCCTTGCTACACAATTTTTAGCTACACCAGTCCCAAAGACCATGTATTTAGTTTGTGATGCATTCAGCTCAAGGCCTCTGGCTTTGCAAAACCCTACAGATTTATCAATCAGGTTCTGAAGCCCCATAGGGGTCTTAGAAATAAGAAGTGAATTGCCTACAAAAAGAAGTATGGGGACCTTCCTACCAATTAAAACAGGTGAATCGTTCTTACAGATCACAAGTTCATTTACCATATCCTTTATATAGAATGTAAACAGGGTGGGTACGAGAACGCATCCCTTGATATGCCACATAGGATGGAGATGCGGTCAGTCAATTCACTCTTACAATCTTAGTGGACCTACGCTGAATTCTTGTTGTGTAGTCCTGAAATAAGGTTTATCAAGTTGCCAGGGGCTCCCATTTCAACCAAAACTCTCATAGGTTCTCTGAGGAACAAGATCAAATGATGCTTGCAGATCTACAAAGGCCATGGGTACTATTAGTTTGACCAGCAGTGTATACTTCCAATGCAAGAAGGACAGATCTAGAAACCTGAACCGAAAGACTAGTTTTTGGCAAAAGCTAGCTTAGAGAGGGGACAGGATGTGTTCCTCATCTATCTGGTTTAGCAGCTTGTATGTATGTATGTATGTATGTATGTATGTATAGGCATTTATATAGCGCACTACTTACCCGTAGGGTCCCAAGGCACTTCGACCGCTGCGAAACCCTTCCTGGCTTCCCTGAGAGATGGTCCCTTAATGGGTATCTCCAGGGTGAGACCAGGCATCCCCGGCGGTCTGGTGGGGCCGTTAGTGAAGATGAGGCAAGCTGATGCCCAGAGTTGCCGAGTGTGAACGCTGATCAGAGTGGGCACCGAGGCGAGAGAATTATCGAGTCCGCTGACCCTGGTCCAGAAACCTGCCGCGCCGGGAATCGAACCCTGGTCCCAGGCCGTTCTCTGCTCTCGGGTCTGCCGCCTCTAACCAGTGAGCCACACTGCCTTGCAAAGACATTCAGCAGATAAGACTCTGAGGCCTATAATTGGACAGGTTGCAGGCATCACCCTTCTTGTAAATCAGAATGATCTCCACCCCCCTCAGGACGCAGAGATTTCCCCCCCTGGCCATAATGGCATTTGATAGAAGATTGACATAACTAGTCCAAACTTTGGGCTCTGACTTAAACATATCGTCAGGTATTTTATAGAGCCAGGAGCTTTCACTGATTTTAGGTGGTTGATGGCAGTAGAAGTATCTTCTAAACTAAAGGATAGTATTCTATCCTCCCCTGCATCTGCATTTAGTATATTTTTAATAGGATTTCTAGGCCTTAAGCTAAGGACTGAAACATCAAGCTTCTCTTGAACACAGAGCATCAAGCAGTGGCCAGAGCCTCACATCTAGGAAGACACAATCAATAACACTCAACTAAGGGCCTCTTTTGAAAGTGGGTGCCCTATCAGGATCTGAGTGGTGCGACCATTGCAATCACTCACCCCCCTGCCAACAGTCATAGAGGCTAGTTGGAGAGCAGCACTCGGAAAATATTGCTGATGTTTGCCCGTTAGATGAGGAATATTTCACTGTGCATCCTCTTGTTCTATTAGCACACTAATGTAAGGTGAGGGCTCAAAAGAAACATTACAATCTCCTGCCACTATTACTTTTTATGTTGTTGATGTAATTGAATAATTAATCTAAAAAAAAAAAAAAAATAGATGAATCATTTCTAGCAGGCGCTGACCTTACATAAGCATTGATTTATAACATGTTCAAACTAGAGGGTAATTTAACCACTTCGCTGCTAGGCCTTTTCCCCTCCTGTGCTAACCCTTTTTTTGTCTATTTGGGGTAGTTTGCGCTTAGGCCCCTGTAACTTTTTGACCACATAAGGAATCCATGCAAAATTGTGTCCTTTTCTTCCAACATCATGGGGATTCTAAAGGTTCCCAGGGACTGGGGTTACCCCCGGGGGGACCCAGAAATTAGCCAAAAAGCGCCTTTTTTCACAGGAAAAAAGGGCTACAGAAGAAAGCGTCTGTTTTTTTCCCTGCAAATGTTATCAACAAAGGGGTTGTGGTGCTGAAATCACCATCTTCCCAGACTTCAAAGACAAGCAGACTTTTGTCAGAAAACCAAAACTGTTTACACAGTTTGGCATTTTTCTGGGACATAGCCTATTTTTTCTATTTTTTGTGCTTTCAACCTCCTTCCAGTTAATGGTAGAAATGAGTATGAAAGCAATAATGGACACTAAAAAGCTATGCATTTTAGAAAATTAGATAAAATTCTGAATTAATCAAGGGGTCATTTGTGTACATCCTTCAAGGTTTCTTTGTAGAAACTAACAGTTGACATTAGGAAAAATTGAAAATTTGTTGAAAAAAACAGCCACTTGTGTTAACGTTTTCACCTGTAACTTCTTCTAATTATGACAACTGTTTTAAAGCAATATACCCTCCCGTTTGTTGGACCTTTCTGGTTGTGGGGATATATAGGACTTGTAGGTTTACCAAGAACCCGACGAACTCAGAGCAAATATCTGAGCAGCATCTTGCAATTGTTTTTTGTTATGTCCTGAGTATATAGCAATTCATTGGGAAAATATGTACATGGAGAAATCAGTATGAAAGACACTAATGTATTTCTGAAATTGGAACAAAATATAGAGTTTAGAAAGAGTAGACATTTGCACATTTCCAAAATTGTTAGTAACCCATACTAGCATGAGAATTATAGGTCATTTTTCAAAATGACTTCTTTATAACACATCTTCTTTCATTTGGAAGGCAGAAATGCATCAAAAGTCAATAGGTAATAACAGTTGCACTACAGTTCTGTGTCTAAGCCTCCCTATAAAAATGGAACCTCACTTGTGTGGGTAGGCCTAGCTCCCGCAACAGGAAATGGCTCAAAATGCCACGTGGACACACGTTATTTTTACAGTGAAAACTAACCCCTTTTTTGCAAAGTGCCTAGCTGTAGCTTTTGTAGCCTAGCTCTGCCGGTACCTAGGGAAACCTAGCAAAACTATACATGTTTGAAAACTAGACACCCAGGGGAATCTAAGATGGGTTGACTTGACTGGCTCTCACCAGGTTCTATTACCCAGAATCCCTTGCAAACCTAGAAATGTGTAAAAAAACTAAAACACATTTTCCCCACATTTCTGTGGTGGAAAGTTCTGGAATCTTAGTGGATCTACAAAATTCTACCCACCCCGCGTCCCCCAAAGTCTTCCAAGAAAAATGGTACCTCACTTGTGTGGGTAGGCCTATTGCATGTGACAGGAAACAGCCCAAAACTCAACGTGGACACACCACATTTTTACAGTGAAAACTGACCCTTTTTTTGCAAAATGCCTAGCTGTAGATTTTGAACCCTAACTCTAACAGCACCTAGGGAAACCTAGTAACCCTATACATTTATGAAAACTAGACAGCCAGGGGAATCCAGGATGGGGTGACATTACCCAGAATCCCTTGCAAACCTCAAAATATATTTTAAAAAAATTGAAAGTTCTGGAATCTGTGTGGATACACAAAATTCCACCCACTCTGCATTCCCCAAAGTCTTCAGAGAAAAATGGTACCTCACTTGTGTGGGTAGGCCTAGTGCCCGTGACAGTAAATAGCCCAAAACGCAATGTGGGCACACCACATTTTCACAGTGAAAACGGATCCTTTTTTTGCAAAGTGCCTAGCTGTAGATTGTCAACCCTAGCTCTGCCGGCACCTAGGGAAACCTAGCAAACCTATACATTTTTGAAAATTAGACACCCAGGGGAATCCAGGATGGGGTGACTTGACTGTCTTTCACCAGGTTCTGGTACCCAGAATCCCTTGCAAACTTGAAGAGTTGTCCAGAAAACACATTTTCCTTACATTTCTGTGGTGGAAAGTTATGGAATCTGCCTGGATCCACAAAATTCCACCCACCTCGAGTTCCCCAAAGTCTTCCGAGAAAAATGATACTGCACTTGTGTGGGTAGGCCCAATGCCCGTGACAGGAAACAGCCCAAAACGCAACATGGACACACCACATTTTCACAGTGAAAACTGACCCTTTTTTTGCAAAGTGCCTAGCTGTAGATTATGAACCCTAATTCTGCCAGCACCTAGGGAAACATAGCAAACCTATACATTTTTGGAAAACGAAACACCCAGGGGAATCCAGAATGGGGTGACTTGACTGCCTCTCACGAGCTTCTGTTACCCAGAATCCCTTGCAAACCTCAAAATCTGTCAAACAAAACACATTTTCATCACATTTCTGTGGTGGAAAGTTTTGGAATCTGCTTGGATCCACAAAATTCTACCCACCCCGTGTTCCCCAAAGTCTTCAGGAAAAATGGTACCTCACTTGTGTGGGTGGGTCAAGTACCCGCAACAGGCAAGGGACCAAATCCTATTGAGGCGACATCAAAATTACCTATCACAAACCAACCTGGTTTTGCAATGGGGGTGCCATAAGATTTTGGCCTCGGGCTCTGCGGCCATCTAGGGAAACCTACCAAACCCACATATTTCTGAAAACTAGACACCCGGGGGAGTCAAGCGAGGTATGGCTTGTGTGGGTCCTCTAACATTCTCCTACCCAGAATCCCCTACAAACCTCAAAATTAGCTGAAGAAATCACTTTTTTCTAAAATTTCTGTATGGGAAAGTTCTGGAATCTACATGGATCCAAAAATGTCCTCCCACCCAGCGTTCCCCCAGGTCTCTTGATAAAAATGGTACCTCACTCGCGTGGGTGGGTCAAGGACCCGCGACAGGCAAGAGCCCAAAACCTATTGAGGCGACATCAAAATTACCTATCACAAACCAACCTGGTTTTGCAAGGCGGGGCTTTCATGAGTTTTTGGCTACAAGCTTGGCGGGTATCTAGGGAAATATGTTTGCTAATTTTCAGTTTATTTTACTGTTAATATTTAAAATGAAATGTATTTTTTTTTTATTTACTGCTATTGTATCCGTAATGTATATACATACTTTAAAAATATTAAGGTATATATTTTCTATATATATGTACATTAAATAAATTATGAAAAAATGTATTTAACATTATATTATTTTTAACTAATATCCTACTTAAATGAAATTAGTTTTAAGTCAATATGTATTGAAAAATTCTATTCTTAACTGTTACTTTTCCATATTCTCTGGCGCGATATTTTCGACACAATATTTTGTTTTTTCACAATATATGTACAGGACCACGATATTGTGGTATATGACATTTTTTACACAATATTTCAGTGTCTTGATATTTTTGACTGCAATATTCTGCCAGACAACCACACCATTTCATCAGCAGGCCATGCTGAAGAACCTTCTTGAAGGTCTATATATCAACCTCTGGAAAAGGGCAGAGAGAGATGAACAGCTAGTTGGACTGTACTGGAACTAAAGAGACCACTCTTCAATACCTCTGGAAGGAATGCACAATACCGATAGCACCCAGCAGGCGGAGGCTTAGTGACAACTACTGCTAAACTGCAGGAATCTTTTGCTTGTGAATCAGGCATATACCAAAGCTTTTATTAACTTATCAATAAAGGCTGGTATCATGCCCAGTAAGTGGAGATCGGCACATATTAGTTCTCGTTTAAAGAAACTTTCCCCAATCCCGTATTAATATTGCTAAGTTTTTCATAGTGTGCGAATGCCAATG
The DNA here is from genome assembly GCF_964263255.1 of Lissotriton vulgaris. Classification (NCBI taxonomy): domain Eukaryota; kingdom Metazoa; phylum Chordata; class Amphibia; order Caudata; family Salamandridae; genus Lissotriton; species Lissotriton vulgaris. Next base: position 850,878,935 of record NC_141696.1, on the reverse strand, counting down.
GCGTCTTGGCACTAATGTCTACCATACTGACTGAACATGAATCAAAAGTTGGAAACTAGTTGTTAATATACATTTTTATTTTATCTATCAAAATGAATAAGAAAAAATCCTGGTTTTAAGCTGTTTCCTAAAACTTAAGAGGTTTGCTGGCCTCTCAAGTGCTCCGGTAAGTTATTCCACCTGTGGGATGTAATGAAGTGCTTAATTTGTTAAGAAATACGTGCAGGAAGTTTCGTCAGGAGGCAGCTTGCACCAGCCCATTTCTCCTGTTAGCGTTGCCTAAAACAGAACCAACTACCAGCCATAAGAGTGGGGAGAGGACATGGTGTAATGGCCAGAGCTGCTGACTTCTGAGCTGGGTAACTAGTTTCGAGTTTCAGCATCTGCTTAACATCCTGTGATTGTGGGCAAATCACATAATCTCCCCATGCCTGCCATAAATTAATGTGTCCTTAACTGGTGAATATAAAAACTTGGACGGGTTTATCCTTGAAAAACTTCCAACTTGATATTATGTACTAGAGTGCCAGAAACCATTCAGGTTATTAAAACAACCCTCACCCACCAACCTGGCTGGTGGCATGCTTCATCAGAGGGTTGCCAGCTGGGCTCCCGAATGGAACCCAGCTGTGCTACAACACCTGATTACAGTGGAGCAGGATTTTTGGTGAAAATGTGAGTGAGAAAGTGTTTTCCAATGTGGTGTAGTTAAAAATGTCTCTTAGGTGCCCAGACAAGTAGTGATTTATTTATAGGGCCTTAGGATACATTAAAATCGAGGTGAGATATTGTTAAGATAAAAATTATCTTCTATATCTCTGTCTACAAAAAGGTCGACATGTTTGAGCCTCTCGATAGTTAAACAAGGCTTTCTTCAGGACCGTGAGAGTATGTACTATGACATGGAAGAAAAAATTATTTTGCTGCCACATGAGTAAATGGGTGTTCTGCAGCACACACACTGAGGTGTGCTGTGTATGTGGTGTGATGACCATACTTACAGACCCACAGGTTGGTAACAATATAGTTCATTACCAAAGTAAGACCAAACGGATCCCTGAGGCGAGGGCTCCTACAGTCAACTGGTGCTGATGATTAAGTGCCAGTGCTGAGCACCAAAAACCACTGGCACAAATGAAGCACTGCTGTAATGTTGACAAAACTCATGCCCCCACCTCCCCCCAGTTAGATCTCCTGATTTTACGAAGATTGATTGTTCTGGAATTAATCGAGCCCAGTGACCTATTTCGGATATACCAATTAGGATTTTTCTTTAGGTAATCTGTCACAGCTCCATATAGGTTTTTGTGAGCAAGACAAAGAGCCTTGAACTTGACTTTATCTTTCACTGGCAACCAATGAAGCTCTTTAGTCTCCATGAAACTGACTGAAATTGAGGAATTTTCTTTAATAGTCTTGCTGCTGCATTCTGAAGGCATTAAAGTTTTTCTAAAGAATGCTGATGAAGACCTACATACAGGGCATTGCAGTAGTCCAAACTTGAAAACACGAGTGCCGTTACAACTGTTTTCTGCAATTCAAAAGGTATGGCACAAAGGAATCATCCTGATCTTACGAAGTTTAAAGAAACAGGACGCAGTGAGTCCATTTATCTGTGTATTGAACTACAGACTCAAAGAGTCAAAGTTTCTTAATGGAAAACAATTAACCTATATCACAATGACCCCATGGAAGCTGTTGGAGTGCACTGTCTACAATAAGCTGTCCAACTATGTAGAGAAAATCAACTATCTCCACACTTTGCAAGTGGGCTTTTGTGCGTACTCCAGTATAGTAGTTGTTACGACCGTATTGGATGAACTGAGCAGTTCAGCTGGTTGTCATAGTCATACAATGCTCATTATTTTAAAACTCTCCAGAGCCTATGACATAGTGGATCACCAGTTACTTTTAAATCGCTTGTATCTTTCTCAAATTAAAAAAGACACTGGGCTTAAATAAGTCATCAATTATTTTACCTAATAGGAAAGTTTAGGTATCTCTGGATCCTTTTGTGTCAGACACAAAGTCCCTAAAATGTACAGTTGCGTAAGGCTCCATTCCCTTGTTCTTTAACCTTTGCATGGTGTTTTTATAATTTCTGATTCAATCTTTTGTTTATTCTTTTTTTTATTTATGCTGATGAATCTTGTTTAAGATTGCTAGAGACATTTTGTGCTGACACACTAAGTAATTGCGTACCGCAAGTCAATACAAGGATGAGTTCTTATCAGCTAAAACTAAATGGTGGGTGAACTGAAATACGACTCCCTTTTAGATCTACTCAGATTTGCGACCTTCCTTTCTGCCCCTCATGTCTGGGTGACAAACCAATACCGGTCACCTGTGTCAAGAATTTAGGCATAAAGCTTATTGTTGGTCTCTCTCTTTTTAATCCGATCTCTGAAGTGATCAAATCTTTCTTTTTCCAGATTTGTGTCATAAAACGCATTCTCTACATTTTTCTATGTCTCATAAAATGTAAATTCTCACTGATTTTATATTGACCATATTGGACTATTGCAACGCTTTACACTTATACCTCCCTGACAAAGCTATAAAAACCTGCAATTAGTCCACACTCCTGCAGAGAGACTTGCTTTGAATCGTAAAAAGACTAAGACTATTTCCTCTCTTGGCCCTATTGATTACCAGTATCGCAACGCCTTATTTTTAAAACACTCTGCCTAGTACACAAGGCTTTGTTGGGATAGTCATTTCTTCGGACCAGGCGAATATTACAGTCTATGCATTATTACTGTGCTGTGGTTACCAATTTTAAATATATTAATATTGGTTGAAGAATGTTTTATATTACTGCTTCTAAACACTAGCATTAATTACCAGCAAAGGTAAGAAGTATTACTGAAATTCTTTGCTCTAGGATTGATCTGAAAACCTGGTTATTTTCCAGATAAAGCCAAATACATTCTCTGCACTACTGTGTTTTTTCCCTCTTTAGTAATTTTTCACCTATACGTTTAGCGCCAAAATACCTGTTGTAGATAGCTGCTCTTTAGGAATTCACATAAATAAATAAAACATGTAAAAATGCTGAAACTAGTCAACAGAAACCGAAGTTTAACCCAAGAAAGTCTATGCATTGCACATATACCAACAAGGATGACACAGATATGCTTTCTCCTTGTCCGTCCCTGGTGCTGAGTCATTAGATAAATATAGTTGTTTGAGAATTAACAATGCTTCCCATGACAAAGTGTTGGATTTGTGCATTACCCAAGGAGAATTAAGCTGGATGGCGAATACAGGTAGATGACTGAAATAGCCACCAGAAATGTTGTATTCTTTCATCAGGCTATACACAAATGCCCACATGCATCAATCATTTTTGGAGTCGCAAACGGTGCGATTCCTTAAAATCGGCCGTTTGAGACTCCAAAAATGCTTTTTCAGATGCATCATTATTTTGTAATGAAAATCGTTAATTTTGCGACTTTCCAGAAAGCGATTGCATTTAAGGAATCGCAAATTTGCGATTCCTTAAATGCAATGCATCATTCTGAAATCAAATTGCGAAAACAAAGTTTGGAAGTGCAAATTACCACGAGGTTGAACCTCGTGGTAAATTGCGAAAAATGTTTAAAATGTTCAGATTTACATTTTAAACAATGTCATGTTACAGACACACATGTCCTTAGGACATGTGTGTGTGAAACATCCATTTAAAAATACATTTCAGGGGTGCAGGGGGGGGTCCTTTGGACCCCCCCCTGCACCCATGGAATGCATCAACATTTGCGAATTCAAGATTGCGAATTCGCTATTTCTATTGATTCCTATGGGCCTTTTGGCCCATAGGAATCAATGGGAATAGCGAATTCGCAATTTTGAATTCGCAAAATATTAGCGATTCGGTAAAAATTGCGATTTTTACCGAATCGGAAATATTTAGCACTTTCTATGATGCATCCCGTTTTGCGAATCCATATTTGCGATTCGGTAAAAATCGCAAATTTGGAAACGCAAAACGGGAGTTTGATGAATGTGGGCAAAAATGTAATGTTCAGATTGTGTAACCACATTTCTTTTCTTCCTATCTCTGCCATTGCTTTAAGGCACTGATCTTGCTGTTTTTTCCAACAGTGGTACATCATGTATTAAGTTTGGCAGCAAAAAAAAAAGGTATGAATGTCATTGACTAGCAAATCGTATGGGTACCATTTCATCATGCCGATACGTCTATACTAATCAATTTTGTCATTCTAGTTGCATTTTGCCATGTCTATAGTGACCCCTCCTTTTACTGGGGAGCTTGAATGAATCTTAACTTACTGGAATTCCTTCTGGTATTTCATTCATTTTAGATTATCTTTCCAATGCAAAAGGGGACCAGTCATAGGGCAATTAGTGTGGACTCTGCCCCAACAGCAAGAGTCGAGCCAAACTACTGGGCCATTGTTTCGTATCAGTACCCCACATTAATCTTCAGTGCTGTCATTTCCTCTGCAGCTGAACAGCATCGTTTGACATTCTGTTTTGTATTGGGATTTGCCATTATGCCTCACTACATGAAATGCCATTTTCCTTTGCTGACTTGTTGTCTTTTTTATCGCTGCAGCATTTTACAGGAACACAGAACTATCAACTACCTACCTCACAACGTCCAGCCCAAAGTCCTTGCTTCCCATGATGATTTACTATTCTCAGACAGCATACAAGTATTGGGATTACTTGGCAGATGCAGTAAGGTAAGGATAACATTTCTGGCCATTTTGTGTTCATTTTATTCCCCATGAAGAAGTTACTAACCCACAGTAGGCATGCTAAATAATATCTATGGTCATGGCCAAACCATTTTTTCATTACCACCTTGCTCACATTTCTCTGCTATCAACTGCGTATGTGTAGCATGACTGAGACATCATCCTCCCCATTCAGGCAACTGTGCACCGTACTAGAAACAAAGGCCCTGATTTAGAGTTTGCAGGACGGATAAGCCATCACACATATGATGGATATCCCATCCACCTTATTGCAAATGCTACAGGACGTAATGCACTTGTAGTAAGGCAGACAGGATATATGTCACATTTGGGAAATAGGACTCCATCCGCCAAACTCTAAGCAAGGCCTAATTTGTTTGTAGCATCATTCATTATATGGGCCAATTGACCCAATAAAAGGCCTTCTCTGTGAACGGAAAGGCACCTGTAATTGCCATTTTTTGTGTGGATATGCAGTGTTCATAATAGCAGACTAAAGTAGCTCATACTCAACCATTGTTCAACCTTGGATGAAGCCACTGTGCACTGATTATATGAATCCAGGAAGCAGTTGTGTTAGACAATTGACTAGAATTTTGTCAGGAACCTTCCTATAGACAAGCAATAATGACACTGGTTATTGGTATGTGCAAAGCAATAAGTCGGTTTTTCCATTTAGTAGTCAAAGTCCCCTTTGGTGGAATAACTGTGTTGAAATGGTTTATAGAATTTAGTGTATTTCTCTTTCTTTGTATCTAGCAGATTCAGCATTCAGAATTTGAACAAGATCTGAGATTTGCACTTGCCAGTTTACCAGTTTCAATTGTTGTTTTTATAATTTACATAATTTACTGTCGGGCAGTAAACATCCCCTGTTGAATCTGCAAATAATTTTGCAAAATTGAGCTATTTCCTTAAACAATACCAGAATAGAATCTATGAAAGGTTGCAACTTTCCTTATGGGACATATTTGCTATATATTTAGTTCTGTTAAAAATATTCTTTGGTCATCACAGACAAACTATGGACTGAATGTGTACTGAACTCATGCCACAATTTCTTCATATCCAATATCAAATATAAGACAGGGTTGAATAACTCTAAATTTCCTCATTGATAATATGAACACCACTGACCCTTCACAATAAAGTCATTGCATGTGTATTTGAAGCATCTGTGGAACATCATGAGAGGAGTTTAAATGTTGGGTGGAATAAGAAGCCTATATTTTTGGTCCCAACGTTAATTTATTGGTACATCTCCCTCTGTAAATTCAAAAAACCTTGAGTCTTTTTAACACATTCTGTCAAAAGCCCATTGCTACATAATCTGTTTCTGGCAATATCAAACTGAACCATGATTGAAATTGCATGATCATTATCATAATGTTATAGATCACTATGAAGAAGAGACTGAGGATATTACTCATGTCTTCAGTTTTGGGTCTTACATTACTACTTTGCTGACATAGAACACAAAAGAGGTCAAGCGAAGGACTTAACTCTAAGCTAAAGTATGCTCCAGAAATAGAAGACCCACTGAAAGAAGTAAGCTCAACAAACTGCGCTGTTCACATCAAATCTTTATCAGTATGAGGTCTATTATGTCCTAAACAGAACAACATTATCCACTGTCTAGGGTCATTTGCAGTAACCTTTGAAACTAAGATGCATTATACCTCAAAATTGAAATTCCTGAATATTCAAGCTTTGTAATGTGATCTAGTACATCTTGAGGTTTAATTTACAAAGAACTACCCAATCCTGGACTGCTAATGTAGCTTTTCTAGACATTTAACTAGAACGTTTATCACACACACCTGTCACATAACCAGATGCCCACACTATAGATAAAACAACCCTTTGACATTCCACCTAATGAGTCCTATAAAATATCCAAATTGAAAAAGTGGAACTGATATAACTAAGCACTAAAAAAAAAAAAGAAGACAGAGACTCGTCATAACCTGGGGACAGGATCGCCACACAACACTGAAAATTTCTTGAGGAACCCTAACAAGCCAAGTACAAAGATATATATTTATGTGAAGGTCATGCAGGCAGCTCAGTAAATCATGTTGCTGCACCACGTGATAGGGAAGGGCAGTAATGAGCCAAATAAAAAATAATATGGTGCATTCCTACCTTTGACACTGCACTACCAAACTGTAGGCCATTCAGCTGTGCTGTGCCAGGATTGCACCCAACCTGGCAGGGCTAGTGTCAACTCCAACCTCCGCATGCATTTTGGGATCAAAGTAAGTAATTTCAGTGACACTCTCAATAGTTTGTTTGATTTTTTGGAAGCTCTTCTCACATTCATGTGACCAATGAAAAGACATTTTCTTTTTCATCAGTTCTTGTAACAGTGCATTGACTGTAGCAAAGTCTCATATGTATCTAGAACAGTAACTGGCCATTCCAAGAAATGATCGTAACATAGACATTTATTGTGGGTGTATGGCAGTAAACAACGCTTGCACTTTAGCCAGATAAGGTTTCATACCCCCATCGTAAAATCCATGACCAATTCATTTCAAGATTTTCATGTGGAATTCCATTTGTCAGCATTTAGAGTTCAACCTGCATCGTTCAGCAAATGAGATACTTGTATAAGAGCTTTGTCATGCTCTTTCTTTTTCGCTCTGAAAACTAACATGTCATTGCTATAGTTAAATGTATTTACTGCAAACCGTATGATAAGTTGAATGGGGTCTTGGAAAAGTTCTGCAGCCAAGGATACACTAAAACTCAATTGCTTGTTGTGAAAAGGTTGTAATGTACCTGGATTTTTCTTCAAGCTCCAATTAGTGATATCCTTTATTTAAGTCATCGAGAAAATAACTTCGCACCATTCAGTTGCAATGTGCGGATCTGGATGTCTCTCCCGCTCAGTCACCTTGTTGACCTGACGCATGTCAACGCATATGCATATAGCTCCTTCACTGCCTCTTAGGCACTACTACAATGGGAGAAAAGCATAGTGTTGGACCAGTGGAGCATTCAATGACGTCATGTTCAGGGAATAAATTAAGTTCCTTTTTACCTGCCTCTTGCAAGTGAAACGTAATTCTTCTGTGTCTTTGTGCAACAAGATGAACATACTCTTTTATGTTCAACATTATTTTCATTGTTTTGAGCCCTTCTTAACCTGTGAAATAATGAAGGAAATTGACTTATAATTTCAAGATTGGCATTCATGTTGCAGTTCAGTCCCATATCAGCAGGGGTGTTGAAATTCAGCAAGCAAGCACTTGAAGCTGTTACTTGAAGTACATGTCTAGGGGCTTGTACCAAAGTTTTCTTATGTTTGATTGTGGCTATAAACAAACCATGACTCTATAAGGGAGTTGAGGCAGCCCATGTGAATACTTCAGTCTTTGACTTCGTAAGTTGAGGTAACAGAGATAACTCTTGATACATCTCAGGCATGATATTTATCAATGCACGGCTATCAGTTATGAATGGTATTGAATATCCATTTATCTTTAGAGTGTTCTTCAGACAATATTTGAATGTTTCTGGAGCTTTTTCCTGTCGATTTTTCTTTACTTTGAATTTTTCCTCACATCTGACTAGTCCCTCATGTGCATGCCTTTCTGAAGTAAATATCGACATTGCGCAATTGTCCTTGTCACTTTCGCTAGAGACTGATACTGAGGAACTCTTCTTCGATGATTTAGATGACAATCGACTTCGTTTTTTGTTGATTTGCCTCTGTTGCTGTGACCGCTTGGCCTTGTGGGGGTGAGTTGAACGTAGCCAAGGTAGGGTTCTGTCGCTTTGTCTTCACACTGTGACGCACTTACTTTTTCCATCGCCTTGCAAGTCATCCCAAAATGATTTGCTTTACCACAGCTAATGTATATTTGTCTGATTCAGGGACATTTGTCTTCATGTGGCAATGACAGTCCACATCTGTAACACCTTTTCTTCTTCTGTGGAGACATGACCTTGTGTCCCCCAGCTTTATGCCTTGGTGTTCTCATCATGCATATGACTGACTCACTTTGGGTACCTTGGGCCTCCATGTCAGTCAGTGAAGGATCAGCACGTTCTTCTGTGCTTCACCATTTGTCGTTGAATCTACATTGCTTCACCAGAACATCCAGTCTCTCAAAACACTCATCCACGGTTTCACCTGGTCTCTGGCGTTCTTGACTGAATATGTATCTGTCATAATGCACATTTGGCTCTGGATTAAATTTGACATTCAAGGCTGCTCTAATTTGATCAAACACTGAAAAACGAGCCACCAATGTGAGCCTACTACTGAGGAGTATCGATCTCTTCAATGCCGCAAGAGTAATGCAACTTCGATCAGTTCCAATGACAAATTAGCATGGGATTAAATTTGACTCTTTCCAAACCTCTCTGAAAGCTGGTGGTTTGTGCTCTATTAAATTCCAAGCCGAAATACGCAGGCCCATTCATTTCCTGCTTAAAGTTAACAGACTCGCAGTCTCAAATCAAGTCCCATTTTAAATTCCGAATGGTTCATCGATGAATAAATCAATGCGCAATCAGAACGATGGCTTTCATACCCGCATATTACACCGTGTCTCAGCCCTGCTGAAAATCCCTTAACCTTTCCGGGGATTGGAAACATGGTGGCATTTCCTCTTATGCACAAGGGTGTTTCAAATTAGTCACGGACTCTTGATAGGGTGTTTGCACATAGATATATACTCACAGAGACTTATTTTCTTCCCCTTGGATAGCGTCTCTCCAAATGTAGCCAAGCATAGGGCTGTATGAGAGAGCTCAGTTTCTTATTAACGCTTTAAAGACATGCTTGTGTAATTGTTCATATCTCAATTTGTAATGCATTGAGTATATGTTTCACTGTTTTCTTGTTTTCGACAATCACACTTGTTCATTGTATTTTTGCAATTTTTCATTTGAATCTTGTGTATCTTTGAATGACGCAGCTATCATTTAAATGCCTTTACGAAATGTGTTAATCATGGCGAAATGATTAGGCCAGGTCCAAAGACTAAATGCATTGGCCCTTAGTCTGCTGAAATAAATAGCAGCATCTAAAAATTGGCAGCCAGGTCTCTTGATTTTTTACACTAATTTGATCATACGGCACATCACCTTCTTTTGGGATCTTTTTCATGGCTTCTTTCACTCCACACCAGTCATGTTCTTCCGATACTATATGATCTTTTTAATCTATTCCATGTATGAAACCTTCAGAAGTCTCCATCCATGCAGTCCATCTATTGCCAATATTGTGTTTCTTGGCAGTATCAAATGCAGAGGGTGGTTTTAAGAATGCATCAGCAGTATACACAGCCTTAATGACTTTTGGAGTGTGGATCTCACCTTGACTCCCCATCGGAGCTCCTTACTTAAGGGCAGTTTAGGGAGTTGTACTGAGCCCCTATGTGGCAACTTTAGTGGTGGGCCATTTTGTCTGGAAACTGCTACGCTAGCAGAATCCTGACTCTCCTACTGGGGCCTGCTCTGCAGCACATTATTGAACGATCATTCATGATTTTTTTTGGGTAAGTAGATGAACCTTGTATACCATTAGTCCATGAAAGCAGATAACATTATGATATTTAGTGAGCTTGAGCTTAAATGTTTCTTCACAAGCACCTGGTTACATCATACTTCAGCATTCTTTCTCCATTTAGCATTTAGCATTTCATTCAGTTCCTGGCCACTGGCATGTCAGCTTTCAATGTTGCTTACTTTTATTTGTTTTTTGAAGGCTGTGTACTCTTCTACACTTAGACTGTGACACACATGGCACGAACAAGCACTTTGCTGGATTGCGGCAAACTCTCTGGAAGAGCGCTTTCAGTGTACTGGCTTCATATCCCCTTTCTCGTTGCCAGTTGTAGCGTCCTATCAGCTGCGGTACTTGTCAATAACCACACCAGACGGGGAGAGTAGTTGTGCACGTCTTTATTCTGCTGTGTGGAAGTCAGAGCTCAACATTCTAAGCCTGCCTTCAACTTATCCCTCCAACAATTAAGTCACAGGTCCACGGTGTACAGTACGAACCAAAAGATTTCCTGTGTTCCTTTATTAACAAGATACTACAAATAGTAAGCAAAATACTCTCTTGAATAAAGATAAACCTCATTTACTGTTAAGTCTGCCTATCCCAGTGCTACTTGGGCAATTCAGAGCTAGGATCCAGAGACCCACATATATTGACAGGTCACGATAGGTCACTGCCACATGACAACACTTAGAGCAAGCCCATACATTGGAAAAGTATATACAGCAGTTAATGTAATATGGACCACAGCCATACGGCGTCAGGCGAGGCACAATCTTAGAGATCATTAGTCACCAGAGGAATTTAGGTATAGATACATCAACAATACCATTTGCGATTCCTTATTAGCGAAAAATAGGATTCGCTAATAAGGAATAGCAAAAGGCTATGCATGTAGAAATCGCAAAAAAAATAGTGATTTCTAAACATTCCTTAATTGCGACTCGTAAATTGCGAGTCGCAATTAAGGAATACCTCCCTATTCATTCCTATGGGGCTAGAGGCCTAGAGGCCCATAGTAATGAATGGGAAGACATTCTCAATTTACGATTCTCAATTAGAGATTCGCAAATTCAGAATGCAATTTCAAGGGTGCCAGGGTGTCAAAAGGACACCCTGTTCCACCCTTGAAATCTGCATATGAGAACATCTTGCACACAAACATGTCCCAAGGGCATGTGTGTGTGTAAAATGGAACTTGTAAAAATGCACTTTAGTGCATTTTTCAAAGTTTTTACAAATTACCATGAAGTTCAACTTCATGATAATTTGCTCCCCCTATTAGCGAAGTCGCTATTTTTTTTTACTTTGATGCATTGCATTTAAAGAATCTCAATTTGAGATTCCTTAAATGCAATCGCAATTTAAGTAATCACAATTTTGCGATTTCTTAAATTGCAATTTTTGCATTTGGGATGATGCATCCCAAATGCAAAAATACTGGTCGCAAAGGGGCAGATTCTGAGAATCTGCCCGTTTGCGACCGTTTTTTCCTTTGATGCATCTATACCATAATCTGTGCTTCATATAATTAACATTAAAACGAGCTGGAAACAAGTTAAATGTTTGGTTGGGGTATCCAAGAGAAATGAAATATATGCTTTACTAATTTACTCAGACTTGACAAATTACAAGAAATAGTGTAGCGTGCTGGTTGCTAATTACAAATCGTAACCTTTCCCTCCTAATATTTTTATGTACCTAATTGATAGTACTGGAAATAAATGTGAGAGGAAACCCACTGGTTATCGTTTTCTTTCAGGGAGGGGACATGTCAACATGAAAGAGCATTTGGAACATCATCACAAGACATGTTTGAAGCACTTTATAGGTATGGTGATTGCATTGTGTCACTGACTTGTGCAGAAATGTATTTTTTCGCGAAGAATCTTTATATTAATTGCTTGTGTTTCTTTTACTGATTCATGTTGTTGCAAGGTTTAATATTTAAGTCAGTTAGCTGCTTTTCTTTGCATACGCTATGCAATGACGACCCAATGAACAAAGCAATATAAATGAACTCAGTTGCTCAAATGTTTGATTTTCAAATGAAAATACACATTGTGTATTCAAAAAATATGAATTTAGACCCAGAAAGGGATTTACGCCCACATGCATCAAAGTCAATTGCATTCGCAAACGGTGCGAATCGCAATTTTCGGCCGTTTGCAAATGCAATTGACTAATTTGGAAAGCATCATGCATTTCGCAATTTTAGGAATCGCAACCATGTTGCTATTTCTAAAATTGCGATTGGATTTAAGAAATCGCAATTTCAGATTTCTTAAATGCAATGCATGATCATTTTTTAATTGGGAATTCGCAATTTGGACGTGGTAAATTAGCATGAAGTTGAACTTCATGCTAATTTACCGAAAACGTACAAATATGCACAAATTGCATTTTTTAAAGTTTTAATTTACACACACACAAGCCCTTGGGGCATGTGTGTGTGTAAATTGAAATTTAAAGTTACATTTCAGGGGTTCTTTGGACCCCCCCTGCACCCTTGAAATTGCATTCACATTTTGCAAATCGCAATTTGAAATTTGCAAAATGTGAATGCCTTCCCATTCATTCCTATGGGCCTTTTGGCCCATAGGAATAAATGGGAAGGGTTTTCCTTAATTGCGACTCGCAAATTGTGAATCGCAATTAAGGAAAAATACCGAATCTCAAAAATAAATGCAAATTGTTCATGCATTGCAGTTTGCGATTTCTAAATTGCGATTCCTTAATTTTCATATTTTAGGAATCGCAAACGGGTGCAATGATGCATGTGGCCGATAATCACATATATTGGTCTACATGTATTTTGTAAAATTATACGTGAGTGCGTCTGCCTCCAGGGAATGGTGCGAAACAGCATTATAGGGTATTCACAAATGTTTGCGTGCTGATGTGTCTTGAATTTGGGTGTTGTTTGTAGCAGGGTGATAGATAGATGACTTTCCAAGAAAACCTGAAGCACCCAGTTAGCTGAACTGAACAAGAAGTTAAGAGGAAATGGGGCAGGGTGTGGTTTGCTGGTAGTCAAAAATTAAAAAGCGAGAGAGAGCAAAATGGAAAGAAGATGTATATCTGCATGTGTTAAGAAGTGAGTGTCAGCTTGGTGACATAAACTGAAACTTTCAGAACAGCAACAATGAAAGATAGTTTGTTAGTGGGCCAGAAGAATCTCAGGAGTGTACATGCCTGCAGGAGTGTAAGTGGCTGATGTCTCCTCCCCCTCTTGCAATGTCTGCACTCAGACCACAGCTTGCTTGCTATCTCTCCCTCCTCAGGATGCTTTGCCCAGGCACCCACCTAATTAACTGGATCATGGACTAGCCTACTAGAGTATGAATCCCCACCCTGGTATGCCTAGAATGCTGCTCTAGTTGAGCCCCTGCGCTCTTGCTTTGACAAGGGCTGAGTCTGACAAAGCCATGGGCTTGCCTTGGGTGTGTTTGTGTCTTCAGAAGGACGTAGGGTACAATCCCTTCTCAGTTTTGTTCTACGATTTCAGGGTCTTGGATTGCTAGAATAAAGGGGGTGAGTGAGTGTAGTGAAGTGCAATGCAGTGCAGTAGACAACCTTGTTCCGATTCATTTTGGGTTTTGATCAATGATGATAAGCCTTTGTTTCTTCCAGCAATATTTTGCACAATGTTGATGTATCCAAAGACACAATCACTCTCAATAAATGTGTTGGTATTTCGATATGTAACAATTACCACTGCAGTGTTGGTCTGACTGAATGATCAAATGCTGTGGGAAGTCAATAAAAGCTACATAAACAGGTTAACTCCTTGCAGCTTCTGTATCTATCTTTAGTAGTACAAAGTGCAATGGTTTGCCCACGAGGGGTGATAGTTTTCTGACAAGCCCATGGCTGAAAAAGCTCCAGTAGACTCTTTGCAGCCTTTTTCCCAACTGCATCCAAAAGGGCAATTTGCCTGTAGTTACTAGGAATTTCCCTGCATCCTTTTTTGTGTAAAGGTATCATAATATTCTCTGTCTGTGAACTTGGGATGGTACCAGTCTAGTAGCAATGGGAACATATTGGAGTAAGAAATGTAGCCCAATGTTTTGTTTCTCTTTAATATAGTTACTCGGATCTCATCTAGGCCCATCACTGCTGAGTGCCTTGCTCTACTTATATAATAATTTGGTGACAATTTGGAGGGGAGATATTTCTAAGAGGGCTGGGAGTATAGTTAGGTACTATCTGCTGGTTCAGGATTACTTCTATTTATCATATACAATTTGGAAATGTAGTCAAACCTAGACCTTAGGAGGAATAGAATTTATTGATAACTTAATTTCTAACCCACAATTTATTCCCACAATCCGCTGAAAATACTTTGAATATTATGAATACTTTGAAATGTTCTCTTATGCGGCTTGATGGAGATCCTGCCAGTTTGGATTGGACTGTCTTCTTCTTTTTAGAAAGTGATTTCCTGAGCATCTTAATTTTCTCCAAATGCTTTGTAGAGTATTGCTGGAATTGTTTATGGATAGGTTTGTTTATTACTGCTGGTATTTTTAAATCCATCAAATCCTTTGTAGACTTCTTTGATATTGTATGGATTTCTCCATTGTCCTCCATGTTATTTGCTCAATTTGTTTTAGAGGACTTACATTTACCAATTAGTTCACTTTTGGCAAACATTGGTAAATCATGGTGTAGTTATATCATTTAATTTAAAAATGTTTTGTTACGCGGGTTCAAATGGAGTCGACCTATGTTTAAGTTGATATCTACCTTACCAGAGCCAGTTTCCAAGAAGTAGTCTGTAGTAGTTTGAAGCTGTAGCTGAATGGAATCACGGGTGTATATTATGTTTATAATATATACGCCAGAAATCAAATTAAATGAAGCAGTGGTGCCAATCATACACTCAATTATTGATGCACCATAAGTGCCACATCAAATCTGCTGGGCAGGTGTCTCTGTCAATCAATCAGTCAATCATAGCATTTGTATAGCGCGCTACTCACCCGGAGGGTCTCAAGGCGCTGGGGGAGGGGGGTCACGCCTTCAGGAGCGGCGGCGAGCGGAGGGAGCAGGGAGACCGGGTCAACTCAAGGAGGAGACACGCGACGGGTGGAGCGACTGTCTCTAAACTCTAAACTCTAAACTTTTATTTATAATTATGCCAGCCAAAACTTTCAACTGATCTAATGGAAGTATTCCATGTTTATCCGCTTTAGGATTATTTGGAAATATATATTCAGGGATATTCCAGGCTTCTTCTAGCTCTGTTGTACTGTGTTCCTTTATAGGACCTCTTTTGATGTCTTAGCATTACAGTCACCCATTATGAATACCCATGTGCCTTTTCTCTTTCTATTATTTCATTTATGAAATCGAAACTGGAAGTTGATATTGAATTATGTTATTGACCAGGCAGAATATATGTTGAATATTAGGAAAGAGTTACCCTGGCAATGTTTGATATTTGGAAGTTCAGTTCTTATACACTGTAAAGTATCACTGGAATGTGGAATGATCGGGTAATTGAGTCGTAATCGGCAGGCAAAAGAATAGCAATATTCCTGTAGCATGCCCTATTTTAGAGTTACTTGCAGACTCTATTTTTATATAATATTTGTCAACTAAAAATAATTCCATTTGCCCAAGATTCTTATAAGGTGCTGAGTGCAAGGTCGGCACAGCTCATCCACTCTTGACATTGCTTATGCCTGACCTCGGACAGCTTGAGAGCTATCCCCCGCCCCCACGGCCTCGCTAAGATCCGTTCCTAGAGTAGAATACGTTTCATGCTGCTGCTGGCCTGTGTGTTGGTGCCCTGCCCCTAGTATTTCTCAACCCTCTGAACATGTGCAGATCCTGGATCACTGGTGAGATTCAGTGCGCCTAGAAGGCTTCCTGCTTCAGGCTACTGCTGAAATACAGACTCAACTCAGTCAGGTGGTGTGGCAAATTTCACCGCAAAATTCACAGCGCTCTTTTAAAAAGAGTGCCCATTTTACAAACTTGAAGATTTCATGATTTTATTTGCAAATTCCGAAATCCTGGAGGATCTGCTTTTATGAATATGGAGGGTCTGCTTTTATGAATATGTTGGTTCAAATGTATTAAGTATTAGATTTTTTTTCTTAATCTATCTCTGCTAAGTTCCATCAGAGGACAGTGAATTTTTGGTAAAATGAACTGTTGAATATCGTTTTGAGATTTGTTCCTATTCCTAGTAGCCAGGACCAGGATAAGCCCTTATTACTATTTAAATGATATGCCATTTGCTGCAAGGTTTTAACAGCTCTATCTTCTGAGTTCATCTGGATGATTACCTCAGTAAAGCAAGTGAACATTCTTGTGGAGTGGTGAGTTCAGTGTAAAATGTTTCAGCAACATCATTTATCCCCAGCTATCTGTTGGGGATTTTGCTGATGCTTGCGCCGGTAATACATAAAAAAAATAATTCACCTAAAATTCACAGTTACACAGTATTACCCATGGTGCAAGACTTGACCGGAATTCTATCTTTACTTTTGACAGGTAATTTCTATCAATAAACTGGACCCATTTTATTTTAATTGAGTACAATCATGGAAGTTGTGGATAAGTAAAAACAGATCTGTTGTAATCTATTTGCCTGTTGGTTCTTCCCTTCGCCCTTTGTTCCCCCACCTTTCCCTTCCTGTGGTTTCTTCTGTTGGAATCTTCAGTTGAAGCTCAATTAGAATGTTGGTGAATCCAGTCAGATCCTGTCAGACGAGACCGAGGCAGGCATATATTTACATAATACAATTTGACTGAGCTCCATCTACAGTAATTATCTTTTCAAGATCCATTATCCTTGATCTATTAGGTGGACCATTATTTATTTGGAAAAGTTCTACAAATTCCATTATAGATGCAGAGGATGGCATAAAGTATACGACTTTGTCTGCTATCTTGTCTTGATTACACCTTAGTATCATTTTCAACAATAACATTAAAATTAATGTAGAAATCATTTGCCAGTGGATTAAGCCTTTGATCAGCCACTGAGATAGTTTCTGTAACCAGTCATGAAGTTATCACTAGGGGTTCCTTAATGGTACCCACTCAACAGCTCGAGAACTATAGGATCCAATACCATTACAATAGGATTATACCCATTAGTAGATGGCTCCTGCAATGCAGTATCAGAGGTAATTTCTAGTTATCTCATGATACTTTTTCTTATTCTGAGCTTTTTTTCTTTTGTATTTTCTTTGCTTGCTTTTTCAGTTACCTTCCATTATGTTTTCTCATTCCTGTTGAAGTTGAGCAGTTTGTTTGGTCTGGATGTTAAACATCGAAGGCAAAGAAGAATTGTACCATACTCACAGGGTGGATCAAGTATAGAGGGAATTTATTCATTTACAATTTTGTTGTCCCTTGAAAATAATGTGCACAAGGATTACATTTTCTAACAATGTGTTTTTTTTCTTACTCACTTTTCCCCAATGATTTTTCCACTTGGGCAGCCATATTTCTTTTACTTAGACCAATTCCATTTCAGTTTGTTTATTCAGTAACCTAACCTCTACACCCTTAATCGAATATTTCTTGTCAAGGGTATTTCTGCTACTTTGATCCTTCAATTGACCCATAGCACTAAAGTGGTGTGTGAGGGACAATAATATGGTAGGTAATGTCTCTAATATATGATCTGTGTTAAAGACTTTTTCTCACAGTTTTTAGGGTGTAATCCAAAAATGCATTGCAGCACAAACACAGCCTCTAACACTTGGATATTGTGTCTAGGTAGTTGGGGACAGGCATTCATGGGGAAATCTGGCATAAGTATAAATCCTCCATATGTGGAAAGTTGTTACTCAAATTGCTGTCAAAGGGCCGGATGTAGGTAATTCCCATTTACCGATTCCTAAATACTGAATTTTCCCGATTCGGTATTTAAGATTCGGTAAATGGGAT
Source organism: Lissotriton vulgaris (assembly GCF_964263255.1). Classification (NCBI taxonomy): domain Eukaryota; kingdom Metazoa; phylum Chordata; class Amphibia; order Caudata; family Salamandridae; genus Lissotriton; species Lissotriton vulgaris. Next base: position 850,860,779 of record NC_141696.1, on the reverse strand, counting down.
GTAGCTAATTATTCGGTAAATTTTACCGAATCCGTAGGTTTCGGTAATTAAGAATCAGTATTTACCGATTTGGTAATTCCCATTCATTCCTATGGGCCTGGAGGCCCATAGGAATGAATGGGAATTACCGAATCGGTAAATACCGATTCGGTAAAATGGGGAACAGGGTGTCACATTGACACCCTGTTGCACCCCTGAACAGTGCATGGGTGCACATGTGGCACACATCTGCCACATCGCACTGTTTAAAAAGCAAAAAATTGCTTTTTCAAAGGTTTTCGGTATTTACCACCAACTACATAACGATCCCTTAACTGAGGAATGCACTCACTTGAGTGCCCTCTACATTACGGATTCGGTAATTTACCGATTCCTTAAGTTACCGATTCGGTAAAATACCAAATCCTACAAAAAAGCCACCTACATTCCAAATGCCAAATACCGGTCGGTAATGGCCGAAATTCGGTAATTTCGGCCGTTACCGACTCGTATTGGGCGACCAACATCTGGCCCAAAATGTCCTAGAGTCTCCTATATTTTTTTGTTCTCTGCTAAGGGAGCTAGACATTTCATATAAATGTCTGGCAGAGCAAATTCTTAAGGGATCATAGTCTCAGGGATTTTATTTTTACTTTTAGGGGTAACTCCAGGTGTTGTTATCTTATTACTGAGAGTTTCAGTTACTATTAGGGGTTCATTGGAAGTGTAAGCCATAAAAGACCTTGAATTATAGGACTGTGATTGAGTATCAGCGGTTGTTGCTTTTTTGCATATATTAACAACAGTTGGATAACCCACAGTCATTTTTACTTCACTTAGCTGTAGGAAAAAAAGTGGGAATCAGTGGTAAACCCACAAGAAAGCTTTAATGCAAGGATTTCGTCTGACCCTCTTTTAATTCTTGCGCTATTGTTTGCTTTTTTTTACTGACAATATTTCTGTTCCTGAGGTTCTTAAATGGTATTTTGATGACAAGTAATTTTTTAAGATTCTTATATATCTGCCACAAGTACAGGTTGTATTTCTGATTATCAACAACAAAAATTTCAACCTACCAAAACTTCAAGGTAAAAAATTTTACTTTCGGGGGCGTGGCTTAGCCGTCTAAAATGGCAGATGTGCTCTAGCACAGCTCCAGCTGCCTGTCACTAAATCCGCCAATTATCCTGTTTGCAAGGGACCATCCTTGTACCTTGGAGCTCGCATACGCCTAGTGATCTTATTCTGTCCTACCCGAGCCTGCTCTGTCGAGATTGCGGGGTGACAGCCTAGTGGTGCGGCGGCCTGGTGCTTGCTGGACACCCTGCCTGCTCCACTGGTGCCCGCCTCTCCGCCTTTGTGTCCTCCTGCCCCGGAGCCTGTGCCTGTCTTGAGACACCGGGAAGCAGTGACGGGGATTCCTAGCGCTCGCCCAGTCGTGGGTCCAGGGTGGGGCCCTGGCGGCTTCGAGGCCAGGTGATTGAGGGCTGCGCTCCTGCCTTGTGGGCGCCCGTTGCTTCACACTGCTGGGATCTGGTGCAGCGGGGCTGTGGCTACTGCCCTAAGAGATCGAGAGCTGGTGGACCATATCGGGTTGTGGCGAGGGCTTCGAGCAGCCTTCTGACCGCGTCCAGACTCTTTCTGTGGAGGACCTGCCTGCCTGGGGTCCTACCCGCGGTGGTTGCTCGGGGGTGGCCTACACCCACTGAGTGGAGCTGCGGGTGTCGCTGTGTGGTGCTCCCACCCTGGTTGTCTGTTCGAGTCTGCAAAGTCCCATCCGGGCGCCACCGTTGACCTGGTGAGTGAGGGCTTGGGGCAGCGGTGAGGCCGCCGTTCCAAGCCGTGTGGTGGGGCTGCGCGGTCGGGAGTTGGGAGAGGGAACCGCGTGTGCTCCGGCACATTCGTGCCTGGTGTCCTGCTGCAATGCAGGGCAGGAACTGAGCAGACTCTTGGGCCTCATCTGGAAGTATTGTTGTCTGGGCTGGACATTGTTTGGGGCCCGCTAGTGTTGGCACCGGTGCCTTTGCATGGACATGCTCTGCAGGGATCATAGCCCTACCTTTCCTCTGTGACACTGGGGCCGTTCTCTGGAGCCTGACACTACCTGGACTGTTTGCATTACCACCTGCTGCATCGGCTACTATCACTGCCCGTCTTCAATCCATTGTTGAGGACATGCCTTGTTGGTGACACTGGACACTGAAGCTGTCACCCTTTGTGTGCCCCCCATCGACCTGTGTGCTGCTTAGTTGTTCTGCCTCTCTCCTGGGTTCTGTGGTTGCTGCTGGCCATTGGGGGACACTGACCTACAAACTGTATAGCCACTACCCCGTGGATTGGCAGCTGCGCCTGGACACCCATTAGCGGAGGCTGGGGGGCCTGACTTGCGGAAGCGAACAAGCTTGGTGCAGCTTGTGGGTACAGTTGCCCTGCCTGGTCTAGCCCTCCCTCCCCTCATCGTGGACGACATACCTGGCCCACACCGCTCGTGACCTACAAATGCGGTGGGAGATTGCAGCGCCCGGACTGCTGAGCTGCCCCCTCGGGCTCTGTAGTGGCCAAGGGTAAGCCACCTGGCGCGTCCTGCAGCAATGTACTCTGGACAAATATGCTGGAGCTGTGGCCTTGGGGCTATTGCCGGGCAGCCCAGAAGCCCAGATGCCGGATAATGTGGCGGATAATGTGGCGCTGCTGGCGGCGATCACGCAGTAGCAGGAAGTATTGGAATCCAAGATAGGCGCAGTGGGTGCGTACTTAATGTTGCTTGGAAAAGATCTCCGAAATGCCGTGCAGCATATCACAGAGGCAGTATCCTGTATTTCAGATGTGGAGGACACAGTGGGCATGCTGACGAAGAAGGTGTCTACCCTTGAATCGCTTACGCGAGGCCTGGCAGCGTGGGTGGAAGATGCGGAGGGAATTTGAGTCCCGACAACCCAGCCAGTCACCATGCCAAGATGGTTCCTGGGGAACTGCACCCAGTGGCCGAGGGAGGTGTCCGCGATAACATCGACCTCCGTTTACCCAGCAGACGGTGCCCCCCTCAAGTAGTGATATGCGCACAAGGTGTGTGATACGGAAACCAGTGAAAATTACGTGCCTAAGACCACCAGGTTGCATCACGGCATCAGCATCGGATTCAAAATGGTGGGCGCATGGATCGCTGCACTTCCAGCCTAAGAGTACTTCTTCTACCCTCACCGAGTGGCTGCTGCCTATGAGGGAAGCTCGGTATACCCTTCTACTCAAGGTACACCTTGATTTTGGTCCGCTGCTTGACACACTCACGGCAATCAGCACCTTGTTACTGCCTGTCCCTGCCTGACTCCAAAATGGCGGCTTTAATTTCCCGATCATTTTGCGTCTGAATCTCTTCTTGTCTTAATATGTGCCATACAGAGGGGGTACTTCAACTTCCTGCATTCTGCTTTGGAGGCCCCTGCTCTGTTTTAACTGTTACCAGCACCGCTACAGCTGCCCAGTGACGTACCGATGTTCCATGATGGCAAATGCCACTGAGTTCAACCGAGTGCAGACAGTAGATAAGATGGCGACTTGCAATTGTGGGGCCCAGCTCTGACCTGTGCTGTTGACCCTCACAGCACCTGCCTCTTGCTAGCAGGACCCCAGACAGCCAAATAAGCTATACATCTAGCGAGGCGCAGTGGGGAAATTCTGCTGACTTTCGATTCTGTCCCCTCCACCTCTCCTCTCATCACCCCTGACCTGGAGCGAGCTGGAAGTTAAGGCGGATATCGCTTCCAGTAACCCCAGGATCAGTGCTCCCATTGGGCGGATGCCATGACTGTCTGTATATTACGCGGTGCCCGAGAAACCGTGGCCGATGCCCAGTGGAGCTGTCCTATGCAGCTAAAGAGGAGTTTGGCTCTAGTTCACCCCCCAGCCGGCACCTACCCAGCCGGACATCGGACATTGTTCTCCTCGTCTCCCCGTTTTGTCTTCCACCTGAATTCCTTACCCCTGTTACCATTCTCCTTCTTCCTTTTTCTTCCCTTAAGATGTGTGTATGTGCTAATAACTCTTATTATTGTGTAATCTCATTTTTTGTCTCCTATGTCTATTCTTAACTAAATAATTATGTAACCAGTAATCTCGCTGATCCTCAGGTAAAGCGCCCTGATACCTTTGGGTCTTGCCAGCACTTTATAAAACTTTGCAAATCCTATCCCCTCTCACCTGAATCTCTCCCCTTGCCTGCTACTCTGAAAATCCCTCCGTCCTTTGTGCCCTTTGACTAAGCACTCTTTCTCCCCCTGTTAGAGAAAGATCCAATATCTATACTCTGGAGTCTCAGCGAACCCGCTGAGAGAGTCCACTGCGCCAAGGGAGACACTCACAGCTGAAGTATGGTATGGCACCCCTTGCCAAAGCACTTCCTCTCCCCTTTTTGGGAAAGGATCCAGTATGTAGGCCTTGGAGTCTCAGAGACCCATCTGAGCGAGTCCACTGTGTAAACGGAGCCTCTCGCAACAGAGATAGGGAAGCGATACCACACAGCTTACTGGACTTTGGACGTTGCTGTGACTCGTCTACCGGTTTGTGTCCTCGTCGCTATTCCCCTGCTCTTTCCATGCTGTGTCTCTCACCCTCCTCTCCTCTTTCCCACCTTCATTATCTGTATACTTCCCCTGCTCCTCCCCCTCCCCTGAATCTTTTCCTTTGCCTGCTTTTCCCCTTACGCATTTGTGTTTATTGTTTATCTCGACCTTACAAGTAACTATGTTGCCATGCTCTAATAACTGTGTAACCTTTGTAACCTTTGTAACAATGTAACCTGTAACTATGATCTAATACTCATGTAAAGCGCTCTGATACCTCCGGGTCCAGCCAGCGCTAGACCCAGAAAATAAATACGCCCGCCGCAATCATTTTCGCTGAATTTGATTTCCGGTGGGGTGTAAGGAAATGATGAAGGAGTTCCTCACCACATGGCTCAGGGGTTGGCTCGAACCCGACTCCCTTTCAACATGCTTTGTCCTGGAACGCATGCACCGTGCATTGCTGCATAAGCTGCCTCCTGTTACCCGCCCCGCCCCATCATCACCCGTCTCCTTAATTACAGGGACAGAGATGTAATCCTACAACAGGCGAGGGCAAGGGGCTCTCTCAGCTATGACTCACAATGCATTCTCATATTCCCAGATTATACCAGGCTCATAGAGCAGCACAGAGAGACCTTCCTTGAGGTTAAGACTCACCTTCGGGGTCTCAAGCTTCCATACTCCCTGCTGTACCCGGCCTGCTTGCGGGTGGCATACAACTCACGTACCCACTTTTTTCTGTCCCCGGAGGAGGTGTTCCAGTGGCTTGAGGAGACGGTCTGGCTAAAACCCAACACTCCACCCAGGATTGACTCCGAATCATCATCTAGTGGTTCTGGACGTGGCCCCGTGGGAGAGGGTGGCGGACAGCAGCATTGATCATGATCTAAGAAGAGGTCCAAGACTCGCAGTAAATCCAATAAGAGACTCCCTGAAGATCAACCTGAATTCTCAGAATCCTGAATGATGTGGCTCTGATAATTGTCTTCTGTCACTTACTGCACCTTCAATTGCAGGCTTGCATCATCTTAAAAGTCCCTGACCCTCCATTGTTTTGTTTCTCTATGGACAGGAGACACTTGCAGGGGATCCATTGGCTACTCCTTCATGCTACGGTGCTGCGGTCTCAGCGTTCTGGCAGGATGTCTATACATCTCCCCATCCACCACTGCATTAAAGTATCCCCACATCACCAGGAGGCCAAAAGGCAAAGTTAGAAAAATAGCACCTAGGTCACGGAAAGTATCGGATTGTAGGACGGGCGGGACGTATACGGACATAAAAGTGACTATTTACCCTCCTATTGTGGATTTGCTGTCTGCTTTCTGCCCGCCTAACCTATTGCTGCCACTGACCTCCTGATTCTGTGGGGGACCTAACAACTCGCCGGACCTGCTTCGCGGGTCCCGCAGCGCCCCGCATCCACCCGGAGCTGTTCTCAGAGAGGAGCAGCAGCTGAGAAGACCTCGGGGCGCGTGGAGTCACCGGCAGGGCTGCGAGCTTCGAAGCAGGGACTCCAGCTACCAGGAGTCCCTGCGAGCCCCATTGGCCACACCTGGGCTGCTCTCCCTGCGGGCCCAACCCCCAAGCCCATGGAGTGAAAAGCGGGCTTGGAGTTTCTGCCTGTGGGACCCTCCTATTGTGGATTTGCTGTTTGCTTTCTGCCCGCCTAACCTATTGCTGCCACTGACCTCCTGATTCTGTGGGGGACCTAACAACTCGCCGGACCCGCTTCGCGGGTCCAGCAGCGCCCTGCATCCACCCGGAGCTGTTCTCAGAGAGGAGCAGCAGCTGAGAAGACCTCGGGGCGCGTGGAGTCGCCGGCAGGGCTGCGAGCTTCGAAGCAGGGACTCCAGCTACCAGGAGTCCCTGCAAGCCCCATTGGCCACACCTGGGCTGCTCTCCCTGCTGGCCCCGCCCCCCCACCCACGGAGTGAAAAGCGGGCTTGGAGTTTCTGCCTGTGGGACCCTCCTATTTTGGATTTGCTGTTTGCTTTCTGCCCGCCTAACCTATTGCTGCCACTGACCTCCTGATTCTGTGGGGGACCTAACAACTCGCCGGACCCGCTTCGCGGGTCCCGCAGCGCCCCGCATCCACCCGGAGCTGTTCTCAGAGAGGAGCAGCAGCTGAGAAGACCTCGGGGCGCATGGAGTCGCCGGCAGGGCTGCGAGCTTCGAAGCAGGGACTCCAGCTACCAGGAGTCCCTGCGAGCCTCATTGGCCACACCTGGGCTGCTCTCCCTGCTGGCCCCACCCCCCCCATCATCTTTCCTCATTCCTTCAAAAGGAGGCCCCTTGGCCGCTGCGCGGGAGCGCGCCCGGGAGAAGCCCGGGACAAGGGCGGGACTGTCTGTGGCCGTCAGGGGCCGATGGAGGCCGGGCTGGGCCCCCCCGCTGACATTTATTGCTCTGGTATTCCGCTTTATTAACAGTGCGCTCTGTAAGACATTTTAGTATTTAAAGTGTTCCTTAGCTTTCTTGAAAGCGTAGGAGGCCTCACAGTATGTCCTCTTCTATTAGCACCCCCACTTTGTTGCCTCCCTTGAATGAGGCAGGGACAGCCATCATGGGTCCTTTGGATACATACTTTAAAGGAATATCTCAAGACATTAATAAGGAAATTGCCCTGGCGGAAAAACGTGCGGAACGCAGGTTATCCATCGAACTCCTGAAAAACCCTGTTGAAAAACGTCCTTCACAAAGTTTTCCGGCATTGGTTACCCCTTTATCATCTATAACACTGCCAGCTGCATCGGAAACATCTTACCCCTTTCCTCCAATTATAGAGCCACCGGTTGTCTCGTCTTTGGAATCTGAAACTTCTACTTTGCCTGCAATCCCTCCTAGTACCCCTATTTATCCACCTATTGGTCAGCTATGTATGGCCCAACCTAGTGTCTTAACCCACGTAGTACAATCTAAACCTTGTCCTAAAAGGAAGAGGAGTGCAGCTCCAAAGAAATGTTATGTTCCAAAACCCCCGAAAAAAATTAGAAAAGTGGGAATATGTACACGCCCCCAGGATCCTACCGGAAGTAGTCCTAGTGGGGCACTGACGGGAGAGGGGGAAGTTGTTCCACTAAGTCCAGACCCTATAGTGATAGCGTCGCCCGAGACACTACCGTCCATTTCGCCATTGTTCCTCGAGTTGGAGAGACTATTGCGGTCCCTTCTGACTCCCATAGAGGAACGAGTTAAAAAACTAGCGGATCGGTTAGATCACTTTGAGCAGGCCAGTCTGGATAACTTTTTCTCCACAAAATCATTAATTAAGTCCCATTTTAGGACAGGAGAGAGCAGGAACCTCCAGCGACCTGCTGGGCAGGATGAAAGTGTTTCCCCGGTCGAATCCCACTCTCCCGTGGTTAGCACTGTAATCGGGCCCCAGGGAAAGGGACAAAGCCGTAAACCTAACACCGAACTGCCAGCCATTCTAGGTAGTAACAATGGGGGGAAAACTAAGCTCACTGACACCGTGGTTAAAGGTAGTAAAGAGTGTCCCAAAAATGTCATCCCTCTAAGTAATAGTACCCAACATCCACCAAGCACCCTGAAACCCTGTCTTGGTCTTGTAGTTGGTGGTAACAACAGCTCCAGAAAAAACAATGCTGTATTGAATAACTCTCAGGCTTCCAAGGCTCCACAAAATGTTCCAATATCCCGCCCTGTTGTTCCAGACAATAGCCGCCCCACACTCCTTGTGACGAAGCCTCCCCCTAGGATACCCCCGATAAATCTTACCCCAGATTCTTACCCTTATGTGGCTGTCTTTATCAATGTTCCACCTTTATTGGCAGGCCAAAGAGAAACCTTCCAGATGTTAAAAAACAAGGTCATGCACTGGTTAAGGGCTAATAGACCATTGCCCGGGGAAGTTGATGGTTTGATTATCGGGGTGAGAAGGGCTAATTGGATAGGTTGTACTCCCAAATTTTTTTGGGGGGAGTGTATTATAATTAACTTTCAAGATCCAAGGGTGGCAGGTTGGATAACGAGGCCGGGCTGGGGCACTAGCAGTGGTGGGATTGGTATTGTGGACCTTACCTTCTTCTACCCAAGACCAATTGGTGCCCAATTTGGTGTGAATAGTGATCTAGGCAGTTCTAGTCACCTACCACTGACAGGGATCGTGCCCTTCACTGTGCCTTTGTTACGACCAAATTTCTACAACAGTCAAACCTTCAATTCCCATGATGGGATGAAAAATTTGGGGTGGGGCTGTTGACGAAAATCGGGTGATTCCCTGAATATCGGGGGAGGTCTGACAAAGGGGGGACTTATGTGGGAACTCTGTGTCAACCTTGGATATAAAAGTGTATCCATAAGAAGTGATCACTGGTGGGAAGATTGTGAATTCGAGGGGAAACTGTGGGGCGTGTATGCTAAGTTCGGGGGGTGAAGAATCGTTCATAGTAAGTACTATTGATACCCAGGAAACTGACGCTAATTTTGTGGACATTGTTATAGATCAGGAAAGGAATACTGAAAGCCCAATAATTCTTTCCTCCACATTAGCTTTTGAGGTGGGAATTAGTGATGGCCCTAGCCCAGGGAAGTTTTTCTCGTGGAATATTGCGGGGCTAGGTAGTAGGCTATTGTCCCAAAACTGGATAGATTTTGTCAAGGGGTTTGAAGTGTGTCTATTCCTGGAGACATGGGCTTGCGATCCTATTTTTTTCCCAGGCTACTTAAATTTTTCCATTCCAGCGAACAGAGGTGCCAGGGGTCGACCTATGGGAGGCTTAACTGTTTGGGTAAAGCAAGGTCTGCAAATTAAAGTGAAAGTGTTGGACCTGGGTTGCAAGGATATCCAATTGCTAAGAATGGCATCGGATAAGTGGGGTGTGGTTGACATATACAACATTTATGCTAGGGGTACCAACACAGGGAGTTCCCCCACCCTAGAGGCCCTGTCCACTTTCCTTGAATCACAGTCTCTGGGAAACAGAGTGGTAGTGGCTGGTGATCTCAATAGGACCTTCGAACCGTTGGATAACACGGAAAATCCATTAGGGGAAGAGGAAGACATCCAATGGGGTGTTCCGACTCTAAACCTGGTTCCGGTCAAACGGTGGACGAAGGATATATTGCTATTAAATGCTATGTGCCTGGAATATGGGCTGAGGGCCCTAAATGGAAGGACTAAGGGTGACCAGGAAGGTGTTTGTACATTTGACAATGGCCATAACAAAAGTAGAATAGACTATGTTATTTGTAGCCTTAATTTATGGCAGGGGGTATGCGATATGGAAATTGAGGGTAGATTGGAAAGTGATCACAATCCCCTCTGTGTCACCCACAATTGGTGGACGCCCATGTCAGGCAATCCGCAACCTTGTGATGGAGTATTACCTGTTATGGCTAATGATATGCGTAGACTTAAATGGCCAAGTGTGCTGGCGAATGCAGAATATATGGACTAAGTTCAGAGGTGGATACTGCAATCGCCGCCATGGAGACAGCAAGCCCCGTAATTCCTGGGTCCAGTGTAACTACAGACATACACGACAAGTTTTTTCCCCTTTTAAAACCACATTTTATGAGACCTTCTAAGGCAAATAGGAAATTCTTACCCAAACCGGCTAGGTGGTTCAATAAGCAGTGTAGGGCAGCCAGATTAGCATTGGGTAGAGCAATTAGAAGCTGGGATAGGGTTGTTATTAGTGCAGCCAGGAAGCACTACAATGTTAGTGTTCGCCTGGCTAAGAAAAAATGGGATGAAGAGTACTGGGAAGAATTGTTGGAGGCCTCAGGAGCCAAGGATTCCAGGCTTTTCTGGAAAATTGTGAAGTGGGGTAGAGGTGGTACCCCAAATAAACCAGATAACAATGTTGATGAGGCGGCCTGGGTGGAGTATTTTAAACCCCAGTACGCAGAGACTAAGGAAATCGTGGCTGCGGAAGCAATTCCAGTTGTGTTTTGTACTGAAAGTTTGTTTTCCCATTAAGATGTAGAATTAGTAATTTGTTCCTTACAAGGGGGTAGGGCACCGGGTTTAGATGGGATACCCTCCGATGTATTTAAAAATGATACTGGAACTTGCTTCCGGGTAATTGGGCTGCTTCGACGTATCTTTCCCTTCCTGCCTGACACCTACAGGAAGACGTTGATACAGACATTAGTCATCAACAGGATGGACTACTGCAACGGACTTCTCATTTCGGCCAATCAGGAACAAATGGATAAACTGCAGGTGATACAAAATACTGCAGCAAGACTCATCGTGAACGCCCAACCACGCACCCCATCACATCCCCTTCTTTCTCATCTCCACTGGCTTCCAGTGAGACAACGTGTCAATTTTAAAACATGTTGTATAATGCACAAGTGCACTTATGGATCAGGACCTAAATATCTAAAAGATATATTTGTACTGTACACACCCAGCCGCGTCTTGCGTTCCAGTAATTCCCAGATGCTGCAGGTGCCAAAAGTGAAGAGAGCCAGACAAGGAGGTCGGGCTCTCTCTCTCAAAGGCCCAGTTCTGTGGAATTCCCTGCCTGTACAGTTGAGACATACCACCAATCTTCTTTCTTTTCGAAAGAAATTAAAAACATATCTTTTTACTCAGGCCTAGTAATTCCCCTACCATACTGCAGTATCGTCCTTGTCTGTCAACTCCACACCACAACGGAAGCAAAAGTGCGGAGATACCCCTTCGGGGCTGATTCAGGCGCTCTACAAATACATAAATAAATAAATAAATAAATAAATAAATAAATAAATAAATAAATAAAGTACGGTGGGCCAGGTATGTGACCCTACTGGGAAATGCCATTGCAAAGGGGGCTGCAATCCCAGAAACATGGAAGGGAGCAATAATCATACCCATCTATAAGAAAGGCGATCGGTCACTCCCGGCTAATTATAGGCCAATAAGTTTGATTGCCACTGTCCAAAAAGTGGTAGAGAAGATGGTGGTAAACAAACTGATGGACTGGGTAGAGGAGAACAATGCTCTGTCCCCCTACCAGGCAGGTTTTCGGCGGGCGACCAGCACGGTAGACCAAGTATTCCGTTTCACCATGTTGAGGTGGGGGACGGTGTTGCTTGGCGAGGGCAGCCTATATGTCGCCTTTGTCGACTTGCGGGCTGCCTTCGACCTGGTCCCAAGGAGCAAGCTTTGGACAGTTTTGAGCAGAATAGGGGTCCCACCCGAGTTGCTCACTTTGATCATGAGGTTGCACGAGTGTAACTTTGCCAAAGTCCATTGGGGGCTGATTGGGGAATCTTCTGTTGAGTTCCCGGTCGAACGGGGGGTACGACAGGGATGTGCAATGGCACCCTTGCTCTTTTCCCTATTTATTAATGGAATTGTGGGTAGGATGCTGGACGCAAGTGTAGATGCACCTTCGTTAGCGGGCCTCAGGGTCCCGATCCTGATGTTCGCTGACGATACTTTAATTTTGTCCAAAACCCCGGCTGGATTGCAGTGTGCTCTAAATATATTTGATCTTTTCTGTGGGGAGCATGGCCTCGAAGTTAATGTTGGCAAGACCAAGCTGATGGCTTTTTCCCAAAGACGTAGACCTCGCCCAAGGATATTTCTGAACAACAGTGAGCTCGAGGTAGTTAGTGTTTTTACCTATCTTGGGGTTGAGATATCTAGTAAGCCAGGTAGGTCTCACCATATAGGAAAGGCGGTCCTGAGGCATCAGCAGATCTCAGGGGCACTTCGGGTGGAGCAAACAAAATCAAAAACCAAGCCTATAAAACCGGTTCTTCTCGTGTACGATGCCAAAGCTATAGGGTCAGCCCTATACGGGGCAGAAGTGTGGGGTTTTGAGAGGCTTCTTTCCTTGCAAACATCAAAGAATAGGTTTCTAAGGGGAATTACGGGGCTTCCTCAGAGTGCGCCATTAATCCCGCTCGGTCTCGATCTAGGGAGAAGATCTGTTAGTGACCGAGCTCGACTACGGCCTATTCTCTATTGGAGACGCCTCTGGACTACCCCAGAGATTCGGCATTATGCCGACGGGTTTCTAGCCCTAATTAAAGCTGACACCTTTCACAAAATACCATGGTTGAAGAAACTCCGGGTTGTTTTGGGTGAGCTCGGCCTCCCTAATCTCTGGGATAACCCATCTGGGGAAGTATTTCCAAGTAAAAACACCATTAAGACCCTGTATTGGGACTACATAGACGGAAGACTCTGGAGAAGTACAAAATTTGATACAATGGGGGGGAGATTTCTGGAAATTAAAATGAGACCTGTATTAGAACATTATTGGGACAGTATTACTGTCCCAATGGGCAGGAAGTTATTTTTCCATTTAAGGTCTGGTTCCCTTCCCCTGAGATCCTTGAAGGGTAGATGGCGGAGCTCGAATACCTCATGCTGCCCGGTGTGTGGTGCAACCAATGAAATCATAGGCCACTTTTTATTTTTGTGTGAGGCCTATGCTATCCCGAGGAGAGTATGGCTGGCCCCAGTTTGTCGAAACCTTGGGGCATCTAGTGGTGTTGAGGGGCTAAAAATAATCTGTACTTCCACTGACATGCCTATTGTTCTGGGAACAGCAAAGTATTTGGGGTGGGCATGGTCCATTAGGCGGAGGGCTATATCTGTTAATACAATCTGATATTTGTTTTAAAGTTTAAACAACCTTTTTTTTGTTAAAGCTTGCACAACTGTTTTAAATGTATTTACATGTATGAAATAATGATTTTAACTAATATGTATTTTTAAATGTATGTTTGTGCTTTTATGAGTATATACCTCGAATAAAGCTTTACAACAACAACGACTATTTTCCCTTCCCACTGCCCTGACACTCCGATGTAGCGGCCTCTCTGGTCGGACCACGTAGCTTGAATGCTTAGGGGAAAGGTGTTCCTCAACAGGACCCAAACCCCCCTAGACTTTAGATTACTTAATCCCTTGGGCCTGAGATGGTTTCGGACTAGGTCTTCCACGAATAGATCTGGAGCTGGGCCCTCTGATTACTCGGGCACAACAAGGATGCGTATGTTGTTACGCCTGGCTCTTCCCTCATATTCATCGAGCTTCCGGTCCGTCACCTCCCGAGAAGTCTTCAGTTCGCGTACCTCCTGCTGCAGCAACGCCACATCATCGATTAAACTAGCTGTCTTGCTATCAAGCGATTTAACCTTTTCACTTGCCTTGGTAAGGTGCGCCCTCAGATTTACTTCGATTGTGATGGTGTCTAATTTATTGTCCAAGGATTCCATCTTTTCCCCCAGGGAGGATTGGACCCCGTTAATGGCCGCCATGATGTCTGTGAGTGTTGGTTCCATGGGGGAGCCCTGTGAGTCCCCTCCCGTCGAGTGGACCCTCTTTGAGACAGTCGGGGAGCCCTTAGGCATCGTATAGCGGTCAAGCTTATTGGATTGAATATGCTTCGAGCCCTTGGATGATCTGGGCAAGGTCTTGTCTGTATGCGGCTTTGTCGCATCAGGGTACCCGCCACCGCCGGCTTCATGTAACTGATTTGACTAATTCCTCAGGGTCCGATTCCCTGGTCCTTCCTCGTGCTTTCCTGCTATTCCGGGGCACCAACTGTCTATTGGCGATGTAAAGGACAGATCTACCCACTTTCTTCCTCAGCAGTCAGTGAGCCAGAGCTTCAGTCTTCACCCCGGCACCTCCAGCCCCCAAGTAGGTCACACAATCGGGCGAAAGCCTTCCTGTCTCAGCGTGGGCTGACTACTTCAGTCACAGGGGCACGCACGTGCTGCTTGTCACAGTTCGCGCCTTGGCGGGTGAAAGATGAAGGCGCACCGGGCCCCTCTCGCCACATTCTTCTCAGTTGTTTCACAGTACTGAGGTTCCCCCAATGCTTCCTGCATTCAGGTCTGTGGCGCTATATGCGACTGATCACCTCTGGCTTTGCTGTGTCCATAACCTGTGCTCCCACCGTAACAGCCTCAATCGGTAATTTTCATTGCCCTCTCTTGCCTCCTATGCCAGGATCCAGTGCCCGGGGCCGACTGTCACACTCAGTCCCTTCGCTCTTCTTGACAGGTCTCAGAAACGTCCGCTAGTCACTGGCTGCACACGGTTCAATTTCGGGGCCGGACCGCAGACTTCCGGTTCCCGGCCCTGCTGTTTATGGCACCGCAGTCAGGTAATCCTCGCACTTTATCCCCCGGCTCCAATGACATGCAGGCCGCAAGATGTCAGGCGGCGATCCTTCGGGCTCCGATGGCAGAATCGGCCAAAAAACACCGCAGGGAGCGTCGCTTCAGCTCCACCCTCGGGTGGTGCATTCAGGGTTCAGGATTAGCCACAGGATAGATCAGCAGGAGGAAGGAGTTACAGAGCCGAGCTTTCACACGGCCATCTTGGTCTCGCGCATGGCTCCTCACCTTCTCTTCTTTTCTTTATCCCAGAAACCAAGCCTCCTTTAAATTATTCTGTGAATGAAGAGGTTTGTATGAAATGGGAAACAGTGGACCAGAAAATATTTTTTGAAGGTTGAAAGATACCTTTGGGGACTTCACTTGTTGCTTTCCCCCATGATGACCCTATCAAAGCTTTACAAAGATTTGTAGCACAGTCTCATGTACATTAAGCAGGTATAAAGCTTTTTGGGAGATTGTAAATCACCCTTTTTTCAGAGCGATCAGCTTTAGGTATAGATGCCATATTCCAGAAGGCGATTGGATTAACCATTTCTCACAAATATTTCATTCTAGTATTGTGTTAGCAAACCAACCTTTCCTACTAGGTGGAGCAGATCCTTCCTTAGTCGACGACAGTTGGCTTGAGGAACTGATTGATGTGGCAAATGTATCAAAAGCTGTTTTGAGTGCTGCAGCTGGGAAGGCCCCGGGCCCTGATAGGGTACAATCAATTTATCTAGACATAATCCAGTTTTTTGAGCCCCTTTGTTGACTAATGTAAAGAAATCTGTGAATAAGGAAGGTCCCCTGAATTCCTGGATGGAATCTATTATAGTGCACATATTCAAGAAAGATGACACAAACCTTCCAGCTTGTTTTCACCCTAGGTCACTATTAGATTTGTCTGCACAAATTTCAGGGCATTTAATTTCGTGAAAATTGGAGGAATAGGCGGAGGAACATTTATTTTTCTCCGAAGCCCAGTACGGGTTCCGGCCTGGCCTAGGCATTACCGAACAGGCACTTAAACTATCTCTAATTCTGGGGAAAGATGTCAAGCAAAGGAGAGATGATATACATATGGCTTTCATGGACCTCTCCTGTGCCTTTGACTTAGTTGGCAGGAAGAAATTATGGATGCTAATGTGACAAGCTGATATTGGTCCTCCTTTAATTGATCTTCTTAGGCGTCTCTGGGCAAGATGGCCGCTAGTGGACTGTAGAGGACAGTCGCACCCCACTCCCTCTCCTGATGTCAGTCATGTAACTTAGGAATGTTGCTGACCTACGAATACATCCAGGCTCAGGCGAATAAACTCACACACAGAGTGCTGCGGCAGAACCGAGGGGGATACTCTGCACTGCTCACTGCAAAATCCTGGTGGGAAAGACTCTACTACGGCCTGGGCAGTCTCACTGCTCACGGGGCAATGTCACACCGCTCGAGACAGGAGAAGGAGAAGGAGAAGCCCCCACCTCCAGCTAGCGCGATGAAGGCACAGGATCAATGCGATGGATCGAACTCTGGGAGTAAAACGAGGACCCTAGCCAGTAGTAAGCGGGGGGCACCAGTGACTAGTACGGCAGCAAGAGCACAAATGAAGAAATTAGAGAAGATAAAAAAGTCGGAACAAAAGCCGATGCATAACGCAGGCTCTGCGGGAGAAGGAACGCTGGCTACCCCGACATCCAGAAAGCAGGATAAAGAAGCCCTCGTTACCAAACAGGTTATGAGTAAACAAGCGAACAATGCTCCCGGCCCCAAAGGAACTACTCTGAGGCAACCTACCCTCGCAGAGTCATTCTCACCGAAATAGGCAGCAGGAGCGGTGGCTGGTGCTGACCTGGAACATCCAGCACACACAGACGCTGGAACAGCGGAAGCTGTCCTCGAGGACGCAAGCGTCGCGGTCTCCCAGCAGCCGCAAGGGGAAGAGACGTCTCCACATCACACGCCTCCAGCGGAAAGCTACCAGGCAACACCACACACGGACAACAAGCAGGAGGTGAGCGGGAGAACACTGGAGGGGGCAGAAGGGGCAGAGGCAGCGCCTCACGGGGGAAAGAACCCCAACAATGTGCAGATGCTGGACGCTATACTGCAAGTGGAGGCAGGGTTGATGGGCAGGCAGACTGTACATGCTAAATGTGGTAGCCTGGTGAGCCTGGACTTACAAAAGGAGCCGGATGAGAATAGGGAGGCCAGAGGTGGGGGCTCCCCGGAGCTGGACAAATTCTTTTCAGTAAATGAGGAATCGAACTATATAACATCAAGTGAAGGGGGAAGCTATACGGGAGAGAGCTCTGATTCAGAATTAAGCCTCACAGACTCGGGGAAAAAAGGCACGCAGAAAAGAAGGAAGTCTGCGGTGAGATGGGCAGGAGGCGGCTCCCCCTGCTAGTATGAGTAAAAAGCTGCTGTGGGATTACTCAGCTACTTCAAAGGTCTACCAAGAGAGCACTAGCACGGGAAGGGTAGCACCAGAGAATAAGAATGGTTCGCCCCCACAACATGCTACATTGGACTTACTATTTGGCACCTTAAAACAGATGCAGGGGGAAGCTAGAGCGGAAAGCTGGAGAGCAAGGCAAGCAACCAAAAAGATTCAAGTAACACTAAGGAAGATGAGTAGGAGGTATGAAGAAGTGGAGGAAAAAGTAACCCAAGTGGAGGAGAGAACGGGCAGATTGGAGGATGACGTGACGGACTGGCAGACTTTTAAAGCAGATCAGGAGAAAGTGGTGGATGATCTCCAGTGGAAGATGGAGGATTTTGAAAATCGCCAGAGGTAGAAACAACATTAGACTTCTAGGGCTAGCAAAAGCGGTAGAAGGGCAGGATGCCAGAGGATATGCCATTAAGTTACTTAAGGGAGCTTTCCCTGAATCGCACTGGCAGTGGGAAACCGAGGTCCAGCGGGCACACAGATTCCCGCTCACACTCAAGAAGAGAAGGGTCGGCAATCAGGATAACCTACCCAGGGCAATGCTAGTTTTTCTGGGAAACTTCTTGGCAAGACAGGAGATTATGCACAAAAGCCAGACCAGATGCTAAGAAAACAGTTGAGGGGGTCACCTTTTTTTCAAGGCCGGATTTCTGCCACGTAACGGTTGAGAGGAGGTGGAGGCTCAGGCAGCTAATTGCACCCTTTCAAGCTCAAGGCTCAGAGGCATATCTTTTATTTCCAGCAAGATTAAAAGTTATAACCAGAGGGGAGGTCAAGATGTTTCAGTCAGAAATAAAAGCCAGCCAATTCTTAGCGGAGCTTACAGAAAGCCGAAAGAGTCAGGGCAAGAGTGGGAAAGGGCCACCTACTGCAACGTAGGGAGGATGCAACACAATAAATGAAGGTTAATGGAAAAATTATAAAGACACATTGCATATTGGTAAAGGGAAGGAGAGGGATGCGACACTACAGTCTACAGCAGTCACATATAGGTCATGTATGACCTATTTGCCTGTAGCAGGGGGGAGGGTCTCTAACAGGGCGGGGGGTCAGGGGTGGGGGGTGGGGGGCCTGGTGGTGGGGGGGGTGGTTTTGCTAGGATTGTTACAGCACAAGGATGGAGGATATATTTGCTTGGTGATGAATGCACATTGTATGATCGGAGGGAAGCTGGTAGTAAGAAAGGAAAAACTTAACAAACAAATATAGCGCTTAGGATTGCCTCTATAAATATTTGCGGTCTGAATGACCGAGGCAAAAGGCTGAAGGTGGCTGCTATGCTAAGAATGTTAAAATTAGATGTGATCTGCCTACAGGAGACCCATGTCGAGGGGAAAAACAAATATATATGCTGGATCAGTTAGGCTTCGAGGTATTGGCTCACACAAGACAATGCACAAAGACAAGAGGGGTTGCCATATTAGCTAGGAAAGGGGGGGTCAGGGTCATGAGGAAAAATGAGGATCAATGGGGAAGATGGGTGATGGTGGAGGGTGAAACGGATGCGGGGAGATGCACTATAGTCTCTGTCTATGGTTCTACAGATGACGAACCAGAAACTTTTGAATTTTTAGATGCAGAACTGTCACTATGGCCAGTACCAATAATCTGCTGTGGGGACTTCAATATCAATGGTATGGATGGGCTAGGTATATCGGGGGGAGTATATAGGGGAAGAAGACCTGCCAGTCAATTGGGAACTTGTCACGTAACAACGCACTTGTGGATTTATGGGCACAGAATAATCCACCTGGTACAGGGAGCACGTATTTCTCGGCACCCCATAGGATGGTGGCTAGGTTAGATTATTTTTTTTATCTCAAGCTCCCTGGTAAGTTGTAGTCAGCTGGTCAGGATACCAAGAATACTGTCAGATCACAACCCACTCCTTCTAACGATAGCCCTCAGCAATAAAACGAGGAAGGAACAAACGTGGACCTTTGAGAGAGGGCTTCTTAGGGATGAAGGCTACCTCAAGCACATTCACGAATGGATTGCGTTCTTCTGGGAGACAAACAGAGGAACAGCTTCTGCAGGTACAACCTGGGATGCGTTCAAGGCCGCAGAAAGGGGGGAGACGCTGAGCTATACTCTGCATAGGGATAGGATGGAAAGGGAAAAGATAGATAAAAGGATCAAAAAAGTGGCGGAGTTGGAGGAACTACTTATTGAGGCTATAGTTAAACAGGATCCACTAGAGGATATCTTATTAAAGATTGAGATATCTAAGGCAGAAGCAAGCGAAAGCATAGCAAGGAAGGCTGCAGGAAACTATCTCTCTAAGAAAGAAAAATGCTACGAATATAGTGAGAGGATTGGACATTTGCTAGCAATCAGAGCAAGGCAAAGTTCGGCACTGGGAGAAATAAAAGAAATAAAGGACGGGTCAGGCGGGGTCGCAAACAAGGTGGAAGAAGTTAGAGAGGTCTTTAGGATCTTCTACGAAAAATTATATGATCAGGGCCCGCTGACATTAATACAGAGACTCTGGAATACCTATCCGAACTGCCACATCCAGGATTGTCAGGGGAGGGAAAAGACAAGTTAGATCACCAGCTAACTATGCAAGAAATTCATGACGCCTTGAAGAAACTTCCCTCTGGAAAAGCCTCCGGCCCGGACCAAATCCCAGGAGAATTTGATAGAACTTTCTGGAACCATCTGGGGAAGGATATGTATGAGACCTTTAGGCAGGCACAGGGAGGGCTGTCTGTTCCACACTCCTGGGCAGGGGCAGATATAATAGTCATTCTAAAAAAAGATAAGTCACCACTAGACCCGGGATCCTATAGGCCAATTACGCTCATGAACACGGACGCCAACATTTACTCTAAATCACTGGCTCAAAGATTAGGTAGGATGATAGAGAGCCTGGTCACTAGTTCACAGCACGGGTTTATCCCAGGGAAGGGGACCACTCAACACACAAGACAAATGATAACCATACTGGACGCCACCGAGGTTGCAGGAGACCCTGTTGCAGCTATTTTTCTCGATGCGGAGAAGGCTTTCGACAGGGTCTCCTGGAATTACCTCTGGAGGGTGATGGCCTGGTTTGGCATTGGACAGGGATTTATTAAAGCAATTCAGGCCCTATATATAAACCCACCGGCTAGGGTTAGGATCAACAAAGGCTATACTGAAGTCGTACGAATAAGGAGCGGGACGCGACAGGGCTGCCCCGCCTCTCCACTTCTTTTTGCCTTATGTCTGGATCCTCTACTACGTAGGCTGGCAGGCAACATTAATATCCTTACCGTCAAACTGCACAATATGGAATTTAAGGTATTCGCCTACGCAGATGACGTGGCCATTATTACACCAGACCCAGCGAGGGCTATCATGGAAATTGAGCAGGAGGCAATACACTTTGGGGCAATTTCAGGATATTCGATTAATAGGGGAAGACACAGATAGTGCAGAATAACATCACAGTTCATCAGGACGTTAGGGTAGTCCCTGAGGCAACCTATTTAGGGATAAAGGTGACTGCGGATCTAGAAAGGTTGGTGGAAATAAATATGGAGCCTCTAATAGCCAATGTGAAGAAAAACACTGAGAGAATTCATAATCTGCATTTAACTTTAATGGGCCACATAAACTTCTTTAAAATTGTCACTTTTCCCAAATGTCTCTATATTTTCAGAGCTATTCCCCTTTTCTTTGATCATTCATGGTTTTCCAAAATAGAGTTCATCCTTAACAGACTTATATGGGCACAAGGGAAAACAAGGAGAGCATATCGGCACATCACACTTCCAAGAGGGAAAGGGGGATGGGGTGCCCCAGATTTTAGACTCTATTACTGGGCAGCGGCCCTACAATACTTCCAGGGGATGATAGGGGGAGGTGGGGTAGAGTATGGGGGTAATGGACCTATGTTCACAAATGTATATAGTGCACTGTTGGAGGGAGACGCTGTGAATGGCTTGGTAAACACAATTGATTTTAGCTACTTTAAGCACAGAAGGTTCAAGACATTGAGGGCGGCGTATAAGGTATGGATGGCAGTCTCAAAAAAACTAGGACTGGGAAGGTATAACAGATATACATGTCTATACACTAATCAGTCACTTCCTGCGGATATTTTTAGGGATCCAGTTGTGAGAGAATGGGAGGAAAAGGGGATTAAGAAAATAGGAGACCTGTATAATCAGGAAGGTATCCTCCAGTTTCAGGAGCTACAAACAAAGCATAAGTTATCTGGTGGGAGTTTTTTCAAGTATCTGCAGTTGAGAAGCTACTTTATGAATAAAAAGGGAGGTATATTAGGGTTTGGGCCATGCCAGATAATGGAATATATAGAGTGTGGTCAACATTGTACGATTCGGTACCTGTACGCAGAACTACATTCACTTAAAAAAGATGATAGGGAAAAATTTGCTACAAAATGCGGGGAGAAAATAGGCTCCTCTAATGAGATCTTTCAAGATTCCTTAGATCAAGGATGCACTGTGCTATGCTCAGCAACGCTACAGGCACAGCATTACAAGACGCTGTTCTCGCTATACCATACTCCTGCTAGAATAGCACAATGGGGCGGCACCACGAGTATAACTTGCCCACGCTGCGATCCAATGAATGCCGATATAGTTCACATGTTTGCAGAATGTCCACAACTGCACTCATTAATAACGGCAATTAACGCCTTTATACAAGGATCACTAGGGATTGAAGCAGTAATGGCACCGGAACTAAAGCGCTGGGATGCTCTAGGGTAACCGTGCGCTGTACAAAACCTATTTAATAATAATAATAATAATAATATTGCTCGGGCTCTCGGGGGAGGGGGAGACCCAATTCACAGAGTTTTTATTTGTTGCTATGGCAGTGCATCGAATATGCATTGCAAAGGCTTGGCTGGATAAAACTCCTCCAACGTTTCAAACCTGGATTGCTAGGCTACTTGTTATGTACAATTTGGAGAAGGCAATATACGACAAGAAAGGGCGGAGAGCTAGAGTACTGGGGAGAAGATATGGAATCCTATAGAGCGATGGAAGAGGGTACTGGCGTATTGATATAGCGAAGGTCCTCAGATGCACATAGTGCTTAGAAACTATGGTTAGCGTTGATGTAGTAAGGACTCCAAATGTTTTTGAATATATTTATGCCTACAACTAAAACTATGGTTAGATAATCTTAAAGATCATAAGGAATGGAATGTGCATGTATAAAAAGTTGATTATAGAATGTCTTATGTAGGAATAAGATATGTTTTGTTATAAACCACTTTAATGTGCTGTAACATTGGGTGATAAATGCTGGAAACTTATGAAAACTTTTAATTAAAAAAAAAGATCTTCTTAGGAGTCTCTACTGGGACACCTCTACTAAAGTCTGCTTTACACATAATTGCGATTGTACTAGCCCCATTAAGGTTACAAGAGGAGTAAAGCAGGGAAGCATTTTGCCATCTTTTTTTATTTTATATATATATATATATATATATATATATATATATATATATATATATATATATATATATATATATATATTCAATGAAAAAACCATAGGTTAAAGACCATATATAGTTAGGAATTTGCATTTACAAAACCTTGAAAATTCACTGAAAAAACCATAGGTTATAGACCATATATAGTTAGGGATTAGCATTTACAAAACCTTATTTTATTCGCACAAAACCATTGAAATTCCATATATAGTTAGTTGCACTAACTATATATCGCGCACCCGCAATCCACTGCTGATGATGTCACATATTACATCATTCATGACATGGTCAGTGACATCACTGATGACATCACTGATGACATCTCAAATGACATCACTGATGACATCACTGATGACAACATCCAGTGACTGTATGTTTCTGTAAAGTTAAAATATGTCTTACATATTGAAGAATGAGTGGATGTATAAGTGTCTGGATGAAGGATTTAGTAGGTGTATGACTGACTGTATGAGTGAGTGATTAAATGTGTCTCACTGAGTGCATGGGTTAGTGACTAAACTGTCTTAATTTGTGCATCATTATGTCTGTTGTTCTATAAACTGTTGCATGTGTTGATCAGTAGCTATATGAGTAACTATATGGGTTATTGATTGGTTGCCCAAGTATTTGTATGGGAGATTGAGTGTGTGTGTGGGTGGCTGGGAGGTGTATGACTCTGTGCATTGATGTGTGAGCAGTTGATTCACTAGATGTATGGGTTCAAAAGTGCATGTGGAAACAGCTGTATGAGCGGTTGACTGTGTGCATGAGTGTATTGGTGAGTGAATGGATATCTCAGTGCTACATGTTAAAGTAAGTACATATGTAAAACACAGTACATGTAAGAGTTGACATATATAAATAACTGTGCATAAGAGCCAGTGAATGTGTGAGTGGCTGTATGGATTATTGTGAACTTGTATCAGGGATTGTATAAGAGAGTAAATATGTGTTAGTATATGTTTGAATAAGTAAGGTGTGTATAACTGTATAGTTGAGGAAATGGAGGTGTGATTGATTCTTTGCATCACTGACTAGGTGTGTGAGTAACTCCATGGATGAGTGACAGTCTGTGAGTGTCTGTTTACACTGATTGTTTCTAAGGTTATAATAGAGTCTGAAGAGGTTCATTGTATTATCACATGAATGATATCATCAGTGATGTGATCAGTAATGTCAAATGAGATGTCATCAGTGATGTCATTTGAGATGTCATCAGTGATGTCATCAGTGATGTCATCAGTGATGTCATTTGAGATGTCATCAGTGATGTCATCAGTGATGTCACTGACCATGTCATGAATGATGTAATATGTGACATCATCAGCAGTGGATTGCGGGTGCGCGATATATAGTTAGTGCAACTAACTATATATGGAATTTCAATGGTTTTGTGCGAATAAAATAAGGTTTTGTAAATGCTAATCCCTAACTATATATGGTCTATAACCTATGGTTTTTTCAGTGAATTTTCAAGGTTTTGTAAATGCAAATTCCTAACTATATATGGTCTTTAACCTATGGTTTTTTCATTGAATTTCAATGGTTTTTTAAAAGCTAATATCTGTAGCTGTAAAATGCATTCTTCTTTAAATCTTAAAAAATGTTTTACATGTTTTTTAGACAATTTTTTGTAAAAATTTTTTTTTATGTTTCGCTCCCAGTCCGCGAACCGGTCTGCATCCCGTTAGCTCAATTTAAAGCCGCGGCTCGGTCCGCGAACCAGTAAACGTTCCTTTAGCGTAACTGTTACGTTAGCATGACGTTTTGCGTTGTCGCGTAATACGTCATTGGATGCGCCAAGTTAGCGGACCCGGAAATGGACCAGAAAGCGGCGCAAAACGCGAAACGTAAACACAGCAGGTCATGTGACTCGGTAATAACACTTTTCATTGGTTCATTTCACTTTTGGTTTTCTAATGATGTAATACTACGTCATGTGATCTAAAATTAACACTTTTCATTGGTTTAGAACTTTTGCTTTTCCCAAATGATGAAAACCCCTCCTTCTTTCCTCACTCTGACTTTCATCTTGGTGAGAGAAAGACCCTTTTTCATTGTTGAGAAATGGCTTCAATAGTTGCTTCAGCTAGTGTTCCCCCACCACTACCTCCACCTCCTCAAGGGAAGAAAGGACCACCTGCTCAAGCAATCTTTGAAGAAGAGGAAGATCAAGAAGAGGAGGAAGAGGAGGAAGAGCCTGAGTTTTTGCCAGAGGAGCCCAGGAGATACAACAGAAAAGAAAACTATATCTGGCAATTTTTTAAATTTCCAGCAGGGCAAAAAAAAGTCAATGCCAGATATGTCTTTTGCCGTATTTGCGACGATCGACTTTCAAGGGGGACTGACAAGAAATATAGCTTCGGAAATTACACGATGCACAGGCATATGAGTAGGTGGCACCCAAACAATTATAGTGCTGCCCAGCTTCGCGATGAACAGCAAAATCCCCCGGCAATGGCGAGAAGATCTGTCGTCCAAGAAGTATCGGGACCAGAGGCGAGAGAGGTGGTCCCGAACATTCAAATGGACATGGGGGAAGTAAAGCAAGTGTGCGTGCGGTGCAACCAATTAATATGCTACCGAGAAAGTAGCATTACTCTTATAGTGAAAGCTATCAATAATCATGTTTGCCCGAAACGCCCCAAAAAATAAATTCTTCTTTTTTTCGTTGCTCCTGTTGAGCCCTTTTCAATGAATCATTTTTGTTTCCCCCCTCCCCCCAAAAAACAAAAAAATTACAAAATGTTCAGAAAAAACTAAAAAAATATAAAAAATGTTCAGAAAAATAATAAAAAAATGTAAAACAACAAAAACCAAAAAAAAAGTTCTTTTCAGAACTACCTCCCCATTATAAAAAAAATGGTAGAATTTTTGAAACTCTGCCAACCTCTATTTCTTTTAGTTCGCTCCCATTTCGCACTCCGGTACGCGAACCAGGAGCGAACCAAAAAATTTTTTTTTTAAAAAGAACAGTAAGTATAAGGGAAGGAAACAGACAGTTATGTTACAAGAAAGACAGCTATAGGGAGTAAAGAAAAGATACTGTTACCCGCAATCCACTTCTGATCATGTCACATATTACATCATTCTTGACATGGTCAGTGACATCATCAGCAGTGGATTGCGAGTAACAGTATCTTTTGTTTACTTCCTATAGCTGTCTTTCTTGTAACATAAATGTCTGTTTCCTATCCTTATACTTACTGTTCTTGTTTTAAAAATTTTTTTGAGATCATTCAGAAACATTAACATTAATAGAGACAGAATGAGTGAATAAGAATGAAGAAGTATGAGAAGAGAGGGACTGAGAAAAATACTGGAAGGAGTAGAATAATTAAGTAATAGAGAAAGGAATGAGGGAAGTAGCAAACGCAGGAAAGTAAGGATTAAAGAAATGAAGCAGTAGAACTAATAGATGTTAAATGTGATAGATTAAATGATTGATTCAGGATGACGATAAGGTGTGTCCTCTCCAAAAGTTTGTTTAAGGTGAGGCCTACTCAGGGTTGCATATCAAATTTATGCTTGTTGAAGAATACAGAGGAGATAATACATGTGAAGGCCTACCATTGAAGTAAAACATGTCCACTTCACTCTTGAACAACGGCCAGACCTCTTCTGTGTCCATAGACAGACCTAAAGTTCATCTGCACAATGTCATTCGTAAACTTAGAAAACACAAGTAATGTAATTGAAAAACGTGGAGTTTCTTTTGCTCATTTCACAATCACATCACCTGTGTTGCCTTTGCTTAGGTATCTCATAGTGCAGATGTAGTCCAGCATATGAAACAGTACGCAGAAGTGCAGCAGTGTATGCATTAATACATGTGAAGGCCTACCAATGAAGTAAGTCATGTCCACTTATTACATCATTCATGACATAGTCAGTGACATCATCAGCAGTGGATTGCGGGTTAAAAGAGTAGAAAACATTTACCTTATAATTCTTGTTAACTTTTTCAAATATTTTTTCATACTTTCAATCTGTAAAAGAGAGAAGAAACATTTCAAAAATATTAAAACATGTATTTAAAAATTTGAAAAGACAAGGGAAAAGGTTCAAGAAGAAACAGTTTTTCAACAACTTTGACATTTACAGAAGCCTCTGCTGCTCTACGTCCCCTACACAATCCTAAAGATATATATTTTAAACAAACAGTATCTTGATGCTGATGAAGTGAGGCCTATTTTGGAACATGGTGCATCTTTTGCACTGCTGATGTCTCACAATAGTGATGCAATAGCAGCGCAAAAAAGATGTAAAGCCATCATAAAATTGTGTCTAACATTTTAAATGATTGTTTCAGGATGCAAATAAGATGTGTCCTTTCAAGAGGTTTCTTTAAGGTGAGGCCTATTCAGTTTTCAAAAAAAAACAGTACCCAGAAGTGCAGCACTGTAAGCATTAACTTTGACACTTACAGAAGCCTCAGTTTCTCCATATCTACCTCACATTTCTAAATGTATATCATAAGTACAAAAAGTAGAACATTAATTATACATGTTAAATGGTTTATTTTTGCTGTTCTCAGAATGTATCAAATTTTACTTAAATCAGTGACTTGAAGGTATTCATCATGTAACAGCGGGGAAAAAAAACACAATCAAAATGATTGTGTTTAAAAAACCCATACAACCTAGGAAATCTGAATTCAAAACTCCTTAAAATTAACTTACTTTCCATAACGTCGAAGGATGTCCTATGAACAGCGTCCACTCTGTTGTGCTATAAATATTTTCAGCCCGCCACTTTCTGAAAGAAAACCTCCATCGTTTTGAAAAATATGTTACATACAATAAAAGTCTTCTCACATTCTACCACATGTTTCCACTTGGCCAAATCATGTTGCAGTGATTCACAACTCTTGTAATTCTTCCAATCAAATCCCGTCATTTTCTATTTTCGCAACTTTCAAAAAGAAAACATTTAAGATTATTTTCACAATCCTGGACTACTAATATCTTACCCTTCTTTCTCACTCATGTTCTCCTTTTCCTATGACACTGATACTGCTTACTATGAAGCAGACTTACTTGCATCAGGTTTATATAGTTGGATTTTTAAATTGACATTATAATTAAAAGTTTTGGACCAATATTCTAGATAGCATTGCAGACTTACATTCCCTCTACTTCATGAACCTTTTGCAATTCCTCAGAGGAAATCCCGAGATTCTTTCCTTAAAATTTTGGTTTTAAAAACACCAGGTAAGAATTTTTAAGTTCAAACGGCAATTTTTTTTTGAAAGTTACAACAGAATCGTTGCAGAATGACCAGCCGTTTTGAGACTTTAAATAAGCTGTGTAATGTCCTGATGTTGTTGAAGGACCATCGTGATAGATAATTGCTACAGTTACAAAAGTCCTTCCTGATATTGACAGCTGAGAAGCAACAATTTTTTTTATTAAAGTTGACAATTTTGATCCATCAGGCCTACATCGTTGGATCATTAAAATGACATACTGGCCATATCTTCGTATAAATAATGTTGACATCATTTCAGATTTACATTGGCTACACTCCATGTTGTGATCCGCTGCATTTACTAGCTTATTAAAGGAGACTGATTTACTGTCTGGCAAAGTTAAATATATAAATCTTTCTGAGTCTACACTAGTAGTACTTGATACCATACAGTTCTCGCAGTCATGCTGCCATTGATAAGAAAGCCCAAACAGGTGATCTACATCTACACCCTCATCTTGCAATACATCAAGCATATACATTAAAAACTCCTGACAATCCTGCTGATTATTTTCAGAGAAGTCTGTTTGACCTGAACATTCATATAACAGATAACGAACTTCAGACACACTTTCTACTTTTGTTCGATCAGTGCTACATTTCTCTAACACAGAATTCAACAAGCAGCATAAACTTTGTTCCGAATTGAACACAATCTGTTCTTTTAAAGTCTCTAGTGAAAAGAGAACATTAACCACTACATTTGCATAGCAGTTGACACCAGAACTGTTTTCAAATTGAAAACCGACAACATCTTCAACAGAATCCACTTTCTTTCTGCTTACAATTTTCGGCTCATCGACTTTTGGGCTTTTTGCTACAACCTCCCTACTATTACTGATATTTCTTCGTTTCCGGCCTACCACACGTTTCTCAAACAAAGGATATTGAGGCAAATGTGGCGCATACTCTTTTCTTAACCTATTGTATTCCTTAACACAATCTAGATCCGCACAAATGTTTGTGACATCACAGTCAATCAGGTACAATCCCGATAAAGTTCTAACTCGTGACAATGCCACATATGCCATACCCTCCTTGAACACAGAACTGCCAATATTCACCAATGCAGTATCTACACTTAAACCTTGCGATTTATGGATTGTCACCGCATATGCCAAGCAAACAGGAAACTGTTTACGGCGAACATATAAATCTTTATCAAGCAAAAACCTAGCAGAACAACGACCAATTAGCTGTACTTCCTCAATGCCATCAAATTTAATTTTTATAAATTCAATACCATCTCTACTTCTGTATTTCTCAAAATCAACAACATTACCCATTGATCCATTTACCAGACCTCTTTCAACATGTAAATTCCTTCTCAAAATGATTCGGCAATTTAAACACACATTCAAAGTCTTTTCAAAACCCGCTGTTTTAGATATAGTCTTCTCTAATGAATCCAATTTTGATTTCAAATTCTCAGACAAAATAATTGTTGATCCCATATGCTCTATTTTGTCAATAGCTTCAAGTTTCACAATCTCTTGCTTTTCTAAATTCAACATTTTGTTGTTGAAGATGGCACATTCTGCAAGAGTTGGCATCAAACATATTCCGGATTTCTTCTCAGTAATTTTCTGAAAAATATTCTCAGGCACAATGTCTTGTTCGGGATATAAATTTGACAGTAATCGTGCATTTAAAGCTTCTTTCCCATGCTCGGTCATTTTTCCAATTCTAATATCTTGTAGAATATTCTTGTAATCTTCATCCTTCGCCTGACGCATATTTTCATGCAGTTCAGCATAATTGAAATTTAACCATATATTGACGTTGCCAATGCTCCCTAGGCACTTCCTGGTATCTTCATGCGTGAGTATTTTGAACACAGGTTGTCCTTTTACTGGTGTCAGCTGCAGAAGATCTCCAAAAACAATGATGTGTTTGCCACCAAATAACACATCATATTCAGTTTTAAGAACTTCTTGCATTCTCAAATGCACAAAGGCAAGCATGACATTGGAAACCATGCTTACTTCGTCAATGATAAGAAGTTTCATTTTCCTCAAGAGTCTTGAAACTTCACAACAAGCATCCCCAGATAACTTGTGGTATTGTAATTTGTTGTCATGCTCCACCGGCAGCATCAGTAGACGATGCAAAGTAATCCCTTTAATGTTATGTGCTGCCAATCCAGTAGGAGCGGTAACAACACAAGACAACGATGTCTCAGTCCTTTTCTGCAAATAACATGAAATTGCTTTAATGAGGAAACTTTTTCCAGTTCCCGCTTCTCCACTCACGTACAGTCGGACAGGCTTCAACGATGTACATGAGCACTCTTTCTTCTCATGACTTAATCCATGCTCAATGTGCTTGGTAACTTCATCATATATTTTCCTCTGCTCAACGTTGAGTTGTTTTTCCAAGTCTTCTAAGTTAACTGCATCCTCCTGAGCATGTGCCATGGCTCTTTCCACTTCATTCATAGCAGTGGCAGCTTCATTGTCGATAATAGGTCCTCCTAGTGGATCCTGACTCAATGAAACAGAACTCTGACTGTCCTGAGAACTGTCTCTGGCAATCTCGGCTGCAATCGTTGCTTCCTGCTCAATTTCCAAAGTCAACATTTCTTGATATTTGGGAAAAGCAGGACATTCTATGGTCTCCTTAGCAGCAGTGAAAGAGTCTTCGTAACAGAGGAAATCTCCAAGCAGTTCCTCTTCTGCACGCCAAGGCTTGAAAAGTTGCAAAAGTGCTAAATAGAAAAACTCCTTTTTTCAGGAGATTCGCCACTCAATTTTTGATGGTTTACTAATTGGCATTTTCTTTGCTTGACCAGACATCCCTCACTTCCAATTACAGCATACACTCCTTTCTCAATATCTTCTTTGATGTTCCTCTTGAATATATAATTTTGTAGAACCTCATATAGACAAACATTCTCAAGGTGACTGCTTCGATTTGGATAATATTTATCCAACATGTTGGTCTTCAAAATGTCGGTACTGTTTGGTTCCTTTTCTGCCAAATACTCAATTTCCCGGACAGGTTTTAGAACTCGATTTCGCGTTGCAGCAAGACCAAGACTCGCCCAAACGATACTCCTGGATTTGGCATAGAGACTTGCTGAAGACAACCGGTCACAGCATTCGTAAGCTCCGATTTCTCGATGCGACAACATCTTCAGACTGAAACTGTACAACTTCTTGCTGAGGCTCTTTTCATGGGAAATGTCCTCCCACATATCCTTCAATTCTGTCTTTTCTTTTTTGGTGATGTAAGATGTCACATACCGAGCCACAGCCATACAGTTGTCAGCCACAAACTGTATATCCATGTTAGCATTCCACATGGACAAAATCACTGGGTTGTAGTCGTTGATGTACTTGGACTCTTCATTCCTTTTCAAATTGTATGTATTTTTGGGTGATTTCCTCGTCACATTATGTCGCAGCGAAGACATCAAACTGTTCACTCTTCCTTTAGAAATCACCGGTCGTGGAAAGTTGAAACGACATTTGGTGTAGAACTTGTCCTTGTTTCTGAATTTACGACGACAGTACTTTCCACAACGATGGCTTTGGAAACGTAGAACTTGTTCTCTTAGGCTTTTCTTCTCCGTTGCGTTTGGAACAGCACACGTAGAATACTGTTCTATGAAATTCATCACTAAGTCATCCGGATCTGTTCCAAATTTAGGTGCATCCTTGATCCACAACAACATATGTATATGAGGAGCACCTCTTGCTTGGTACTCCTTTCTCCAGAAGAAATCCAACACCTCTCCAAGAGGTGGATTCTTCTTATTTGTGATGAAAGACATCATAGCTTCAAATCTATGATTGAAGTACCTGCATACATTCACTGGATCCAAAGAACACAGTTCTCCAGGTGTCTTGAATTCAATGTTTTCAATATTTCCATTTGCCTCTCGTAGAAATTCAAGTAAGTCTTCCCAGCCATACTCGGCACAGCTCAGAGTAAGGAACCATGTTGGAGTTCCTAAGTTCCTCAGCATACATTTTAAATCACCATGACGACGGTACCAGTACTCATTAGTACCACGCTGACACGCCATGAGATTAATTAGGTGAGAATCCAAAATACTGTCTTGGACATTGACTTTATGCATAAAGTCACTTGCCGAGATGTTTCGCATCTGTATACCACTTTTTAAGATGTGGTTCACTGCATATGACAGTCCAGACAGATCGCTTTCAAACAGGAGATGAAACAAATAGGGAATACATTGACGAAACCTAGGATCTTCTGCATACAATCGTAAAGTCTGGTATTCAGACGCAGGAATTTGATGAGGTCGCTCATCATATCTTCCTCCTCGACCTGTGGGAAATAGCTGTGGGAAACACCGAGCTTCCAAACTTTCCTCCCAAACACTAATGGGACTCCCTTTGGCTTGTTTCATTTGAAACAACTCAATTGCATTCCCCATGACTTCCTTGGAATGCAAAGGATGAACACTATAATGTTCATATATTTCTTCACTTTTAGAGGCCTCTACTTTCTCAATTTGGCCAGCACACAAATCGCTATCCTCTTCATCACTTTCTTCCTCTTCTGCAACATATACATTTACATAGTACTTATTATTTTTCTTCAAATACAATGTTGCCTTTTTGACTTTCCTAACATCCACTAAATCTTGCCATATTTTCTTATTCTTTGTCGGAACCCCATTAACCAAGATAACCAGAGGTTCCTCTTCAACTTTTTCTACTCCAATTGTGTTAATGTTTTTGTTCAAATCTAGAGGCAAATAAACAACTCTTCCCTTTAATCCTCTCTGTAAATCTGCTGGAGGCAACTTCCCTGTCTTTGGCTCCATTCTTACAATAGCCTGAAAGGGATGGATACTTTGAATCAAAATAGATTCATAAGTATTTAAATCCTTCAATTCAGAAGGAACCTCAACCAATTCAAGATTATTATGAACCGCCCTAGCAGGCATCTGGTTTTGGTTTAATTTGTTACAACAATAAGTACACACACGTTGATCCGATCCCAAATCAAAACAATTTTCTACCATCAAGTATGTGGCGAAATCCTTCCATTCACTATTATTTTCCCTTTCACTTTTTGCATATAAATCCACTAACTTAGTCTGATTCTTATAATAAGTGCGTCGACAACACACACAAGTGAAATTAGGCCTCTCACTTGATTTCATCTGAAACGTGGCAATTTCCTTCTGAAATTTATCTGTACTAGAAACCTGTACATTATCTTCAACATTACCTTCTACTTCTGGGTCAATTTGAACATTCTCATCTTTACTACCAAAGTAACAAAACTCAATTTCTTCACAAATATTCTTGACATCTATTTCAGAACCATGCAAAAGAGCAGCACATAATTGTTTAAGCATAATTGCTGGACTCTTAGCATAATACAACATTCTCACTAATTTTCTCACTTTATTATGATGCACTGCTAGCATCCTGAAATGATGAAAAACACTCTGGCATACTCTCCTGGAAAGACAAGCCAGTGAATGACCACGCAAACCTGTCATTTGTCTCACTCTGCAAGGATCTAAATCTTGCAACAACTTCATTTTCTGCTTCAAACTTTTCTTATTAAATGTCCGTATAAAATCACAAAGCAAATTGATGGAAACCTGTCGCACACTGCAAATAGAACTAAACTTCCAAATGTACACAGGACCCTTAGGACGTCTTCCTAAAACATCATTACCTAACACCTCGTCTGTCTCTGTTGTCACAAGTTTTTCTTTTTCAACTGGACAACCATCCTTCACTTCATAAGCTCGACCACTGGTGTCAACTGCAAACACCAAATCATCATCCTGAAAATAACTCTCCTCATTAAAAAATGCCTCACAACTTGAACTATGCATCCATTCTCCGGAAAAAACTTCACAAAAGTTACTACGATTTACTACTCTCTTCCATCCACTATTTGGTTTGAAATCAGAAATTACCTTGCTTAGTTTCCTAATTCTATTGATTACCAAAATAAACAACTTTCGCTTAATTTCAAAAGCATGATCAATAATTTTCTCTACATTTTTCTTCTTCTTATAAAATGCCACTTTCTGTTGGCCTTTCTTAATATTTTTTAATAAATTAACTATTATCCTGTTGCGGAACATTCGTTTTCGAATGTCCCTAAACTGTTGTTTCCTTCTACTATCATGCACAGAGTTATCTCTTGCTCTACCAGTAACATTTTTGATTGGGCTTTCCTTTCCATTTAAATTGCTTTTCTTTTTCTGGACTGAAACATTTTTGGGAGAAATACTTTTTTTACTACAAATATTTCTTAAGAATGATTTCCTGCTTTTACCCGGAGCT
Source organism: Lissotriton vulgaris (assembly GCF_964263255.1). Taxonomy (NCBI): domain Eukaryota; kingdom Metazoa; phylum Chordata; class Amphibia; order Caudata; family Salamandridae; genus Lissotriton; species Lissotriton vulgaris. Next base: position 850,826,713 of record NC_141696.1, on the reverse strand, counting down.
TTCTTGGTGATTTCACAAGTATTTTGGGGAGATGACTGCTGCAATAATACATGATCTTGCTGTCTTTGACGTTTTCTAGCCTTTCTAATTCGATTCTTAGTTGGCATTTTTCAAATTTTGAAATGATCTGCAGTTGAATCTGTGGAAAAATATAATAAAAAATGTTATTAACCACTATTACCAAACAGTAAATGAATAACAGTCATCAAAAACTTAACACCCTACTTATTATTTAACATAGCAAATCTTTTGCACCAGCACTGCGTCACAAAAATGACACACAGTGGTACAAAACAGGCATACAACAATCATAAATCTCTCCCTAACATTTTAAATGATTAATTCAGGTTGACGATAAGGTGTGGCCTATCTAAAGGTTTGTTTGGGCCCAGATCTTTGGACTGGGGTGAATGTGTGTCATTGATCCACATTCGGTCCATCACCTGTTTTGTTTCTTTGAGGTGAGGCCAACACATGGTTGCAGATGAGATCATAGACACTCAAATGCTTTATAAATATGACCCAAACAACCTATGAAGCTCTAGCAGTACATATCCAGAAATGTAATTGATTTCAAAAAATCGTTTTTAAACACAGCAAATAAATCAATTGTATAACTACATTCAAGAGGAAATGACTAAAAATGTCCTTGAAACACATGAAAGCGTTTTTAGGAATGCCCTTGCACCATTTTTGGGACATTATTAACATGGCTATTTAACTCCCATAATCAAAATCTAAATTTGCCAACCACAGGTGGAAGCGTATTTACAAGAAACTTGCCCCATGAGGAACGCTTTCCATTTAAAAAGGGAAAAAAAACATTATAGACACTCAAATGCCTTATAAATATGACCCAAAACAACCTATGAAGCTCTAGCAGTACATATCCAGAAATGTAATTGATTTCAAAAAATCGTTTTTAAACACAGCATATAAATCAATTGTATACCTACATTCAAGAGGAAATGACTGAAAATGTCCTTGAGACACATGAAAGCGTTTTTTTGAATGCCCTTGCACCATTTTTGGGACATTATTAACATGGCTATGTAACTCCCATAATCAAAATCTAAATTTGCCAACCACAGGTGGGAGCGTATTTACAAGAAACTTGCCCCATGAGGAACGCTTTCCATTTAAAAAGGGAAAAATAACATCATAGACACTCAAATGCCTTATAAATATGACCCAAAACAACCTATGAAGCTCTAGCAGTACATATCCAGAAATGTAATTGATTTCAAAAAATCGTTTTTAAACACAGCATATAAATCAATTGTATACCTGCATTCAAGAGGAAATGACTGAAAATGTCCTTGAGACACATGAAAGCGTTTTATTGAATGCCCTTGCACCATTTTTGGGACATTATTAACATGGCTATGTAACTCCCATAATCAAAATCTAAATTTGCCAAGCACAGGTGGGAGCGTATTTACAACAAACTTGCCCCATGAAGAACGCTTTCCATTTAAAAAGGGAAAAAAAACATCATAGACACTCAAATGCCTTATAAATATGACCCAAACAACCTATGAAGCTCTAGCAGTACATATCCAGAAATGTAATTGTTTTCAAAAATCGTTTTTAAAAACAACATATCTGTTTCAGCTTACATGAGAGACCATGGAATGGGCTCCATGTACAACAATAACTTGTGTTACTGCATGCCAGAATGCTACACCGAATATGCAATTACAATTTCTCCCAAAAAACAAAATCTATTTGTATATCACTTGAGACAAAGCCACATTTTAAAAACACAGCTTTCTTCATCATTTTCTCCTTAAATCATACTATTCTCTATCTAAATTAAATAAATCTTTTCTCACCTTAGCAAATACTTTTTGAGTTTCAAAACAGTCTCAGAAATACTCCAAATTGTCTTCAGCAGAACAAAGAGGATGCACTCCAGAGGCTGCAGCTATTGAAAGCACACAAATACAGATATTCATTACACATATCTCTCATATTAGCCAATCATAACTCTTCCCTCACTTTTTTCAAATCAAAACCCTTCCCCCCTCTGCCCTCTCTGCCTTTTTTGCTTAGCAACCACCTCCTGAAAGACCTCTCATGTTTGCAAATTCACACAACAATGTTTCAATTGAACTCTGAACTCTCAGTGCACCTGCGTATCCAGTGCAATCTTTCATTAAATGTTTCTTCCTTGACCATTCAAATTACATCTTTCAAAGAACACATCCATGCACCCTAACTTTCTGTTTTCAGAAATGGAAATGCACCAATCACTGCTAATGAATCATTAGCACTGGAAATCCACAGTTTTTTTTCTTTACAAACTCCTACTGTTTCAACTGCCCTTTCATTACCACACTTCATCTGACTGCAGCACAACCTTCTCCCACCATGTTTAATGTCTGGATTGTTGGACATAGTTACATCTACTGGGCTCAAAGGTATGCTGAGAACAGAAATTTACCTAACCTCAATTTACAAGATGTGGAAATTAAGTGGTTGGGCCAAAGAGGATTGAAATGTCACCAATTGATACCATTGGTGAAAACCTTTATGCATTTGCCAAAACCTGACCTGTTAATAGTACACTGTGGAGGTAATGATTTGGGCACTTTGACTGGGGTAGGTCTGGAAATGCTTTTAAAGGACACCTTTGAGCAATTAATGGCACTTTTTCCTCAAACTGCCTTGGTATATTCCAATATATGCCAAAGACAGAAATGGAGGTGGTCCAACCAATTTTGTCCACAAATTGAGAAAGCGAGGAAGCATGTAAACAAATCTGTTTCAGCTTACATGAGAGACCATGGAATGGGCTCCTTGTACAACAATAACTTGCGTTACTACATGCAAGATATCTACAGAGGAGATGGAGTTCACTTCTCAGATGAGGGCAACAGAATTTTCATTTTGAATTTAAGACTGTGCATTGGTACCTACTTATAAGTACCAAAATGTACCATAAACCCAAAAGCTCTTCTCAGAGCTACCCTACATCTGATCACTCACAATTATTATTTTTCTCTAACTTTTTTCTGTAATTTTCAACAAACTACGCTCAAAGAGCGCTACCCGGTACGCGAACTGGAAGCTAACCGCGCAAAATTTAAAAAAAAAATGTTTTTTCCCCGCACATATGGTCCTCCTCAGCCACCCTCAGAAAACCTAGGGGGTCAAAATACTTGTACCGTGCCCCCTTCTACCCATTCTGAACATTATTTGCCCTCCATTTTATATCTTAATTCGACCGAAACACAAAATGGTGGACTTTCGTTACGCTCCTAGTTCGCGGACCGGACCGCTACCCGGAAAGCGGTCCAAAAAAAAAGGTGGGAAAGTAATTCACAGAAAAACGACTGGAGACACTCTCACCAAATATAGATTAGCTCATACTACATAACAATTCCTTTCATTTTCACAAATTTGATTGAAATTCCATTTAGCCATTAAGCCTGTAGACCTCTCTAAATACCGTGAGGTAAATTACTTCACAAAACACATCTGAAGTGTTGGAATTGACAACCAATGAAAATATTACTTTCATTTTCTACTTATATTACCTGACATTTGATTGGTTATATACCTGAATATATATAAAGGAAGAGAAGAAAACACAGCCATTTTGACTGCTACTTCTTGTTGTACATCACATTTGAATAGCTACCAAACACTTCAACTTGTTTGTGAAGGTAAGTTGTTATTTTTAAAACTGAAGTATATTGTGCACTATAACTTAATATGGTAGACTTTTTCTGATAGATATATACTATCCCTCTGTAGTAGTTATGGATTTAGATAGACTTCTCTGTTATAGTTATGAATGGAGTTAGGCTTGTCTTGGTTAAATCACATACACTTTTTTATAGTCCTATTTCCACTCTGATACTATACACTGCCAAAAGATAAATTCACTGATAAAAACTGCCTATCTAAAATTAATCCCAACAGTGCCCTATCTCTACTAATATATATTTTTTTAATCAAAATTTCAGGCAAAATGGAAGGCGAGCAACAAGTTCAATTTACAATTGTACTGGAAGAGAGCAGCCAAGGAAAAATTGATGATTTTATGGATCAAAGTAGAGACCAGGAACTACTACAATGTGTTGAAGCAGTGGATAACCTGCTTAAAAATGAGGACATGTTACACCATATATTCAATTTTGAAATTTCTGACAATGAAATGTTAGAAAGTTTAATGAATGATGAAACACAATCAAAATAAAAAAAAATACTTTAAAAATAAAGAAAACAAAAAAAAAACAACAAAAACAACAAACAATTAACATACATTATTAGAAAAGTCTATCATTCTTTTATCCTTATAGTACGCTGCCCAGAACGCTTTCCGGTTCGCGTACTAGGCGCTCACCACGCAAAAAAAAAAAAATTTTTTTTTTTTTGGCCCTGCTGGGACTTTTTAAAACCTCCACATAAAACCTAGGGGGTCAACGAGGATCTACTATGCCCCCTTATGGTAATTTCCCCCTTTATTTTGGCCTCCTCTTGTCTCTCGATCCTACCGAGAGACAAGATGGCGGCCGCTCCGGACTGTTTAGAATGTTGACAGACACCGGAAAGCCAATCAGCTTCGCATCGCAAAGTTCCGTTACGCGAAAAGTACGCCAACCGGTTTGCTACCCGGAGCGCTGTTACAGATATATATCTTACTTTGAATGTTAATTTCTCAAAATCCACTGGAGCACATATATTGAGACCTAGCAAAGGCACATCGGGCTAACAGTCCCTACAATTTTGCCAAGTTTCGTGCAAATCCATTCAGCCGTTCGAGCTAAAAGTGAGGCCAACCGCCCTATGGAAATTAACATGGGAAAAACGCGTTTTGGGACCCCCCTTTTTTCTCGGCCCCCCCTTGCCGAACACCCCCCAAATTTTCAGGGGCTGCTCAGAAACAAAATGTGCCATTTTCCTGAAAAGTTCAGCCAATTCCGTCCACAAACGCCAAAGTTATTAGACATAGAATTTTCAGAAATCCCATAGGGAAAAAATCCTAACTATATATACCTACTGGCGACCGCCAGTAGGTAATATATATATATATATATATATATATATATATATATATATATATATATACATATATGCCCTTGAGTCTGTTTTTGTATCTCATGTAAAGGACGTTCCTAAGATAGATTCTTGCATGGTCCCTGTACTCTTACAAGCATATGATGCAGTTCCTATCGCACATACAATAAATGGCTTACAAGCACTTTAGAATGTTTTAAATTATTTAATGAGGCACTTAAACCTGAAGATTAATCATGATAAGTCCTTTATAATGACTTGTGGCCCAAAAAAACAAGATATAAAAGTTTCTTTATTGGGACAATCCCAATCTCTAAAGTATCCAGTTTTAACTATTTAGGTATTTTATTTGATGCAAATTTGTTGGGACAGGCTTATCACGTTAAGAACTCAGAAGATGGTGGCTTCATGTGAATTAATTTGTAGATTTGCGAAAAAAGTTAGGGAATAAGGCCCTGAGAGTGGTGACTACACTTAATAAAAGAATATGTCTCTCATCCGAGACATATGGAGCTGGTGTATGGGGATATGCAGGCTTGGGTAATTTACAGACATTTGAAAATAAATTCCTGTGCAGACTCTTAGCCATTCCTAAAACTTTGCTAGGTTTAAGTTCACGTCAAGAGCTCAGACTCAGTTATTTGGAGGAACAAGTAAGATTGTCTGCCCTATTACTGTAGAAAATTAATCCTAGCTATATGATCGCTCTCCCATGGTTAGCATATGTTAAAAACACCTTTCCTAGCTTGAGGTTCAGCGATATTATTGATTGTCCAGCTAGAACAAAGGTTTTATGTGGACAGGGAGAGGGCTAGAATAGTCAAGGTGCTTGTCATGGCCAAAATAGTCAGGTATGTGCCTATTTCTACCACTAAAGGGATGGAATTGTATTTAACCTGGATAACAAATGCTGAGCACATATTTTATCACACACGGTTATGACTCAAAATAGTCCATTTTTTAGTAGCATTTCCCAGGACAGGATCTGGCTTGCTAGGCTACTGTGTTGCCCATGTAATACTGTCTCCACGCAATTCACAGTGCACTTTATGCTTTTTTGCACATTACATAATAGTATATGGACTCGTTTTTTATGTCCCATCTTAAGAGACACAAACTTTAAGTTATATCAAGAAGGGTTACACTTATTACAGTGCTTGTCTACCCTAACAATTTGTTTCACTATTTTAAATTATATATTGGCTGCTCTAACACTGATGAAGACATATGCTTTATAACTATGATTGAGCTTTAATGCAATTTTAAATCTTTTTGAAATTATTTTATCTTTTAGGATTATATGCTTGTACTTGAAAACCCTTGTTATCTGTATCTTACCATGTATGTCAACCTAATGATTTTAAAACAAGTGTTTTGGTTTTAGGAATGACTGTTATCTGTATTATGGCTGTTTGATAATAATTTTATCTTAGCATAGTAGGGATAGGAAATGTAGGCATGTGTGCCTGTGGACGGAAGCAGGGAACGCTACATTGTACCTCTACTTAACCAATTTAACAACTCCTATGAAATTCTGTGAGCGTCTCTTTAAAGTATGAAAAGATTGGCCAGTAACATTTGGGAGTTCTGAAAAGTGAACAAAAGACAGCAGATACCAAGTTAAACCATTCCTTGACAATCTCTCTCTCTGAACCTTTCAGTAGTTCCTCCTTTGACTCTCCAGTTTTTCTTAACAGCACAATTTAAAAACATTACCAAACAATTACAGTTGCATTGTATTGTAGCATTTTTCTAGTGCTCACTACCCCTATCTGGGGTGCTCAAGCACTTACCTACATAGATAGTAAGCTACAATATGTTAGGTGTGGGATTGGGAGGGTTTTGTTTTCGTCCCTAGATGGGAAGTGTTGTCATGTTGTGTGTGATAACCACTGACTGAGGTGGGTTTTTTGAGATGCAGCACCTGGAGGTGCCTACAGGTGTCATCGTATATGAGAGCTAGACGTGCAAATTATATTTATAATAATTACTAGGCTGCTTAACCACAAAGGCAGCTGGATGATGTATCTGTACACCAAAATGGTGGTTGTATGAGGGTTAATAAAACAATGCTGGTAAACCAGGCAGTGAGAAGCCTGTCTAATGAATATAAGGATCAAAAATGGACAAGAATGAGAATTAGAATTAGTGACAGAAGCATTAGCCGTGCACAATTGTATTTTATTTTATCATTTAATTTTAAAAGGCAGGTGTAGTGTCTTGAGAGTTAGCAATGACAACCCTTTTTGCTTCTTATAGACTCCGTAGCGCTGTGACGTAAGTGTTAGAGCAGAATTAATTGAAGTCTGAATGTTGAGTTTGCAGTTACATGCAGAAAAATAAAGATTTGTTATACTTAGCTCTGTGTGTGGTGTAGTCACTGTGGAGTACCCAGGCTGGGGAGAATGTTACTATTGGCAACGAAATATGGGATAAGTAACCCAAATATCAACAGTGCTCTCACAGAGTGTTTGCCGTTGTCCAAGCAAATTGCTTGTTCGTGCCACATGTGCCGTTGTCAAAGTACAGAATCGACACTTAATGCATGAGGAGTCAAAGAGCAACAATAACTGCTGTGAAACAGTTGAAGATAATAATAGCATTGCAGAGAATCCACACGTTGTTATCAGAGACCCTACTGGTCAGGCCATACATAGATGTACTGCAGTGCTACGCAAGATAAAGTTATATAGCCTATGGAGTGTCAACACTGAAGATGGATACAACCAGGTTTTGAAAGAGCAGTCACTGATCAAAACTTGGAAAGTAAAACTGCGAACAGAATTGCTGCGAGGCAGAGATCAACCAGGTATCTGACAGTACAATGAGACGCCTAATGGCAAAGTGATATGAAAAATGGTCCTCTGCTTACCAGTACTGATTAAGGAGAATCATCATGCCATAGTGATGGAGGCAGTGACCCCAGAGGAAGCATCCAGGGTTGTGCTCGTGAAGCATTCCATACCCGAAGTAGCACTCCATCAAAGCTGCAGAGTGGGACTCAGAACAACTCCAATGGTCTCCGAAGTTCAGCAAGCCGAAAGCGGTGACTGAAATCGTGAAACTTCACTTTTCCCATGGAGACCACGAAAGAGGTCCTGTTTCCGGTCATTATCAAAGATAACCCAGAGGCCAGCACGTTGCAGGGCCTCAGAGATGGTGCAGGTGACGCAAGTCTTGGTGGACAACCGACAATCTCTGAAAGATCTCCACCCTCAATGTCAGCCACTCCAATAAATGGCTACAATGCTGCCACCTTCCTGAAACCACCACCACCTTTCGATACCATCAAAAAGCAAAATATTGGTGATAAATGGATTGTTTGGATAGCATCATTTGAAGATTTGATTGATGCAATTGAAGAGACATATAACAGAAAGATTATCATATACCTCAAAAATCTTGCTTGTGATGGTGTAAAAGAAGTCATGAGGAAAATGTTGTAAACTGATGAAGAAATCACACGTCATATTAAAGCAACTTTGAATCTCAAGTTCAATCCAATACCCAATGTAGATTACAAACAATACATTTTTAGTCAGGAACAACAGAAAGTTGGTGAAATTTATGGAAAGACTGAATACATTCATCAAGCACTGTAAGTTCAATTAATTTTAATGACAAAGCAGCTATACGTCTAGAGTTATTGATGGATGCTCGTCATATTAATTGAGATTGCAAATGCTGAGAAAAACTCTTAGTCTGGAGTGAGTGTTAACCCCTTCGCTGCTCATGACGAGCTCAGCTCGTCATGAGGCACGGTTGAGCTGTGCTCATGACGAGTTGAGCTTGTCATGAACAATGGGAATTCAGAGAATGCAGCACAGGAGGGGAATATCTCAAGCACCCAAGTGGTTAATGGCTGCCAGAGCTGAAGAGTGTGTTACAGACAAGTTGCTGACATGCTTGCTGGATGTGCCCAGGATGAATCAGTCATGAGTATGAAAGGTAAGCCAAGGCAAAAGACTGAAGAACACAAGGTGATGGCTACACGTAAAAAGAAGTTGCGTTTTAGATGTGGATTTTCATTTCCACACATAGGAAAATGTCCCTCCTTTGGACAGATATGCAAAGGCTGCTAAGGAGAACCATTTTGTGACAAAAAGTAGGTAAAAGCAAATGTGTCACGGCGCAAAGAAAAAAATGGCCTCTGGAACGTAACAGGAATAACATTCGACACGCACCCACAAGGCCAAGCGGCGACATCCATTAAGACAAATCAACTCTGAACGAAGATGATTATCATCTAAATGATCATTAAACAGTTCTTTTATATCAGTTTTAAGTGAAAGTGAAGAATATGGCTGTGCCATGTTGATGTTTACCTCAGAAAAGCGTACACTTTTGGAATTGCTGCAAGTGAAGAAAAATGTCAGTCAAACAAAAGTAGACATGCCAAAGTATCAAAGTCATTCAAACATTGTCTGAAGATTACACCGAAAGAAAATGTTTGTTTTTATCATCAACAGTGATGCATTGATAAACATAATGCCTGAGGAGAAATATAATGAATTTTCTCCAGTACCACAACTTACGCCATCGAAAACCAAAGGGTATACCTAGGTTGGATCAACACCCTTAAAAAGTCAAGGTTCAATTGTAGTGATGAAGAAACACAAGAAAACAAAGTACAAGAACCCACCAATGTGCTTCAAGGTGCAGTGTCAAGTGCCTGTCTTCTCAGTTTCACCACAGCTGCTGATATGAAACTCATTTCCGTAAACTACAACATGAATACTCACCTCGAAATGGTCAATATCCTTCATTGTTTTATGGTTTAGGAAAGCTTAAGACTATGAAAGTAAAGCTGCTTTTTAATGGGGACGTCCTTGCTCAAAGACATGGACGAAGTGCTTTTCACTTACAAGAGGCTGTTGAAAGGGAACGTGAATCATTACTTTAACATTACATCATTGAGTGTTCTACTGGCCCCATGCCATGGGTTTCTCCCATCTTCGTAAAGCCCAAAAGCACAGTGTAGGAGTGGTATGCATATGCTTTCACATGTGTGAGGCAAACAAGGCAATTAAATGAGAATAACATCCAGGTCCACACATTGCTGACATGATAACGCAATTAAATGGTGTACAGGTCTTCTATAGCCGTGATTTAAATAAAGGTTGTCATCAGTTGGAACTTGAAGAACATTGCAGGTACATTACAACCTGTTCTACTCATGTTGGTCTGTTTTGATACAAAAAACTAATTTTGGGGTGTTATCAGTTTCAGAACTTTTTCAAGATGTCATTTGACATATCATACAGCCTTTCATGAATGCATTCAATTATAGTGATGACATTGGTTTTCAAAGCAACACAAAAAGAGCATGATAAGGCTCCCATGCAAGTATGTTGTTTACTGGCTGGTGCAGGTTTGACATTGAATGCAGATAAATGTGAGTTCCACAAGACAAAGCTAACATTCATTAGCTATATCTTTTCTGATGGGGGTATGGCACCTAATCCTGCTAAAGTACAAGCGCTGTAAAATGCTGTTCCCCACAAGATGCTTCAATGGTACGTTAGTTTCTTGGCATGGCCAGCTTCAGTTCCAGATATGTACGAGACTTTGCCACTGTAAGCACTCCATTGAGAGATTTTATGAAGAATAATGTTTCATTTCATTGGTCACATCCCCTTGTAACAGTCCCTCCCTCCCTGTCCTGGTACCAATCAGATACAGCAAATTGAGGACCATATATCCTGCCCTACAAGGAATAATATCATACACACACAGCAAACACAGGACCTAGACTGCCCATCTTTCTTTAGTAAATTACCACCCAGTTGCATGTTATCTTATTAACAAGCACATTAATATGATACACAGTAACTTCTTAGTCCGGGCATCCTTTTCATACAGTTCTGGATTTCCAATAATCGGTCATGGTTGTTTATGTTGGGTTGTGCATGCTGACTAGAGATTTATTAAATATCTTGGTTTGTGTTGGTTAACATGAACTAGAATAATTTTAATTCTGCTCAATATTAGTGTCAGATGGTCTTCGGTAAGTCCTAGTGAGTGTAGCAGTTTAAAAGAGTTCCCCAGAATGCTTTTTTGACATGAAAAAAATAAGCACTACCAGCAAGCAACTAGGTGCATGTAGAATTTCAAAAGAACAACAAGGTTTGTGTGAGTTAATGCCAAACTAAATTTGATCTGATGGGTGGAATGGTGGACAATTTAGAGGTTTCAGTTAATGCCAAAAAAGATTGGATGACTGTTGTTTGATCAACCCAAACTCCAATTTCTATCAGACCACATGCACTCACAGATTGGTCTAGCTTGGTCTCAAGAGCCTTATAACACACGCCTGTGGTGACTTTGTAATTGTTATGAATCTTAGCCTTTTTCTATTCTGCAAAATCGCAAAAAAGTATTTTCATTAAGGGTTGGTGGAACTTGCGGAGTTACATAAAAACTCCGTGAGAGTCCATGTTGTTCCGCGAACGGGTGGAAATTGTCAGGTTTGTGCTGATTTTTAACGCTGGAGCTCTTTTGGCACTTGGAAATCAGTGCAAATGGCACCACGTTGTGCGCCAGAGGGGGCTGCTTCTTGAGTTGGTTTTGCTGCCGCTCAAATAGATTTGCCATAAATGGTCGCAACCGCCCTCGTTGGGAATTCTCACCGGGTGCCCTCCTAGCATCTGAAAATCACACTAGGGGATGGCAATTCTCACTTGCCAACTTACCGTTATTGAGCCACACACAAGAAAAAACAACGTCACATGATCGTTGGTGGAATTTGGCCAGAACTCCAGCCAAAACTCTCCCAACTCCACAGGTGGAGCAAAAATTATCACCCAGCATTAGTTTTCATGTTGTTCCTTATGAGTATACTTGTTTTAACTTTATTCATATTTTTCTGGGCAATTTGCTTATTGTTGACCTTTGAGCTCAATATTTCTTTGACTGCATTTTTCTTTATTTGTTTTTCATACATCCCTCTTGCTACCGATATATGGAGGCTTTCATTGCTGAGCCAAGCTCCCAAAGCTGAGTGAAGAAAAATATCAGCCAGCGACTGATTTAATCTCATGGTCCCTTACTTAGACAATCCAGTAGCTCAGTACCATTTCAAGATACCAGAATAACTTCTATTATGTTATGCATATATGTACTCTCCACATATCTCCTAAGAGCGTATCCTCGTACATGAAGAGGATTGATGGTGTGGCCCTGACTGGGGACTGGGGACTATTGGAAGAGCCAGGTTTTATTTTTTGCAGAAATAAAAGGCTGACTTTGCAGCTCTGATGTTCAGGGGGATGCCGTTTCTCAGGGGCAGGTACAAGAATGCATGCCCACCAGCCCTGGCTCTTCAGTTGTGGGAGAAGTGGGCAAGCAGGAAGTCAGCAGAGAAGGGGTTTTGGAAGATGATGCAACTATCCCGATATGCAAGGGATTATTATTGTAGGGTATTGAATGTGTTTATGAGGAGACTGAAGAGTGTAAGCTTGTGTGAGTTAGTGGAGGTCTTTGAGATGTGTGGACATGTAGATGTAGGGTGGAAGTTTAAGCGGTATTCGTACAAGCGCCTTGAGACCCTTGCGGTGAGTAGTGCGCTATACAAGTATCAATTTGCAAGTATCAATTTACTGCTGCAGTTTGTATGACTTGAAGGTCTTGGTTAGATGTGCATTTCCATAGTCCACCATGTGGTGAACAAGGCCTATGTGATGATTCTACAAGTGTTGAGCGGTAGCCATATCTCGACTGAGTTTTTCCGGTTGGTCATCAAGAGCTGATTGTCTACCACTGTTCCTAGGTTTCTGTCTTGGTTAAATGGGATCGTTTCTGGTTTTAGTTTGGCTAGCTACTAGGCTGTGCTCCGTAGTGAGGTGCCTTTTCTGAAGAGTACCACCTCTACCTTGTAAGAGTTGAAGTTCAAACTCTTCATCCAGTTGGTAACATCAGACATGCAGGTGGTTCACTTCATCCAGGTATTGGGGGTGTCATCAGAAAGGATGAGCTTGATTCCATTAGTGTAGGAGATGATGATCATTCCGTGGACTCGAATGAGGTTGGCAATGGGTGCCTTGTAGACACTGAACAGAGTGAGTGAGAGCAAGGATACTTGGGGAACTCCACAGATCAAGTTGGCAGAGGTGTATGGTTTGAGGTTGACTGATTGGGTGCATCCAGTGAGGCAGGAGCTGATCCATTGGTTGGCAGGCTCATGTATGCTGGTTTTATGGTACCGTTAGCAGATAGAGGGTCGGAAACGGTGTTGAAAGCGGGTGCGTAGCTGAGCAGGATGAGTAGCATTGTGTAGCCTCTGTTCGTGATCATATGGATGTTGTCAGTGGTGGCAATGAGTGCAGTCTCAGTGCTGTAAATAGGCCTGAATCCAGATTAGGGGAGGTCCAGGAGGTGGTTGTAATTGAGGTGGTTGGAGAGTCATTTGTTGACATGTTTTCCCAGGGCTTTAGTTGGGAATGGAAGGAGGGAGATCAGTCTGTGTTTTGCCAGAATCTTCAGGTCAACTGAGGGCTTCTTCAGAAGAGATTGCATGGCGGTGATTTTCAAAGCATTCGGTATGATGGTGGTGGTGATGGAGAAATTGAGTATCTGGGCAAGTGTGACGCTGGTGGGGTTGAGTCCTTTTGTGAATGTAAAATGTGAGCATGGGTCTGATGTGGCTTTCGAGTGGAAGCAGCACATGGCAGTTTCTGAGATGTTTATGATAGGCCTGCAGGTTATAATATGTTCCAGGGTGTTCGTCTTGTTGGGAGGGAGGGAGGCAACGGTGTGTGGGTCTAGTTGTGGAGCAAAGTTGTATTATAGCATGCTACTTTTATCACTAAACTAATGTGAGAATTGGGTGCAGCGATCCCGTGAGAAGGTGATGGTCATGGAGCAGGTGGATGGGGAGGTGAAGCTCTTTACAATGGCAAAAATCTATTCTGAGTCATTGGAGCTGTTCTCAATTTGTTCTGTCAGAGCTGAGAGTTTCATGGATGTGAATTTCCGATTAAGGAACCTGGAGGGTTGATCAATAGGTGCTTCTGTTGTTCTCTTTGTTGGTGTGTGCCCACTGGTGTTCTAGCACCTTACAGTGGTGTTTGGTGAGTTCAGGCCCATTGTATACCAACTAGCTTGCAGTCTAGTCCTTGGTATGGTTATTGTCTTGAACAGGGTCCGAGAGTCAGCGCAGGACGTGATGCAGGCATCGAAAAGGGATGGATCCGATGAAGTTGTCTTGGTGCAGGGGACTTGTAGCTCGGTGGTTCCTCTGGGATCTTGTTTCAATTAAAAATAGGTTATTAAATAGTTTATAGTTAAATAATACAAATATGTGCTATTTTTACATTTTTTAAGATTGAATTATGTGTATTTATATTACTAACAATTTAAAATATTCAGATTTAATTTAACATAATTTCCTTTGGCATTTTATATGGTATGTATCAAAAAGGTGGACAGGGCTGTTCCTGGTGAGGGTTACTGTATGTGTGCTGGTCGCAAGGAGGAGGGGATGTGGTGGTTGACGTATGTAAGCCTACCACTGGTTATCCATTGTGTTGGATATAGTTGCCTCACACACCTTTACAGGTGTCATGCTTCATCATAGGCATTGCTCCTCGTCGGGTAGGCGGTGCAATCCCAGATGGGCACACCTCAAAGAGGGGCTCTTTAGCAGAGATCTTTTTATCCAACTGCCTGTGGGTGAGGTGCGGGTGTGGGGCCAGGAGGATGTATACAAAAAAGTGAATTAAAATAAAGCAAAGGGTACCAGAAACAACTTTATTCGGGTGGTCCCTTGCTCCAATTAAAAACGGAAATTAGTCTAGGTTTAATGGAAAATAATGTTTCCTGGCTCTAGACTAGACTAAGAAGTGTAAAAATTGGTCAACATGTTTCTCGCTTTGGTACATTGACTCGCGATTCTTCAGGACCTATATGGGGAAGTCTACAAACATTCAAGCCTATGTAGGTATCATATGCTTATTACCAGTTATGGAAATGTAGCACCTCTGTTGAACTGTTCCTTGCCTAAAGGTCAAGATTTATATGCAAAATCAATACCCGGCGGGTCGTACATCAGGAATGAGGCCTCTGTGTCTAAGGCTCAAGTCTCCTGTGTCCGTGGCATTCGTCCTACCCCTCTCCGCCAGGATCGATCCCGGCGGAGAGGGTTAGGACGAATGCACATCAGTGACCATCTTTGCCCATTTTTGGATACGTTACAAGACTTGAAAGTTAAACATAATTTTATTAATTTTGTCAATATTCTAGCAAGTCCCAAACTATTTTATTACTTCATCCACTTCTTTGTCCATGGTCAGCCACCAGTTTAACTTGCTTATTCTGCTCTTGGTTATACCATGATTAATGCTCTTCATGTCTTAACTCTCTTAACCTCCACCTACATCTACTAGGGGATACTAATTTGCTTGACCTTCAGACTCTCCAACAAACTTTGCTTAATTTACTCTTAATATTAGTAAAACCTCAGACACTGCAAGCCCCCCATTTACTAGCCTTCTTCATTTGTATTTGCTGTAATTTAAAGTGTTTTATTGTGTTCTTCTACTCTTCCTTCATCCAGATTTCATTCACATCCTTTCCTATAACCTCACTCCAATCTTGTTCAACACTAACACACAATTAACCATACCATGGATTCACAATAAACTAAATTATTTTCTGTCCCTGCAACACAGTCCACAAAAAAATTGTATTTGTGAATGTTTGCCAACCACATGACAAACGTTAGAGAGACCTAATCAGACAGCCTGGTGGTCATCAAATAAAATAGTGATTTATGATCTGTGCAAATTGTGGAAGGACTTCCTCAATACGTATTTTCTAAAATACTTAGGTGCCCAGAATACAGCTAATGCCTCTCGCTGTATCACATATAGTTTACCTATATAGGACAAAATACAGGAAGCGTAGTGTATTACAACTTCTGTATTTCTTGAATGTGGTTAAGGGTATGTACTGGAATCTTTGTACATGAGAGTTTATTTTTGTGTATCAAACTTTCCCAATGCCGGGACATTTTATTACTTCCTCCACTTCTTTGTCTATGGTCAGCCACCCGTTTAACTTGCTTATTCTGCTCTTGGTTATACTATGATTAATGCTCTTCATGTCTTAACTCTCTTAACCTCCACCTACATCTACTAGGGGATACTAATTTGCTTGAGCTTCAGATTCTCCAACAAACTTTGCTTAATTTACCCTTAATATTAGTAAAACCTCAGAAACTACAAGCCCCCCATGTACTACCCTTCTTTATTTGTATTTGTTGTAATTTAAAGTGTTTTATTGTGTTCCTCTACTCTTCCTTCATCCTAATTTCATTCACATCCTTTCCTATAGCCCCAATCCAATCTTGTTCAACACTAACACACAATAAACCATACCATGGATTCACAATAAACTACATGATTTTCTGTCCCTGCAAAATAGTCCACAATAACATTGTATTTGTGAATGTTTGCCAACCACATGACAAACGTTAGAGAGACCAAATCACACGGCCTGGTGGTCATCAAATAAAATAGTGATTTATGATCTGTGCAAATTGTGTAAGGACTTCCCCAATACGTATTTTCTAAAATGCTTAGGTGCCCAGAATACAGCTAATGCCTCTCGCTGTATCACATATAGTTTACCTATATAGAACAAAATACAGGAAGCATAGGGTATTACAACTTCTGTATTTCTTGAATCTGGTTAAGGGTAGGTACTGGAATCTTTGTACATGAGAGTTTATTTTTGTGTAATAAACTTTCCCAATGCCGGGACATCTTTGATTGCAAGTTTTCTGTTCTCAAAATATTCTTAGCCCATTTTACACCACCACATTTTCCCATTTTTATTTCATGGTTTGGAATCCTCAAGACTAGTACCCTCCAGAAGCCTACCTGCCAGCAGTACTGTATCTGATATAGTATTCACAGACTATCAGTCTCTTCAGGCAAGGGTGGGGGGCAGTTTAGGGCAGGTATAGCAGGAAAGGTGATTTTGAATGAGATGCGAACACTAGGTTATTGTAGAGATTAACATATGTGTACAGCATACCTTTACACAAGCAGCTTCTAAATACAACAGTTAACTATAATAAACAATCCTAAAGTTTTTTTAAGATGAGCTAATCACAAAGCCTTCCCATCATCCTACTTGCATTATTATTGTGCAGAGTCTTAAGGAATAGTCAAACTTTCTTTGTGTTTTGTAGGATTCCTATGTGTTGGTTTAAATCAGAGTTGTTTCTAAATCTCTCTCCTGGTCGAATCACAAGTGAACATTGAGGCAGTTAGCTTATGCTTACAAGGGCACCTGGCAAACATATCCAATTGAGCAATTTCTTTTATTTTTCTTTAATACTACAAGATCCATAATCTTCTCATAGTATCAGGATTAGTCAAGGCGTTTGCCTGTGGTATTAGACCACCCTCCGATAATCAACTCACAAATTAAAAGCTGGATTTAACTCTTCACTATGACTTTCTGAAATGCCTCATTTAGCCCTAAACAAATCCAGCAATCTTCACTAGATCTTTTTCTCGGTGACCTGGTTTGGCCTGTACTGCAACTGCTGCTTGTTCTCCAGTCTAGAATATTCTTCCCCAGTACTCCTGACAGCTACCAAGAATAACTGATAAAGAGAATATCACTCATGGTCCTTCAATACACAAAATGGGCACTAAACATTTGTAACCCTTACGAGATCTCTTAATTTCTCACAAAATGCTCCAGTCACCCTGCAGTGCCACCACCATGCGGACTTAGTAAGGTGTGCTCTTCCACAACACCTATCTCTGCATATATCAAAGAAGGGAACCCTTTGGCACATTATTCTGACATCTAACGTGAGGGCGAAATGGGCATAATTGATATGTTCCATGGGCTTGAGATGGGTACAAGAAACCACAAACCTTACACTTTAACAGATCTCACATACTTATATTAGTTTCTGGAAACCCTTTAACAAATTTAACAAAATACGTACACATAAAATATGGCGTTAAATCACCTTTTTATTTAAAAATCTCGATGTTCAGTAATATATCAGCTAACCTTTTCCTGGGACTTATTCACTTCTCCTCATTAGTTTGTTCGAAATAAGATACTGTTTAACCTTAAATTTTCTCATTTGAGAGTTTACTCTTAAAGCTTTTTCTTAAATGTGTCTATTAACTTGCTCTGTTTGATATCATCTTATATCTTCATCTCCCCACATAAATGTATGTTGTCCTGAAGGTATTACACCCCATTTAAGCTATAAAATAAAATTTGCAACATTCTCTGAAACACCACCAAGGCCGACACTAACCGAAAAGGCATTCTTTTGTGGTGATAAGCCATGAGCGGCATAACAAAAGATATGAGATGAAATGACAAGGGAGGTAACACTATATGATGGTAAGCAGATGTTAAGGGTGAGAGTGAACATCTATTTTGCTTTCCTATGTCTACAAATATCACCCATGTTTAGCAAAGGGTTTATGTTAAACTAGAATAAAATATAACGGTCTATTAGATCTACGAACACTCTCACTGCATTTTCTGGTTTGTGAACTGAAATTATGAGACTGAGCCACTCTGAAGCTTTAATTTCTTCAATGACATCAGCTTTATATAATTAACCAGCATTATGATGCCAATGGATAAAATCCTTTCTTTAGGCACTTTCGACTGTGGTGCTCTCTGTTAAATTATCATGTGATCAAAATTACATTGATAGAATTTCCAAGAAAAAGTTTAGGGTACCTACTCACACACCAATTTATTTCCTTTACGTGTTTGACCTAAAATATTTGTTCTTTTGTACCCAGTTTCAAAAGCATTACCAATCCATCCTAGTGCCCCATCCCAATATGATTGTGTCCTTTATGACAACAGTCCCTCTTTTTATACTTTCTTTCTGTTATAAATATACTTGTCATTTGCATTCTCTCTTCACCATTAACCTTTCGCCTGACATTGGTCTGCATTAAGTCATCCTTTTCTTTAGGAAATTCAATCTTGAGTTCTTGTTGAATATAACTTTATATCTCACCCTAGAACCTAATAGTACTTCAAATTTTTGATTACTCATTTCTACTTAACATTTGGGATTGTTTATATTTCTCTCCTCACAGCCATATAATTCATCTTGCAATTCACCAAATACACTTAACATATAATCAGATAATCTTTTTGCATTTCAAACTTTTAGCCTTGCTAGTTAGTAATGTTTTGAATTTGAACTTTCATTTTGGACTTCATTACTTGCGTTGTTTTGAGCTACAGCCTTGTTGTCAGACACACCTATTATTATTGTTTCTTTGTGCGTTTTACACATCCTGTGCATTTATTAGTGATTTTTCTCCTCTTGCAATTGCCAAATGCTCTAAAATGTGGGGTTTCTTGCTCTCCACAATTTTCCATGTAAGAATTTGTTTGAAGTATATATCATAAGATTGCCTTGTATTTATTCATCTTGCTGTCCAATACATTTACACTTTATTATTACCCCCTTACACTTACAACAAAACAGTTGATGGATTTGTTTGCAAAAAATTCACTGAAGAAGAATTTGTAATGTTGTAGTATGATGTTCCTTTTGAACACAACATGCAATTGTAACTCTTGCCACTGTTTAGTCGTTTAGTATATAAACTAACAATATTGCCACTATTTTCACCATGCAGATATGGTAATGTTATAAAAATACTTAAGGAGGAACAGCTCAGAAATGTGCAGTCTAAACTCGAGGACCTCGAAAATAGACAAAAAAGAGAGAACCTCAAGCTATTCAGAATTCCTGAGGGACAGGAGGGAGCGGATCCCAGAGCTTATATAGTCAAGATTAAGCAAAAGGCCTTTCCTGATCTGGGAGACTGGGACTTGGACTGCCAGATTCAGCGGGCACATATACTTCCAATGGTACAACATTAACAGGACTCTCAGTATCCAAGGCCATTTCTACTTTACTTTGGCAACTTTCTCCCTTGGAACACGGTTTCACTAAATGCTGGTCCCAGAACACCAATAGCTGTTGACTCGGTTTCCATATTCTTCCAGTGAGATTTCTGTAAAACTACAATGGATAGGAGATGGCAGCTGAGACAGCTAATTGATCCATTGAAGGAAATGGGGGCTCAAGTCTTCTTACAGGAGCCAGCACGCTTGAAAGTTGTTAGAAAGGTACAGAGCTGTTTTTTTTCTTCTAAGTCTGAGGTGACTGAAATGATGCAGAAATGGCAAAGAGAAGGTGTGGGTCAGAAGAAGATGCAGATGTTAAATAATCTTTTTTTGTCTGTTCTCTCTCCAATGTATATATAATTTCATTATGATGGCTTAAAGTACAGAGGGGTTCCAGCTCGGGAGCCAAGGGGGGCGGTTTAATCCTAGATGGCTGCCATTACAACGGCAGCTGATAGAAGAGGATGATTCCTCCTACCAGAAGTAGGGTGGGAGGGATGGGGTTGGGAGTTTAGGGGTAGGGGAGGGTGTACGAGGGGGCAAAAAATCACACAAACCAACGTGAAAGTATCACAAAATAAGAGGATTAAAGCTAGGACTTTATAAAGATTAATTATTAAAATGTAGCAAGAGTTGTATTATTTTTTAATTAGATGGAGTTAGTGAAGTGTTTAGCTTGGAATGTTGCGGGGCTCAACAACAGAAACAAGAGACGGCTGGTAGCAGAAGAACTGCGGATGTATAATCCACAGCTAGTGTTGCTGTCAGAAACGCATATTTCTTACAAAGATCGAGGTCTATTAAAACAGTTGGGATGTGAGGTGGTTGTTAGCTTGGATCAAAATACTTCAACTAGAGGGGTCACCATTTTAAAACATAAACACTTTAAAGCTAAGCTTGATAAAACACTAACAGACAAAAGTGGTAGATGAGCCATAGTACAGATGGAATTAGAGGGTCGAAAATACGTCTTTTGCATAATATATGGCTCAAATATTTATGATCCTTCAGTTATAGATAGATTACCATGGAATTGCTAAATTGGAAGGGTGAGAGGGTGGTAATGGGTGATTTTAATTGCATTATGAACTCTGAGATAGATACCACCAGACAAACCATTTTTCAAAGGATGAGAAAAACACTGGCTGCGGTCAAAGAGCTCGGTCGATTGCATGCTATCAGAGATGTCTGGCGGGTGTTATACCCGAATCTACCGGGCTATACTTATTACTCGGCTGCACATAAACTATGCTCTCAGATAGATATGACCTGGGTTTCAGACGAAGTCTTAGATTCAAGCATAATGGAGATATGCCCAAGGGTCACCTCTGACCACAATCCCACTCTTCTGTCATTTAAAATTTCAGCTGAGAGAAGATACCTTCTTTTATATTAAACTTTGATAGTATGTATTAAGAGTCATCTGAAAGAATTTCTTGAAATAAACATTGACTCTGCAGCACCTACTGTAGTATGGGATTCATGTAAGGCCGGTATCAGAGGATTCTCCCAACAGGATATCTGGAGATAAAATAAGGAACATAAGAAAGAAACAGAAAAGACGATTAAGGATATTCTCATGGCCGAGAACCAACAAGCGGAAGCACTATTAAGGGGTCTCCTGAATGCAGATGCTTTAGGGTATGCATTAATCGACTTAAAATCTGCGCTTAAAAAGGTACTTAGAGAAAAAAGCGCAGCCAAACTAAATAAGTACTGGATATCTCAATATGAAAGCGGTGAAAAAATTGGGAAGCTTTTAGCATACAGGGTGGCAGATGATAAAGCTAAGACCTATTTAACGAAAAGTGTGGGTGCCGAAGTATCTGACTTAGTGTCATCTGATATCACGAATGAAGAAGCTAAGCTTGCAATAGCTGCTTTGCCTTCGGGTAAAGCATCTGGTGAGGAATCTATCCCTCTAGAACTATACAAGCTCTGTATGGATGTACTACGCCCACTTTTAACTCAGCTGATTAGATTTATCGGAGTAGGGGGAAATGCCCCTGATTCTTGGAATGTCACTCAGATTGTCTTTTTTCTAAAGAAGAACAAACCCCCAGAGGAATGTGGGTCATATCGACCGATATCGCTCATAAACACAGATGCAAACATTTTTGCTAAAATTCTTGCGACTCGTCTTGCCCTGATAATGCCCGAATTGGTGTCCCCTCAACAACATGGATTTATCTCAGGGAGGGATACTACGGGCCATGCGAACATGGCGGTAACAGCATTTCAAATCACGAAGATAAAGTCCACCCCACTCGGGATGATTTTATTAGATGCTGAGAAAGCTTTCGACCGGGTGGGCATTTGGCATCAAAGGCAAGTTTCCGCATTTGATTAAATCTTTGTACTGCCATCCTTGTGCTAAACTAGCTTATGCAGGACTACAATATGCTACTTTTCCAATATCTTGTGGCACCCATCAGGGGTGCCCTTCGTCACCGCTATTATTTGCACTGTCAATATAACCATTTATTATGGCTTTGCAAAGTCAATCTCAGATTATACCTTTTACATGTGGTTCGAATAGTCTTAAAGGCACGGCATACGCTGACGATATTGCTGTATATTCGACTAACGCTAATGGAGCACAGAAGGCTGTTGTTGAGGCAAAGAAATATGGTGCAATGTCGGGCTACTGACTTAACACGAACAAGACTCAAGTTTTACTAAATTATAAATCTTCTGATTCAGTATCTGGAGTCTGTAGCGTGGCAACTTACTTAGGGATTAGAATTTCGGCTAAAATAGACATGATTATTGTATTAAATTATGAGGAACTTTTGAAGGAACCTGCTAAATCTCTTAAGAAATGGCATAACGTGCCTAGTAGTATCAGCGGAGGGATAAATATAATTAAGATGAAAATCCTGCCAACATTTTTATACTTGTTTCGCTCTATCCCTCTACGACTAAATGCTTCTTTCTTTAAGCGCCTAGATGGAATATGCAGCTGGTTTATCTGGGGCTATAAGAAGGCGTGCAGAGCTATTGATCTACTAAAACTCCCATTCAATCGAGGGGGATTGGACTTCCCAGATTTCAAATTGTATTACTGGGCCGCTTTTTTGGGGAGCCTCTGCAGTTTAATAAATCCCACAAGCAACGCCTCTTTTTTTTTAGATTTATGCTAGGAAAAGATCATAATATGTTTCTTTTTAGATCCAATGACCCAAATTATTTCAAGCAGGTTAAGTTTAAGACCGCACGCGACATTGTAAACATTTGGCGCTGTATTATGCTTAAATGCAATACATTGTTCTATCACTGTAAACTCCCTCTATGGGGTAACCCGGGCTTACCAGAGATCTCTCAAGATGCAGAGGGCAAACTATGGACTAGCTCTGGGATAAAATGTCTAGTCAATTTATATGACTATAATGGGTTTATCTCGTTCGAAAGGCTGAGTAGCTTACATAATCTAACATCAGATATGCAATTTAAATATCAGATTCGAGATTATTTCATATGTAGTATGAAATTGATAAATGTATTGGACTCAGACATATGGGACTGCCTGTACGAGATAAACGAATCTATGATTAGCATCGGATATAAAACCCTATGTACTCATAAGGCAGACGACTGTGCTAGATTAGCTGAGCGCTGAGGTTCCGTGACGATTTGAACCCGTGTTTTCAACATTGTCGTAAACTCATAATTCTGGTACCAGTGAACCGCAAATGATCCATTTAGTGTATCCTGGTGTTTTCGCTATGCTACGAGCAAGAGCACTCCTGCTATAACCACATTTCTGATACACCGATGGCATCCATTTTAGATTATGGCATCCATCTTGTATTCTTGCCCTCACATAGTCAATGGACACACAGTGACCTCTGATCAATTCATTTCACTTAAGGACACGTAGGTTTTAGCCGTCGATTCACCTTGCCAGTGACACGTGCACCTTAGGACAGAAACGCTGTGGCCGCATGACTCGGCAAAAGCTGCCTCCTCTGCCCGAGGCCAGCCCTGCTATACTGGTTCTCGTGCTCGTTGGCCTGATCATGATTAGGTGGCCGAAGCCGGTAGCCTTGCCCATTTACGACCCACAAACATCTCTTATCCTGTTTTTCTATCTTCTACACCTGGCTCTGCTCCTTTCCTTCTGGGCCTTTATTAGGGGGAGGTAAAGAAATTTACGATGAGGCGGTCCGGCTCTTGAATGAAAAGATGACATGGGATTATAATCGAACAGTGGGAACCTCTCATTCGTAATGTTTTGACATCAGAAATTGTTGACGATTCCTGTTGAACGCCAAATATATATTGTTTAGGACATAAAGTTTAAGAAACGCACTAGTATGTGGAGAATGTTGCCCCCAGCTAAAAAACTTGTATTTAAGGAACAACCAACTTAGTGCAATTTGAACAGGCTCCTAGAATCTGCCCGTGTGTAGTTTCTGTGACTTCTGTGTCCCTGCAGTAATAAACCTTTGGTCTTTGACGCCACCATCGAGAAGCCCGTGTTTCTGTTTATTTGTGCACCGAGACAGGTAGAACTCAGGGGTCTTCGGGTGTTGTCCCTGACACCTCTGGACCTTAATAAAAGTCCAGAACTCCAATTGGCGCCCAACGTGGGGCGACGTCATTCGGTACCGGTCCAAAAGCCTGAAGAGTTCGAGAAGCTTCGTGTGAAGATTCCAGAGGGAGGCGCCCCACTTCATCGATCCCGGCATATCGCAAAAGTGGCCCGACGTTCTCTTCCACGAGGGTTCCCATTCGGACGGCTGCAGTGGTCCGCTGCCTTGACTGTCGCCCTGTCTTGGACCCGAGGTGCAGACCATAGTACGGCGAGACGTGAAGGGTTTCTCCTTGGTGACGTCTTCAGTGCCTCAGTTAAGTATTAAGTGGTTGCTAGTTGTTTGGTTACTTCGTAAGGTTTTGCTCCTGTTTGGATAATCCTTTTAGTTCCTTGGTTTGGTTTGGTCTCGTAAGATTATCACTGGTTGTTCTAGTTACGATAATCTTTTTGGTTTGGTTTGGGTATCGATACATTAGTTCACTTTGGTAGGCCTAAGTTCTTAGTTCAAGTGCGCACCTTTGTTTGTGTTCGTTCTGTGTTCCGGTTTATAAAATGGTAAGTCGGAAAAACTGTATGCTTTCATGTTTTGGTTGCAACAGGGATTCCCGGTTGGAGGACTCATGTTTGGTTCCTCCGATTGGAACTCCTCTTTATGATCTTTATTGCAAGTTCGGTGTGGGTCCTATATCTTATAATGAGGTATGGATCCGTTACACGGAGAAAGATGGTGTCCTTAGTTGGCCACTACATGGTAGTTTTGAACCTGAAATTCTCGATAATTTAGAAATAAAGTTGTTTAAAAAGAAAGCCCGGCCGGCAATGTTTGATTCTTTCCGTTGTTGGCGAAAAGAATCAAAACAGAGAGAGACTAAAAAGTTGAAGAAAGAGCAAAAAGAGCAAGAGTTGACTTTAGAACAGTCTGCCAAGCAGCTGCAACTCAATGAATCTGAGAAAGCGATAGAGGTAGCCAATAGAGAGCGTAATTTAGCAATAGACAAATGCTACCCTGTCTTGCCATCGAGTACTGCTAAGACAGTAGAGGACCCTGAAAAGGATCCCCTGATGTCTTACTTGCTGAGGTCACCTCCACCGTATGCACAGGGTGCTACAGCTCCACCTCTGCCGAATGTTTTGTTACCGGTTGCTGGACAGCCTGGTATACCTGCTCCTGCTCCCCTGAATCAAGCACCTGCACTCCCTGTGGTTAACAATATTCCTCTGGCACCCCCTCTTCCAGGGTTGCCAGCTCCTCCGCCTGTGCCTGTACCACTGATACCTGTTGTTTCACAAGCTACTTTGCCTGCTACCCCTACTATTGCTGTTTCTTCTGTCCCGACTACTACTCTACTTCAAACTTCTGCAAGCTATGTGACTCCGCTTTCTGTTCGTCGGAGAATCACTGAATCTGTCTCTAATATTCTATCTCCCTTTTACAAAACTCTGATTAGGAGTCCTGCCTCTGAATCTGTTCAGAGACGTAGTCAGCTTCCTAGTGTTGAAGAACGAGGAATATTAGATTCTACAGCCCTTAGGTGGATTTCGAAAGTTGGAAGGTATAATGTACGAGATGTATTAGATACATTTATGCAATGGAATGAACCAACACAGCGCTATGTGTTTGATGTCATGTGTTCCCTTTTACGTGAGGAGTGGGAGGAGAACGATTCTGAACAAGTTCCGGATGAATTAATTCATGTTCAGCAAAAATTTGCTGCAGGTATGATAGTTGGTCAGGAGATAAAAGAAGCAATGGAACTGATTTTAGATTTTAGGTTTGATCCTTCCCTCCGTTCCCCAAGAGATTTAGAGAAACGTAGCACAAAACAAGGTCGCCAATATCCTATGAGAGAAGTTCCGCCAATATGGCGCGAAGCTATACAAGCTGATGCGGCCCATGGTATTGCAGCCGCTCCGGCCCAATTCCAGAGAGTGTGGATACACATTCCGTGGAAACGAGCTGAAGTGTTAGCAGTAAAACAGGCCTTGCCAGATCCGCGTAAAAATCCCGCTGGATATTACAAAGAGCTGGCCCAGACGGTTGAAGCTTGCGTAATGAATTTAGCGGACATTGACATGCTATTTGGCAATGTAGTACCGCAACCAATTTGGGCTAAAATTCGTAAAGAAAATCATCCAGTTGCCCTAGGTGGTGATTGGCAGGCTATAATAGCGGCAGATGGTCAACAAATTGGTGGTTCTAAACCAGAACCTCTAATTGCCAATTTGCCTGGTAGAATAATCGATTTAATGAAAACTCTAATGCCAGCATTGCGCGTTAACTCGGACAAATTGTCCGCATGGAGGCAGAAGAAGGACGAAAACGTCTCCGACTTTTTCACTAGATTTGAAGAAACTTTCGTGGATCACAGTGGTCAGGATATGAGCACGGAAGGAGGCCAGAGATTATTTGTTGATAAATTTGTGCACAATCTGTTACCAGAGCTCAGTAATAAATTAAAAGATTCTGAAAGCGCGTGGGCTGTCTCTACGACTGCGCAAATACTTGCAACTGCCCAGTACTATGAAAATAGGGATAAAGAAGAGAAAGAAAAATCAGAAAAGAAAACAAAAGATTTAAAAACTAAAGTCCTTTTGCAGCAAGCATATCCGCCTCGCACGAATCAGACAAACTCACAGCAAGGGCCATACCAGAGGACTGACTATGGTTCTCAGAGACCGCAATACCAATGGAATCAGTGTGCTTACTGCAAAAAGGAAGGTCATTATAAGAATGAGTATCCAGTACTAGCACAAAATAATGCTGCTGCAGCTCAAAGAGGTCGTGGTGGTTCTACGCAAAATTCTAGAGGTCGAGGACGAGGTGCTATGCCTCCACAAACGACTGATCGCCCTTCTAATTATTTTGATCAGCGAAACGGACAATCTGCACAACCAACTAGATCTCAACAGTATCACGTTGAGGATTACTGTGAAGTTAGTGAGGAATTTCAGCAAAATGAGTACTAGGACAGCCATGGACAAAGAGAGGGAGTAGTATCAGTTCCAGTATATCAGAGTGGGCCTTATGTCGCAGTAGCCACATCAGGTGTAGTCGAACCGTTTCTGTTGGATACTGGTGCAGCAAAAAGTTCTATCATACATGCGAAACTCCCTGGCGCACCTTTGTCTGGCTTAACAAATGTTTCAGTAGGTTTTTCAGGCGCCCCTGTTCACAACCCTGTTTCTGGTCCTTTGTCTATTTCTGTTGGGCCTCGTCAATTGAAAGCACCCCTGATTTTGACGACTGGTTGTAATGAAAATCTGCTTGGTTTAGACTTGTTAAAACGCCGATATGCGACTTTGTACTGTTCTCCGTCAGGAGTACAGCTTACATTGGGTAAGAGAATCATCTCCCCGATGTACTTGTCAATGGATGCGCTCCCACTGGAGCTGCGTTCTCTCCCTGATACTCTTTGGGCGACTGGTCCTAACGATGTAGGTCTTTTGGAAATTCCACCCTATGTAGTAACTTTGAAAGCAAATGTCAAATTTCCACGAATCCCACAATACAAGATCTCTAGTGAAGGTGAACATGCACTCTTATTGATAGTGCAAGATTTGATCAAGAAAGACGTAATAGAGGAAACTAGAGCAAATGTCTGTAACAGCCCTGTACTGCCAATTCTAAAACGCACTGATCCTTCAAAGCCTCCAGTCTATAGATTTGTAATTGACCTTAGAGAGGTTAACAAAATTGTGATTCCACAGTTTCCTGTGGTTCCAGACATTATTGCATTGTTAACGTTGATTCCCGCTACAGCCACATGGTTTACAGTGATCGACTTGAAGAATGCCTTTTTCAGCATTCCGATAGCCGAAGAAAGCAGAGATATTTTCGGCTTCTCTCTAGGAGGCCGAAGCTTCAGGTTTAAACGTGCTCCACAAGGCTATTGTGAAAGCCCATCCATTTACAGTCAGGCATTAAAAAGTCAGTTAGATTCTTTTGTACTTCCTCCTGGTTCTGCTTTGGTGCAATATGTCGACGATCTTCTAGTGGCTGCCGATGACAAGGAAACTTGCAAAGCAGCTACAATTTCCTTATTGCATCATTTATCTGACTTAAATCACAAGGTGTCACCTTCCAAAATGCAATATTGTTGTCAAGAAGTGACCTACCTAGGTCATCTCTTGTCAAAGGAGGGAAGAAGGTTGACCCCAGAGAGAATAAAAGCAATTACGAAGATGAATGTTCCTAGCACACAGAGAGAAGTGCGTGCGTTTTTAGGTATTACTTCATACTGCAGGCAATGGATCCCAAATTTTTCTCTTTTGGCAAAACCATTGGTGGCCTTGACTGGAAAAGGTGTTCCGAGTCCGGTGCCTTGATCTGCCGAATGTCAGCAAAGCTTTTCTGAGTTACAAAATGCACTGTGTTCAGCTCCGGTATTGGGAACACCCGACTACAGTAAACCATTTACACTCTATGTTCACGGGAGAGAAGGTTGTGCATTGAGTGTTCTGACGCAACGATTTGGTGATAAACAACGCCCTTGTGCGTATTTTTCATCAACATTAGACCCGGTAGCCAGAGCGTTGCCTAGCTGCTTGAGAGCTACAGCAGCAGCTGCAGCGTCCATTCAACAATCTGCTGGTTTGGTCATGAACAACATGCTAGTGGTCATGGTTCCACATGCCGTGGACACACTCATGAACCGAACAAAGACACAGCACCTCACCAGTGCTAGATTATCAGGCTATGAGCTGACACTGCTAGCAAGTCATATTCAGATTAAAAGATGCAATGTATTGAATCCAGCAACACTGTTACCGACTAGCCAGGAGTCGAGTGATTCTGAACCACATGACTGTTGTTTTAGAACCGAGGAGGAGACAAAAGGACGAATTGATCTTAAAGACACTCCGTTATCAGACCCAGATGGCACGTTGTATGTCGACGGGTCTTGTTTTAAATTGGAGAATGGTGATGTAACAGCTGCTTATGCAGTAACGACTTTGAGTACGATTGTGGAGACTGCAAGAGTGAGTCAGAATTCTGCCCAAGCTGCAGAATTAATTGCATTGACTAGAGCGTGTGTTTTAGCTAAGGGAAAGAGAGTGAATGTGTTCACAGATAGTCAGTACGCGTTCGGCGTAGCACATAGTTTTGGCCGATTGTGGAAGGAAAGAGGTTTTATTACGTCCCATGGGACTAAGATCCAGCATGGTCAGCTAGTCAATGACTTGTTGGAATCTCTAACCTTACCAATGGAAGTTGCGATTGTGAAGTGCAGTGCTCATCGAACAATCACGGATGATGTTGGTCGTGGAAATGCCTTTGCTGATGAGACAGCTAAACAGACAGCTAGGAATACGATGAGTGGAATGTATGTTGCAACGTCTGCAAGATGGGTTGCTGAATCAGGAATGTGTGAGGACACAGTGGAAAGTGTGAAAGCGATTCAAGAAGAAGCGACTGAAGAGGAAAAGCTTGCATGGAAAGAGAATACGGGTAAATTGGACTCGAGTGGATGTTGGATTGATTTGTCGGAACAGCAGCGTTGGATGTTGCCTGATGCGTATGTGCTTGCGGTGGTAACGATGGCGCATGGAGCAGCGCACATCAGCTCTAAAGGGATTTGTAAGATGTTGGCTCCAGTCTGGAAGAATGAGGGAATTAGTAAATGTGCAGAAAGAGTGGTGAGAAACTGCATGATATGCCTGATGCATAATCCTGGCAAGGGAACCCCCACGCCTGCTGGACACTTAGCTCCTCCTGCTTGCCCCTTCGAAGTGATTCAGTTGGATTTCATCCACATGGACCGATGTAACAACCTTAAATATGTCCTAGTGGTAGTCTGTGCTTTTTCAAGGTGGATTGAAGCATACCCACTAAAAGATAACACTGCCATGTCCACTGCTAAAATCCTCCTAAAGGAATACTTCCCCAGATATGGCATGCCAAGGATTGTATGGTCGGACAATGGGAGTGAATTCATAGGGAAAGTTATGCAGAGTGTGTGTGCAGGTTTGGGAATCAAGCAAAAGTTCCACAGTGCGAACCACCCCCAGTCAGCAGGTTTAGTTGAAGGGTATAATGGTACCCTCAAGCTGAAACTGGCCAAGATACAAGCCTCCACGGGCTTGTCCTGGCCAGACGCACTACCTTTGGCCCTGTTATCCACGAGAGCGACTGTGCATTCTCGAGTAGGGCTTAGCCCCTATGAGATTGTGTTCGGTCGCCCTGCTAATGTTTGGGGGGTACCAAGACCTAGGGAGTTTAAACAACTGGAATACCCAATGCTAATTGATTACCTTTTTGACTTGACTGCTAAATTGAGTCTCATTCACCAACAGGTTTTCGATGCATTGCCAAAGCCTCCGGAAAGTCCAGGTCATCAGCTGAAACCCGGCGATTACATTGTCATCAGGAACTTTGGACGGACCAGGAACCTTCAACCCAAGTTCGTCGGCCCGTTTCAAGTGCTGTTGGCAACAAGGACTGCTGTACGTGTGGCTGGAAGGAAAAACTGGGTCCACGCGACTCATACTAAGCGTGTACCCCTTCCACTCCCTTATGATAATTGGGTTAGACAAGGAATTGGTGCCTCTGACACAGAACCGGTTCCTAGATATGTTCCTTTCAGCGATGCAGAACTGATAACTGATGCACCGAACTCTGACTCCCCTTCTAAAGCTGTTCCTTTGATCACTGAACAGAACACTGCATCAAACGAACATTTGTCCTCTTCGAACTCAAACATTGTTACTCCTGCTGAAAACAGACTATTCCCGGATCAAACTGCGCCAGGAAGACTGAGATACAACCTTTGTTCTCATTCTAAGGACAAATAAAGCAGGAAACTGCATTTTTCATATTTGATCTGTCACATTACCTCCAGCCAGGAAGCTTGCTATTCATGTTTTGTATTTCTTTGTTTGTTTCTGTTGTTTCTGTTACCTTGCCGTCTGGGTCGCCGTAGGGTCGTGGCTTTGTGCCTAGTTGAATCTGCGGGGGCCAGACACAAGGTCGGTCTTTCTGTTAGTTCTGGGAACTCCCAGGGCTGATAGAGGCATTTTCAACTACGTACATATCATCAGTGGTCGCGAGCGGTTGTAGAAGATGGAGCTTCCTGGGCTGCACCGAGAGAATGTAATTTATGTTCGCAGAAGTAGATTATACAAAATTCTTCATAACAAATGTTTTCTGATGCAATGTGCAATTACGTTTTTGATTGTTTTAATAACGTTGGTGGGTGGAATCGTCTTTGGTATCCATTTAATTTTTTCACCGATAACAACTACAGTACCTCCCCTTGATCTTGTTTCTCCTACTATTGTTTCTTTTCATTCCTTTCATCCGTTCCCCGAACATGAGCAAGCTCGACGCTCAGAATTCATAAATAACACTTTTGTACAGCTCTTGCATCAAAACCAACTGGTAGTTAACCTAACAGACTGCCGGGTATGTGGTTTGATACCACACACTATGGATAAAGGCATTCCCTACCTGGTCTTGCCTTTTAGCTATAATGGATCATGTCGGGCCTTCCAAACTGTATTTGTCTATGCTCTCGAGGCCTATCCCCCCCATCCTCCACGTTCCGCTAAATATAACTCCGTTAATAAAGCCTTGATAAAGGGAATAACTGACATGGTTAAAGACGTCAATAACTCCCCAATTATCCCTAGAGATGAGCTTCAAGTTTATCTGAGCTGGAATTCTACAGAGTATAGCATTAGTTTGGGTGAAAGCAAGCGTAAGAGCTCCACTCCAGTCTGGGTCGTACCTCACCGAGGTCAATTCTGCTTGCAGGGTAATGGGAGAAATCCAAGAGCTCGGCTAGGGAAGAGTGACTGTGTTGAAACTTACGTGTATCCAACAAACTCTTCCCCTGCCTTCTTAACTGCTAAGGGTACCTACTTCATCTGTCGAGATAGGGCATATACATGGTTGCCTGCTGACTTTTCAGGTTCATGCTATATTGCTCGACCGTTGCCTCCGACATACACTGCTTCCCCAGATTATCACAAGACCAGAGTAGCAAGAGGTGTTTTCTGCAAAGAAAATACCGCTGGTCAGGAAGCCGGAGACTTTTTCAAAGGTTTCCTTCCGTTCTGGGGGCCTATGGCCAATAGTAGAAATCTACGTCAGCTAACACGGGTAGTTGAATCTACTATTACAGAAACTGCTGGTGCCCTTAGTAATTTAACAGCTGAGCTCCAGGCGGATCGTCTCATGACGTTACAGAATCGTATGGTTCTTGACGTAATACTTGCAGATCGAGGTGGGGTATGCAGAATGATCCAATCGAGCTGCTGTGTTTTTATCCCCAATAATGCTCCGACCGTATACGAAGCGATCTCTAAGCTACACAAGATTTCCGACTCTATTCATGTAGACAAGGGAAATTGGTCATTAATGGAATGGCTTTGGACTTTACTATCAGCGTGGGGATGGAAGGTTCTGATGGTCGTTGGTATTATCTTAGTATTCCTATTCTCGTGCTGCCTTATTATCCAATGTGGTCCTGCTTTGTGTAGCCTCTGTGCTGCAACCTGTTTTAGAAAACCACCTGTGTTTGGAGACAAGGTGCGAGAAAGGATGATGCTGCAACAACATATCACTGACCTAATGAACATAGAGATAGACTCTGACATAGACTGAGTAATTGCCTATGTAAGGGCAAAAGGAGGGTCTGAGGATCCGTGACGATTTGAACCCGTGTTTTCAACATTGTCGTAAACTCATAATTCTGGTACCAGTGAACCGCAAATGATACATTTAGTGTATCCTGGTGTTTTCGCTATGCTACGAGCAAGAGCACTCCTGCTATAACCACATTTCTGATACACCGATGGCATCCATTTTAGATTATGGCATCCATCTTGTATTCTTGCCCTCACATAGTCAATGGACACACAGTGACCTCTGATCAATTCATTTCACTTAAGGACACGTAGGTTTTAGCCGGCGATTCACCTTGCCAGTGACACGTGCACCTTAGGACAGAAACGCTGTGGCCGCATGACTCGGCAAAAGCTGCCTCCTCTGCCCGAGGCCAGCCCTGCTATACTGGTTCTCGTGCTCGTTGGCCTGATCATGATTAGGTGGCCGAAGCCGGTAGCGTTGCCCATTTACGACCCACAAACATCTCTTATCCTGTTTTTCTATCTTCTACACCTGGCTCTGCTCCTTTCCTTCTGGGCCTTTATTAGGGGGAGGTAACGAAATTTACGATGAGGCGGTCCGGCTCTTGAATGAAAAGATGACATGGGATTATGATCGAACAGTGGGAACCTCTCATTCGTAATGTTTTGACATCAGAAATTGTTGACGATTCCTGTTGAACGCCAAATATTTATTGTTTAGGACATAAAGTTTAAGAAACGCACTAGTATGTGGAGAATGTTGTCCCCAGCTAAAAAACTTGTATTTAAGGAACAACCAACTTAGTGCAATTTGAACAGGCTCCTAGAATCTGCCCGTGTGTAGTTTCTGTGACTTCTGTGTCCCTGCAGTAATAAACCTTTGGTCTTTGACGCCACCATCGAGAAGCCCGTGTTTCTGTTTATTTGTGCACCGAGACAGGTAGAACTCAGGGGTCTTCGGGTGTTGTCCCTGACACCTCTGGACCTTAATAAAAGTCCAGAACTCCAGCGCTAGAGCCGCAATATAGGGACACCAGTCTCAGCTAACACTATATCACGTGCTTTCATCAGTATTAACAATTCAGTACATTCTTCTAATCTGAGGCTGCAACAGTATAAAACAATTTGTCAATTATATTATACACCGGAAAGGATATCGAAATGGTCATCTCATGATTCTTTTAGTGATCGAACTAAATGCCCGAAGTCTGACTTAAATGCAGCTGATCTAAAACACAAGCTTTTTCTATGCCCTGTATTAGCAGCATTTTGGCAGAAGGTGACTCAAATAATGTCTCTGAAACTTGGGAGACTGTTTGTGTTTTCAACAGTAGATGTACTGATGGGTGGGCAGAATATAGTAACCAGTCAGACGGATTTAATTACGGTTTTGCTGGCTTGTGCTAGGTTGACAATTGCCCGGGTCTCTATCTGCCCTTGAATGGTGGGGATTGGTTAAATAAACATATGAGATGGAACTCGTATTGGCTAAAATAAGAGGGATTCGCGCATTAAGCAAACTTAAGAACGTTTGGGGACTATTGTTTTGAGGAATTTATGAAACAGTGATGAATGTTTCGGTTCGATGAGCTTTGTGTTCTTTTCCCTCCTAGTGTAAAATTGTAAACTTGCATTATCAATTGTCTATGTCAAATGTATATCTTGCTATCTGTTCTTTTCAAAAATCCTATTTTCTTTTTTTTTTCTCTTTCTTTTTCTTTTCTTTTTTTCATGTTGGTAAATAAAAATTTAAAAGCAAACAAAAAAAAATACTTAAAACTTCCTTTGCAAGATGGTGTAGTAGTGTGACTTGTTTTAAGGCTTCAGAAAGCTTTTCAACTTTAGAGGTATTCCACCTTAATATAGACTCCAGAATTTCATGGTACCAGAATATCGTAGATAAATTCTCAAGGACCAAACTATCGGGTATACATACTTGCCTTGCAATGAGAAAGCAAGTATGTATAGATAGGTATGTTTACTTTATTGAATTCCATATCTCTGTCTGTCTATCTGTCTGTCTGTCTGTCTGTCTGTCTGTCTGTCTGTCTATCTATCTATCTGTGTATACATACACACCCAGACACATATAAATATGTTTGCACTGAAATTCAGCAGTTATAGTTATCTGAGCTAACTATAACGTACGTCCCCACAATGCACTGCTTATGACCTCACATATTACATATTACATCAATCATGACATCGTCAGTTACATCACTGATGACATTACTGATGACATCATCCATTGAGTGTTTTGTAAAAGTTAATTTGATTCAAATATAAATACTAAGGTACCACAAAAGGTACATTTGTATACTTTCTGTACTACTAATGAGTGATACTATTTCTAACATATGTTATCTCAAAGCATGTGTGGGTGTCTGTATGAGTGTGTAAGTGGGTATCTGAGTGGCTGTATGTGTCTGTGAGTGACTATGGATCTGTCAGTAGGTGTGTGAGTAGCTGTATAGGTTTGTTAGTTGGTGTGTGAGTGGCTCGATGAGTGTGTAAATGGTTATGTGAGTAGTTTTCTGGGTGTGTGAGTAGCTATGTGAATGGCTGTATGGGTGTGTGATTGGTTGCGTGACTGGCTGTATGGATTAGTAAGTAGGCGTGCAACTAGTTGAATGGGTGAATGAGTGGGTTTCTGTGTGGTTGCATGTATATGTGTGGGTGTGTGAGTGCTTGTATGGGTGTGCAAATGGGTGTATGAGTGACTGTGTGGACTTGTGAGTGGGTATGTGAGTGGCTGTACAGATGAGTGAGTGGTGTGTGATTGGCTGTATGGATGTGTTAGTGGGTGCATTAGTGGTTGTGTGGGTGTATATGTAGGTGTGTTAGTGTTTCTGTGGATGATATCATCAGTGATGTCACTTGAGATGTTATCAGTGATGTCACTGATGATATCATGCATGAAGTAATATTGTAAGGTCATAAGCAGTGCATGGCAGGGGCCTAAGCTATAGTTAGCTCAGATAACTATAACTGCTGAATTTCCATGATTTTGTGTGTGTGAAATCTCAGCCTAATTATAACGTCCCTGCAACCTTTTTTGGTGAATTGCTATGTTTTTTTTTAATTCAATTTCCTAACTATAACAACCCTAAACCTTTGTTTTTTCATTGAATTTCTACAGTTTTTTAAATGTTTTTCCTAACTATAATGTCTCTGTAACCTTTGTTTTTTTCATTGAACTGCTAAGGCTTTTAAATCCTATTATCTAACTATAATGACCCTGTAACCTTTGTTTTTGTAGCAAATTTTAAGGTAACCTTAGAGGATGGGTGTGTTATTGGTTCTATGTATTGTTGAGTAGCTGTAAGTGGCTATATAAGTGTGTTATTGGCTTTATGGGTGACTAAGTGGCTGAATGCTAATGTTCGTTAAGTGGGCTGCTTGCACTCTTGGGCCCACTCCGGTGCCACTCACCTGCTGCACAGTGGCTATGCACCTGAATTTCTTGCTGCAGTTGCTTCATATTCACAAACTGATTGCTATTCTCTATGATGTGGGCTGCTAGCACTCTTAGACCTAACCATGTGTCACTGCACCTGCTGCACCATGGACACGCACCTGAATTTATTGGTGCTGTTGCTTGATATTTATAGGATTAAAAAAAAAATATTAGATAATTTTTTTTAAATTCTCAAATCTCTTGTGAACTGTTCCCATACGTATTTTCCGGAGCGTGATTTTTAAAAGGACTTAAAATTATATATAGATATTATAAAATGTATATTTGAGGTAAGTGGTTAACTAATATATTTAAATGTTTTTATTGATAAGTGATTTAATGTCACAGGCATGTTTTAATACATATTTCTGTATTCGCTGTGACGTCGCAACGTTATTCCGAAGTCATTGCGATGTCACAGTGAAACCCATGTGACACATGAATAAAGGTGGCGTGATTGGTTAAAACAATGTTCATCACTCTCCAGAGGTAGTGCCCTCCCACTTTTTTTTAACTTTGAGTATAGCTGTGTTGTTTGACACCTCTGACTGCAGCTGCATATTGCTTTTTCTTTGAACGCCATCTTTACAATTTGAAAATGGCATGCTCAACCTCTGCTCAGGGCTAAGACCCAGAAGACCACACTTCTTCTAAGAACAGCTGCCTAAAAAGAATGAGAGTATTGCATGGCAAATGTTTTCTATACCTTCTGGGGACATAAAGGATTTACAAGGCAGGTGCAGTGAAAACCTTTTAGCAAACTTTTATTGAGAGGCACCACCAAAGCATATAGTCATGGGATCACCTCCATGCTTAAACATCTTTAAATAATCTATCCAAGACATCTGTTTAGAGCCAAAAAAGAGAGAAGCAACATTAACATCAACATCTGCTGCAGGGGAGCTCGCAGCTGGTGATACTCTACCAGTCCCAGGAACCCAAGTCATCCCAGTAATATTACTTTAGTTAGCTGACATGGGAGCTTTTTGCAGGAAATGCAGCACATTTTTATCTGTTGGTAAGTAGTATTTTTTTGCTATTATTGAAGCAAAAAAGATATTTTCTTTTCAACTTGTTGCACACATTTTGTGCATGTTTCTTTTTAGTTTAATTTTTACAGTTGCCGTTAAAAAAAAAGTTTACAAACACCAAAACAAGCAAGGTAAAAATAAGAAAATGGTTCTTTTTAGAACCGCCTTATCTGGTTTAAAGAAAGAAGGACTGTATGTGTGTTTTGCTTGCGTGTGAATGTAAACACCTGTTGGTGTATGTCTATATATATGTTGGTTTAACTGAGTGTTTTAGTCATTGTATACATTGTATATGGGTAAGTGATAGGGTGTGTGAGTGGCTGTATGTATGAGTGAATAGGTGTGTTAGTGGCTGTATAGGTGAGTAGTGGGTGTATGAGTGCCTGTATGGGCGAGTGGCTGGGTGTGTGAGTGACTGTATGGGTGAGTGAGTGTGTATGTGAGTGGCTTTATGGGTGAGTGAATGGCTGTGTGAGTGGCTGTCAGGGTGAGTGAGTTGGTGTGTGAGTGCCTGTATGGGTAAATTACTAGGTGTATGAGTGGGTGTATGGGGAGTGACTGGGTATGTGAGTGGCTATATGGGTGAGTCAGTAGGTGCGTGAGTGCCTGTATAGGTGAGTGACTGGGTGTGTAAGTAGCTGTATGCGTGAGTAAATGAGTATATGAGTGGCTGGGTGGGGGAGTAGATATGTCAATGACTGCATGGGTGAGTGAGTAGGTGTATGAATGTGTTTATTGTAGGCCTGGGCAGTGAACTCTGCTCCGCTCATAGGTTGCGGAGCCTTTTGCACTCCACGTGGAGTTCTAAAAAACGTGGCTCTGAGGAGCAGAGTTTTTCCTCGCTCTTGGTCACCAAAGTTAAGTTGACAAGAGAAGACAATCCAACGCAAGGCCACCTCCCAGCTATATTTATGTGGGCAGTTGCGGGTGGTCATGACCGCTCACATTGAGAAACCTTTCATTTGCATTGAGGAAGCTGCAGCTTGAGTAGAAAACCTGTTTGAGTGGCAGTAAGAAGCAGTTGCAGAGTTTTTGGGTCACTTTGTGGAGTTCCGCATTGCAGAACTCCCCAGACTCTGCCCCGGCCTAGTGCATTGGTGAGTGAGTGGTTGTGAGTGCATATATGGATGAATGAGTGGATATGTGAGTAGCTGCATGGGTGAGTGACTAGGTGCATGAGTAGTCATGTGGGTGAGTGAGTGACTGTATGAGTTACTGTATGGGTGAGTGAATGGCTGCGTGAGTGTTTGTATGGGTGAACGAGTGGGTTTGTGAATAGCTATATAGGAGTGTAAGTGAGTATATGAGTATCTGAGAGGTCTCTGACTGGGTGATTGTATGTCGGAGTAGGTCTGGGGCTACGGAAGTATTTGAGTGTATCTGTGAGTGTGTGTGTGAGTATGTGAGGGGGTCTGAGTAGGTTTGTGAGTGGGGGTGTGAGTGTATGAAGGGGTCTCTGACTAGATTCATAAGTGTCTGAGTAGGTCTGTGAGTAGGTGCATGAATCTCAGAGTGGGTCTGGGAGTGCCTGTGAAAGTGTCTGAGTGGATCTGTGAGTGGGTACCTGAGTGTCTGAGTGTGCCTGTGAATGGGTACAGGAGTTTTTTAGTAGGTCTGTGAGTGGGTATGTGAGTGTCTGAATGAGTCTTTGACTTGTTGCATGAGTGGGTCTATGAGTGGATGTGTGAGTGTCTGAGTGGGTCTGTGAGTGTCTCCGAGAGTATTTGAGTGGGTCTGTGAGTGGGTGTGTGAGTGTCTGAGTAGATCCATGAGTGGGTACATGAGTGTCTGAGTTGGTCTGTGAGTGGGTGCATGAATGTCAGAGTGGGTATGAAAGTATCTGAGTTGATCTGTGAGTGGGTACCTAAGTGGGTCTATGAATTGGTATGTGAGTTTTTAAGTAGGTCTGTGAGTGGGTATGTGAGTGTCTGAATGAGTCTGTGACTTGGTACATGAGTGGGTCTGTGAGTAAGTACATGTGTTTAAGTTTGTCTGGGAGTGGGTGTGTGGCTATCTGAGTGGGTCTGCGAGTGGGTGCATGAGTGTCTGAGTAGGCATATGAGTGGGTGTGAGAGTGTTTCAGTCAGTCTGTGAGTGGGTGCATGAGTGTTTAATTGAGTCTGTAAGTGGGTGCGTGAGTTGTTGAGTAGGTCTGTGAGTATGTGTGAGTGTCTGAGTGAGTCTGTGAGTGGGTGCATGAGTGTTTGAGTTGGTCTGTGAGTGGGTGCATCAGTGTCTGAGTAGGTCTGTGAGTGGGTGCATGAGTGTTGGGGTATGTCTGTGAATAGGTATGTGAATGTCTGAGTAGGTCTGTGAGTGGGTACTTGAGTGTCTGAGTAGGTGTGTGAGTGGGTGCATGAGTATATGAGTGAACATGTGAGTGTATATTCATCTAAAAAAAATCAGCATATTTTTCAAAACCACTGCGATGGCAGCGCTGAGCATCACAGTGGATTTGTGAATCATCTCACCCTTATATTGCACCAATTGGGTCAGGGTACCACTTCCCTGACTTCTTCTACAAAGTGTCAGCTCAAAATGTGCAGCTGGTGACCATTCCCCCACATGTAAAATGGCAGCACAACCTTTTGCTCAGGTTTCTGCCAGCCACTTTTGGCTTCGCAGTTGTCACGTGGATTTGCCAAGCTCGACGTTGGAGTTGTGAAAGATTTGCGCCTCTAGATATAAAAATTTCTTTTTCTTTTATTGTCAAAAGAAAAGTGAAAATGTGTGTATAAATATATATATATATATATCTAAATATATATATATATTTCAAAAATCCTCTCCCCAGGGGGAAAGCATGAGTCGCACACGTCGCAGTGAGTTTAAAATTCAATGTATTTAGTTCTACAAAGCTCCGCTGTCCTAATGCAATTCCACCAAACCTTGGCCTTCTTCAGAGGAGGAACTAAGCATCTGGGGGCTGGTCTAGCATACTGGGACCAACTCGTTGCTCTTTCATTTCTCCCAGTGATTTCCCTCAGGTGGGTGCCACGATGGACTGCGGTGTAAAGCCTTCTGGTCCCTGTAGTCAGTTTTCAGCATTTCAATTCTTTCCCTTCAGTGGGCGAAGCTAACTGAATTTCACAGATGATTTTAGTCCGGGATTCCCTGCAGGCCATTTTCGTGCATGCTGAAATCACTACCAGGGGTCAGTCCCTGGCGGCTGCCGCTGCCCTTGTACCTTTCGGCAAAAACACTTAGAGGGTCCATTGCGGGCAGTTATGGCGCGCTTTCGTGATGGTGCGTTGTTCCGTGGCTGGACCAAGCCGCATTGTATTTCAAAAATCCTCTCCCCAGGGAGAAAGAATGAGTCGCACACGTCGCGGTGAGTTTAAAATTCAATTTATTTTGTTCTTCAAAGCTCCGCTGTCCTAAGGCATTTCCGCCAAACCTTGGCCTTCTTCTGAGTAGGAGCTAAGATTGTGGGGGCTGTACTAGCATACAGGGACCAACTCGTTGCTCTTTTATTTCTCACAGTGATTTCCCTCAGGTGGGTGCCGTGATGGACTGCGGTGTAGAGCCTTCTGGTCTCTGTAGTCAGTTTTCAGCATTTCAATTCTTTCCCTTCAGTGGGCAATGCTAACTGAATTTCACAGCTGTTTTTCGTCCGCGATTCCCTGCCGGACATTTTCGTGCATGCTGAGATCACTACCAGGGGTCAGTCCATGGTGGCTGCCACTGCCCTTGTACCTTTTGGCAAAAACACAAAGAGGGTCCATTGCGGGCAGTTAAGGCGCGTTTTCGTGATGGTGCGTTGTTCCGTGGCAGGACCAAGCCGCATTGTATTTAAAAAATCCTCTCCCCAGGGGGAAAGCATGAGTCGCACACGTCGCGGTGAGTTTAAAATTCAATTTATTTTGTTCTCCAAATCTCCGCTGTTCTAATGCATTTCCGCCAAACCATGGCCTTCTTCAGAGGAGGAGCTAAGCATCTGGGGGCTGTAGTAACATACTGGGACCAACTCGTTGCTCTTTTATTTCTCACAGTGATTTCCCTCAGGTGGGTGCCGCAATGGATATATATATCAGACATCAATGTACCGTCAGCGGTCGGGGACCGCGATGGGAACTTGTTTTGCCCCCAGCCTAGCGAATTTATTCCTAGGCTGGTGGGAGGAACAACAAGTGTGGTCACAGGAATCAAAGATGTACACTGACCGCATTATAATGTGGGTCAGGTACATCGACGATTTATTCCTGATATGGAATGGTCCTAAACTACTGGCCGAAGAATACATTAAACACCTGGGGGTCAATGACCTAAATCTACGTTTCACTCATACCATCAGTGATAGCTACTGTGAATTTCTGGACATAGCGGTAGAGGTTAGAGACAATAACATTACAACTCGCCTGCTTCGCAAATCCACGGCAGGTAATGCCGTCCTGCACTCAGCTAGCCAGCATCTGATGCCACTTATAAACAGCATACCATACGGCGAACTCCTGAGGGCTCGCTGGAATTGTAGCACAGACACAGACTACCAAAAAGAGAAAGAAACAATGCTGAAAAGGTTCAAACAAAGAGGATACCCTGATAAGACACTTGAAATAGCCCAAAGAAAGATAAAAGATCTCTCACACGAAGACGCCCTTTTCAAGAAATCATCCAGTATGATGAGAAAAGAGGCAATGAGTAAAAATAAGGAATCCAATGCACCACGCATGATAACTAACTATAGTAGGGGGGCAAAGGCACTGGAGAGAATTATGAAAACACACTGGAACCTACTGGTAGCTGATCCTATCATAGGAACCCAAGTAGGTCCAAGACCAAAAATAACTTACCGTAAGGCAAGATCTTTGAGATACAAATTAGTACACAGCTATCCTATTGATCCCAAACAGAAAAACTGGTTAAGCAAATCCAAGGGCTTTACCACTTGCGGGATGTGCAAAGCTGACCGTAATGGAAAAAACTGCAAGGAATATGTAACGGGCATTGGACAAAAAAGGCCAATAAAACAGGTTATGAATTGTAATAGTGACTTCACTGTCTACGTACTGGAGTGCCCGTGTGGCCTCCGGTACGTAGGCAGTACCAAACACCAACTGAAGGTCAGAATATTCCAACACCTACATGCTATAACTAACAAGGATTCAAATTATCCTATGGCGTGACACTATGCAGAAAATCACAACAGTAACAATGTGAGTTTAAGATTTTGGGGCATAGATAGGATCCCAAAACACATACGGGGTGGAGACCGCGAAGTAAGATTAAGAGTTCTCTGTGGGAGAATTGTCCACACATATAGGTATCTGAACTAAATTATGCAATCCGGCAGCCCCATACTATGAATGAGTCAGTCAGGCAATTGCCAGAGTTTTTATTCACCCACACTTTTAAAGAGTCTAGCCAGGTTACTCACTGAAGGAGATATCGCTATTCATGAATAGGTACCGATGAGTAATTGTCATTATATTATCCAGTGGGGAGTGAGTTCATATCCCCACCGGGGATATCTCAGAAAATCCTGTGCTTAACTCACATTTTCATTTCATTTTAGACTAATTCACACATGTTAAAAATCAGTACAACAGTTAGACACTCACCTCACTTCCCTTGCACCATTCCCTCATCCATCACTACATGCACGGAAAAACCAGACTAGCCCCCCTTGCATACAACGCTGACTTACACATAAAAGAGTGATGCATAAACGTGTTGGGAACGAGTTCTGTACCAAATACAAAAGTCAAGTATTTGTGAAAGTGGTGGATAAATAATCACAATATGTGGTAATGAAATGTTCTTATTATAGAAAACCATTATTTTGATTATGTCTGGAATGTTGATTCAGTCCAATATGTAAATACGAGAGCACTCGATTATACCTGTTTAAGTATTCATGCGGAATTCTGCTACACAGAAACCAAAATAGAATTTGGCTGTTAAGCGCGATACAAATTGGAGAACTACATTACCCATGACACACCACTGGGGTACGAATGTGATGACTCGTATAAACTAAGATTGCATTACAATATCAGCAAAAATGGAGTTGTATGAACACATGAAATTTCCTTATATGTATTGCGTATAAATTGAGTATGCAATGACATGAATTGTATATACAATAACTAATGACATAAATGTTAAATCATAGTATTTTCTTTATATCTATGTTAATGAAGAAAGGAAGGACTTATATACTTGTGGATTCAAAATGGGGGCCACTTGATAAAGGCTATACGCCGAAACGCGTCGTCTTTGGTTGTTTAGTGCACAATAAAAACTTTTTTGTGCTGGACTTACCTGGTGTGCCGTCTTTTCTGGGAACCGGATCACGGAGGTGAACGGAAAGAGCGAAATACACAGAGTATGGTGACTTGTACCATCGACGGCATCAGCGCTACGAGGCTGAGGATCGCATAAGCAGTGTTTTGGATGCACA
Organism: Lissotriton vulgaris; assembly: GCF_964263255.1. Classification (NCBI taxonomy): domain Eukaryota; kingdom Metazoa; phylum Chordata; class Amphibia; order Caudata; family Salamandridae; genus Lissotriton; species Lissotriton vulgaris. The sequence goes on along the minus strand of NC_141696.1, from coordinate 850,782,743 downwards.
TACATATATATATATATATGTATATATATATTCACTGAAAAAACCATAGGTTATAGACCATATATAGTTAGGAATTAGCGTTTACAAAACCTTGAAAATTCACTGAAAAAACCATAGGTTATAGACCATATATAGTTAGGGATTAGCATTTAGAAAACCTTAATTTACTCGCACAAAACCATTGAAATTCGCATATATAGTTAGTTGCACTAACTATATAACGCGCACCCGCAATCTACTGCTGATGATGTCACATATTACATCATTCATGACATGGTCAGTGACATCACTGATAACATCACTTATGACATCTCAAATGACATCACTGATGACATCACTGATGACATCATCCAGTGACTGTGTGTTTCTGTAAAGTTTAAATATGTTTTACATATTGAAGAATGAGTAGATGTAGAAGTGTCTGGATGAAGGATTTAGTAGGTGCGTGACTGACTGTATGAGTGAGTGATTAAATGTGTCTCACTGAGTGCATGGGTTAGTGACTAAACTGTCTTAATTTGTGCATCATTATGTCTGTTGTTCTGTACACTGCTACATGTGTTGATCAGTAGCTATATGAGTAACTGTATGGGTTATTGATTGATCGTCGAAGTATTTGTATGGGAGACTGAGTGTGTGTGTGGCTGGCTGGGAGATGTGTGACTCTGTGCAGATCAATGTGTTCTTGTATCAATGATTGTATAAGAGAGTAAGTGTGTGTTAGTATATGTTTGAAAATGTAAGGTACTCTATGTTTAACTGTATTGATTAGAAAATGGAAGTGTGATTTATTCTTTACAGGACTGACTAGGTGTGTGAGTAACTCCATGGATGAGTGGCAGAGTGTGAGTGTCTGTATTGGTGTATGAGTGCATATGATAGTGTTGTAAAGATGAGTGATTGTATGTATGATTCTATGGGTGAATGAGTGAATCTATGTGTAGACATAGGAATCAGTGAGTGCGTATGTAGTAACTAGTATTGGTGTGTCAATGGTTTAAAAAATTATATTCTGTATTTTTCACTGGATGTAACAGAGGTATATTAAAGTGTGAGGAGATGCATTGTATTGTCACATGAATTAAATCATCAGTGATGTCATCAGTGATGTCATTTGAGATGTCATCAGTGATGTCATTTGAGATGTCATCAGTGATGTCATCAGTGATGTCATTTGAGATGTCATCAGTGATGTCATCAGTGATGTCACTGACCATGTCATGAATGATGTAATATGTGACATCATCAGCAGTGGATTGCGGGTGCGCGTTATATAGTTAGTGCAACTAACTATATATGCGAATTTCAATGGTTTTGTGCGAGTAAATTAAGGTTTTGTAAATGCTAATACCTAACTATATATGGTCTATAACCTATGTTTTTTTCAGTGAATTTTCAAGGTTTTGTAAATGCTAATTCCTAACTATATATGGTCTATAACCTATGGTTTTTTCAGTGAATTTCAATGGTTTTTTAATAGCAAATATCAAAAGCTGTAAAATGTCAAGTACGTGGTAGGTAAAAACATTTTCGTATTTATGCACGCTGATGTGCTTTGAACGCTGCCCCCCCCCCCTTTTTTCTTTTAGGAGTATTCTCTCTTTGCAGATAGTGAAGGATAGGTAACACAGGCCTTTGCCCCCGTTGTAATCCGTCGTGCCTGCTTCCCTCTCCATTTGATTGATTGTTATCCTAGCATTTATTGTTTTGGAATTGGTTCTCTTTGGTTCATTCTCTATTTACAAACAAGCACAGAGTCGCAATACTCTGTTTAGTCTTTGCAGATAGCGAAAAATCGTTAAAAAAACAAAAGGAATCAAGCAAAATCAGTAGGCCACTAATGGGATCTCTTTTTGACCTTGCTAAAATAGAAACATTATGAACAACCCCTCATGACAAATACGAAACTAGTGAGAGGAACTGAGCTCGACACCATGATGGCTGCAAGACAGCTCGGCTCCGCCGCCCACCCCACCCAAAATAACGACAAACACTATGCAAATATTATAAATATATACAACACACCAGCAAAGTAACAGGGTAAAACGTTTTATTAAATAACTATTTACATGGCAGCCTGCTGCAACATCGATCCAAACAAGCCTTTGTATTTTGGGCTAAAAAAAAACAATCAATAGTAAGATTTTTATAGGTGAGTGTAGGTTCATGGTTTTCCATCCACAAACTAAAAGCCTGGAGTGGGAGTGAAAGAACAATAACTAGGTAAGAAGGAAGGCAGAGGTTGTGGGAAGGACTCTGGATATGGTATGTTGCTTGGTCCCTGAGATGCTTCGATGTCACTGCCTTGCACAAATGGCATAAGTCCTGGATGTTGGGTGCCATAGTTGAGGGTTCGGAGCAGCGCTTGTAACACTGTCTGAAGCTTATTTGCACCTGCTGCAGCTTCACTATTCTCAAAGTAAGTGGGGGCTGTTTGTGGACCTGACTGCATTGGAAAACAATGTGATGCAGTGCCTCCCTGAACCGCTTGACGGAGGCCCCCGAGATAATTGCGCCTGCTCCACACCTTGTCCCACAATCCGTTTGACCTGAAGACACGTCCTGCGGTGCCCTGGTCCGACCATCACATATACCTGCGCCAGGAGACGGCGCGGGGTGCAGTAGAAGGGAGAGGCGGTGCGAACGAGCCTCCCCCATCTCCCCAGGTGGAGGTTTCTCAGCTACACCCCAGCGCTTCACTCGACCAGCTGACTTGCGCCCGCTCTTGCGACACAGTGCCTCGCTCGGCCAGCTGAATTGCGCCTGCTCTTGCTATTACAACGTCTCACCCGCCATCCAACGGAATTGCACCCAATCTTGCGGTACAGCGACAGGCGGCTGCTACGGAGCTCACGAAATGGCGGTCGACTCCACAGACTTGGGCCTGGCCTGCAAAGATGGCTCTGGGCAACCGTGGAACTCGGACGCTTGACTGCTAGGGCATGGGCCCCATTCCCAAAAGAGTCCCCTCAGCCTTGAAGATTCTACAACAGTAACCGGGACCCCCGACTCCCGTAAACTTCCGGTGGGGAGCGACTGCCATGATTGCTCGCGGAATGGCCACAACGTAGCCACGAGATGGTGGTGCTCTCATGCTGACGCCAGCTTCAGTCTGAAACATCCAGAAACACTGTAGACTACCAATTCGATCAGTTCCGGTGGAGCCCCAACGTGACCCGGTAGAGAAGAACTTGCCCTCCCCTCTTTGATTGATGGTTCTTGTTGCCTGTCCCTTCTCTTGTCATTTAACAGAACTTTTTGGACTGCTGAAAGGGGTTGTGTTCCGACCGCTGGTTGGTGGAGACATTTTGACTATATTCTGGACCTGCGTTGTCGCGTAATGCGTCATATGACGCGCCGCGTTAGCGCACCCGGAAGTGGTCTGGTGCGCGAGGCGCAGCTTCCCGAAAACGATCCAGGGCGTGGCGCGCAGCGCGTAACGTAAGCATAACAGGTCATGTGACTTGTTAATAAAACGTTTCATTGGTTCATTTTACTTTTGTTTTTCTAATGATGGAAGGCTTGGTCATATGACCTAAAAATAACACTTTTCATTGCTTTCGAAAAATTTTTTTCCCAAATGATGAAAGCCCCACCTTTTTTTTTCTCACTCTGACTTGTAAAGCAAAGGACCCAGATGCATTTACAGTTTATCACTAACAATGTTCCAGGCTAATGTATTTTCCCGGGAAATTTACAACTGTCCTGCAAGTAAAATATTCCTATTTCGAGAAAAGGGGCGTTTCTTCGTCCCATGAGGGAGCCGTTGAACAAAAGAGGCTCGGCCTGCTGTCTTAGTCGCTGATAGGCATGAATATCGGATTCTTATCGATCACTTTATGTTGCAGGAGTGGAAAACACAACAGCCCTTGACCATTTATCTTTACTGCGTTCCTGCGTATTATACCTTTTAACCGTCATGTAATCAGGCTGCTTTATTTCACTTGCCTTTTACTGATTCGAAAACAGTGGCTATTATTCAAAACTTTACCAAAAAAGGTACTACTACCATGTTTTGTTTTAAAAACCTTTATTGTGAAAATGTCAGTATACAAATACGGGCCTATAACCACGTGGGCCGGCCACGGAGCAAACTGGAATCGTATATGATGAGGGGACATTTACACTGTAGAAGAACGTAACGGGCGGGCCATTAGGTTCCAAGAACTAAGGTGTCTAACAGTTGCGGAATCGGTGGACGTACATTTTATAATTAAAGTACGACAGGGCCAGTTACAATAAAATTATCTAGATATACATTTGCGGGCAAGTACCATGAGTGACGTTAATTCGATCTTTCAATAGTACAGTGATCAATAACACATCAGAACTTAATATCAATAGAGATGTCCAAATGTTCAATCAGCCATGTGCTTCAAAACTGCATACGTATCTCGTGATATCAAGGTTGGGCAACCAGTACACAACAAGGAGTTACGAGTCCCATTCATACCGGCGCCATTTTGGGCAAGGCCGGGCAGGTCCAGGATATAGTCAAAATGTCTCCACCAACAAGCGGTCGGACCAGAACCCCTTTCGGCAGTCCAAAAAGGTTCCGTTAAATGACAACAGAAGAGATAGGCAACAAGAACAATCAGTCAAAAGAGGAGACGCTTTCGTGAATGGGGCCCATGCCCTAGCAGGCAAGCGTCCGAGTTCCAAGGTGTCCCAGGGCCATTTTAGTGGACCAGGCCCAAATCCAAAGAGCCGGCCGCCATTTTGAAAGTCTTGTTGCAGCCGCCTTTCGCTGCACCGCAAGAGTAAGCGCAATTCAGCTGGATGGTGGGCGAGACGCTGTAGCCGCAAGAGCGGGCGCAACTCAGCTGGATGGGGGGTGAGGCACTGTGCTGCAAGAGCGGGCGGAACTCAGCTGGAAAGCGAGTGAAACGCTAAGAGGCGCCCCACTGCAGATGAGGTACCTCCACCTGGGGAGGCGAGAGAGGCCCGTTTGCGCCGCCTTCCCCCCCCCCGGGCACCTCACGCTGTCTTTCGGCGCAGCATTGTAGGATGGCCACACCAGTGAAACTTGCTGGACACCACCTCGGTGCCATCCGGATCTCGGCGCGTTCGAGTCACTGTACCGCAAGAGTGGGAGAAATTCAGCTGGATGGCGGGTGAGTCACTGTACCGCAAGAGCAGGCAAAACTCAGCTGGATGGCGGGTGAGTCGCTGTACCGCAAGAGTGGGAGAAATTCAGCTGGATGGCGGGTGAGTCGCTTTACCGCAAGAGCGGGCGAAACTCAGCTAGATGGAGGGTGAGGCACTGTGCCGCAAGAGCGGGCGCAACTCTGCTGAACGGCGAGTGAAACGGTAAGGGGCGCCCCACTGCAGATGAGGTGCCTCCACCTGGGGAGGCGGGAGAGGGCCGTTTGCGCCGCCTCCCCCCCCCCGGGCATCCCACGCCGTCTTTCGGCGCAGCATTGTAGGATAGCCACACCAGTGCGGCAACTTGCTGGACACCACCTCGGTGCCATCCGAATCTCGACGCGTTGTGCTGACTTCGGCCTATTCGCACATCGGTCCGCTACTGACGCCGCCTCACAGGCCAACGGATTTTGTAGGCTTTTTATAGCCCAAAGCCGCATAACAGGTCATGTGACTTGTTTATAAAACTTTTCATTGGTTCATTTTACTTTTGGTTTCCTAATGATGAAATGCTTGATCATATGACCTAAAAATAACACTTTTTATTGGATTGAAACATTTTTTTTTCCCAAACGATGAAAGCCCCACCTTTTTTTTTCTCACTCGGCAATCCAAAAAGGTTCCGTTAGATGAGAACAGAGGGGACAGGCAACAAGAACCATCACTCAAAAAAGGGGAGCTCAAGTTCTTCCCTACCGGGTCACGTTGGGGCTCCACCGGAACTCATCGAATTGATAGTTTACAGTGTTTCTGGATGTTTCAGACTGAAGCTGGCGTCAGCATGAGAGCACCACCATCTCGTAGCTCCGTCGTGGCCATTCCGCAAGCAATCATGGCAGCCGCTTCCCACCGGAAGCCTGCGGGAGTCGGGGGCCCGATGACTTTTGTAGAATCTTCAAGGCTGAGGGGACGCTTTCGAGAATAGGGCCCAAGCCCTAGCAGGCAAATGTCCGAGTTCAAATGTGTCCCAGGGCCATTTTAGTGGACCAGGCCCAAATCCGAAGAGCCGGCCGCCATTTTAAGAGTCCTGTGGCAGCCGCCTATCGCTGCACCGCAAGAGTGGGCGCAATTCAACTGGATGGTGGGTGAGACGCTGTAGCCGCAAGAGCGGGCGCAACTCAACTGGATGGTGGACGAGGCGCTGTAGCCGCAAGAGCGGGCTGTAAACAGCTGAATGGCGGATGAGGCACAGTGCAGCAAAAGCGGGCGGAAAACCGCTGAATGGCGACTGAAACGCTAAAGGGGCGCCCCACTACAGCAGACGAGCCTCCACCTGGGGAGGCCCGTTCACGCCGCCTCCCCCCCCCCGGGGCGCCCCACGCCGTTTTTCGGTGCAGCATTGTAGGATGCCAAGACCAGTGCGGCAAGTAAAGGACATCACCTGGGTGCCGTCCAGATCTCAGCGCGTTGTGCTGCCTTCGGACTATTCGCACAACAGACCGCTACTGACCATTGTTGCTTTTGTTTAAACATTTTTTAACGTGTTTACTGTTTTTGGTGCGTTGTATATATTTATAAGTTATTAAAGTGTTATAATCCTAATACTTTGTTGGAGTGCTATATATTTTTAATGTGACACATAATTGTGAAGACTTTGATGTACAAAAAGGCATCCCTGGAATCTTCCGCTTCAGGCTCGGTCCCACACACCCTCACAGTGAGAATCCCCTCCCCAATCACAATACAGGATCGTTATCAGATAGTAGGAACGCGTGTGGTGTGACGGATCTCATGGGGTGGGGGCCTTGATCTACTGTAACTCCTTTGAAGAAGGGTGATTCTTTACAGTTGAGGCCATAAACTACATCCGCAGGGCTAGGTGATAGCCTGGGACCGGCCTGGACAATCAGACACAAAGGAAGAGGAGTGTCAGAGGGTGCGGTAGTAAATAGGGTGAAAGGGAGGTGTCGGGCGGGCACAGGGTGTGATTCTCAGGGAAGAGCAGCGCAGATGGGGGGAGGTTTATGGCCCATGCATAAGAGAGAGAGGGGGGGTGACCAGTGCGTGGGGGAGATGCTTGCGAGGGTGGGGAGCCATGCTAAGGATCAGCGGCGTGCAGAGAGTGGGTCTGGTCAAGGCTTCTAAAATGGCTGCCGTGCACGACAAAAGTGTGGCATTGGAAAAAAAGCAAGATGGCGCAGACAATGTTTATCAAAACGGATTAATTTATAACAATTATTTTTAACAATATATTTACTCGCAGTGTCAAAATGGCGGTCAACACTTCCTGATTTCCTTCGAATCGAACGTTAACAGACGTCACGCAGCAAAAAAAAAAAAAATAAACGCTCACGCGCAGCCGCTGGAAGACAAGTATCAACATATATGAGCATCCTCAGCCACCCTCAGAAAACATAGGGGGTCAGGATACGTCTCCTGAACCCCCTTATAGCCATTTCTCACATTGTTTTTCCTCCATCTTGTAATTTAATTACACGAAACACAAAATGGCGAATTCCCGTTTCGCGTCCCGGTTCGCTACCCGGTTCGCGAACCGGAAAGTGCTTCTACCGCAAAAAAACTATTTTTTTTTATTTGCCCCACGGGACCCTTTAATAACCCCAACATCATTCCTAGGGGGTCAAGAAGGGTCTACCTTGCCCCCTTTCATTAAATTCCCCCTTCGTTTTTCTCCTCTTCTTGTCTCTCGATCCTACCGAGAGACAAGATGGCGGCCGCTCCGGACTGTTTAGAATGTTGACAGACACCGGAGAGCCAAACAGCTTCGCTTCGCAAAGTTCCGTTACGCGAAAAGTTCGCGAACCGGAGCGCTATCCGGGACGCTGTCACAGATATATCTGTTTTTTAAAACGTTAATTTCTCAAAATCCACTGGAGCACATATATTGAGACCCAGCAAAGGCACATCGGGCTAACAGTCCCTACAATTTTGCCAAGTTTCGTGCAAATCCATTCAGCCGTTCGAGCTAAAAGTGAGGCCAAACGCCCTATGGAAAACTCAATGTTAAAAACGCGTTTTGGGACCCCCCTTTTTTCTCGGCCCCCCCTTGACGAAAAAACAAAATGTGCCATTTTCCTGAAAATTTCAGCCGATTCTGTCCACAAACGCCAAAGTTATTAGACATAGAATTTTCAAAAGTCCCATAGAGAAAAAATCCTAACTATATATACCTACTGGCGACCGCCAGTAGGTAATATATATATATATACATATATATATATATATATATATATATATATATATATATATATATATATATATATATATATATATATATATATATATATATATATATATATATATATATATATATATATATATATATATATATATATACATATATATATATATATATATATATATATATATATATCGTTCCATCACCCCCTCCAACGGCGAGAGTGAACAGGCCAACACTGGAGAACTGGTGGAGACAGCATTTATTCCATTCAAGCAGGTAGGAGACTATCACATCACCCGCAAAAAGGCGTATGCATTTCGGCTTAGGATTAGCCTTCATCAGTGCCACAGTGTGAATGCTTCAGGTGGCGGCAATTTTCACTGACACAAATATCACGCCCCACCTGATTAGTCCAGTGCTACTCCGCCCCTCCGGGAGCACATGCCAATCGCAATTGTCCCTGGTATATCGCATCATGTACCACGACTATATATATATATATATATATATATATATATATATATATATATATATATATATATATATATATATATATACATATATATATATATCCAAGGAAACAAGATCAGTGCAGCAGCACTGAAGACGCCATGACCTCGCCATTCACGCCGGCGGTTCGTGGTGAGGGGGGCGAACCTCATAACACCGCAACAAACGCTGTCGCAATCCAAAGGGAAAACAGAGGCCACAGACTCGAAGTAGTTTCTTAAGCAGTAGTTTTATTCAGCAAATCTTTTGGCAACTAGAGGCGTTTTGGGACCTTGTCCCATGTTCACATGTACACATATATATATATATATATATATATATACAGTTTTTTCACTGTAAAACAAAGATTAACGTAACATAGAGTTAGGTGAAATGTTCAGTAACAACATAGGGGCATATTTACAAGGGGATTGCACCACCGGAACATCACATTTACTGACACAATACACTGCGGTACAAAAGGGGGTGGTGATGGACGGAGCATCTGAATCAATCAAACACTCACACCCAGTCAAAAGATCTGGGTTTAATCCATCACCGTTCTTTAGCCCACTCTGCATGGGCATGGGTGCACAGGGGTGGACAGTCACCTCTGGGCAGTGGGATTGGATGGTGTGCAGCAACCTGGGTACGCAGGGGTGGGCAGACACCTCTGGGCAGTGGGAGTGGATGGAGTGCAGCAGCCTGGGTGAGCACGGACAGGCAGACACTTCTGAGCGGCGGGAGTGGATGGGGTACAGCAGCCTGTGTGTGCTGGGGTGGGCCGACACCTCTAGGCTGCAGGAGTAGATGGGATGCAGCAGCCTGGGTGCACAGGGGCAGGACTGCGATTAAGCCATGTGCAGTTGTGTGTACTCTGCCATTACCTATTTCTATACTATGTTTCAGATGAGTGAGCTTGAGGACAGCAGTATGTCCTGGCACATGGTTGGAGATACACCAGTGGCGGAAAGGTGAGCTGTTAGGGTTTTGTCCGCAGTGTCGGCACTCCCTCTCCCTCTCCATCGCTTCCTTTCTCTCTGTCACACTCCTTCTCTCTTTCTCTCTCTCTTCCTCTCTCTCACACTCTTTCTCTCTTTCTCTCTCTCCTCCTCTCTCTCTCACTCATTCTCTCTTCCTCTCTCTCACTCTTTCTCTCTCTCTCACTCTCTTCTTTGATAGGCGCATGACGCACAATTTTATCTTGCTATTTGTCTTGCAGGCTGTGATTCACTGTGAAGGATAACACGCCATGGCTGTACCTACTTTTATTTTGTTGTTTTCTGTAAATAAAGTATTTTATATGTAAATCCATAGATGACTGTGATTCTCATTTGTCCAACCTCACATGCATCTTGATTGTTATATTTTTGTGCGACATCGGCCAATTTGTTATGTTCCAGATTTTTGTAGATTCCTATCACATTTGTTTGTCGGGGGGGTCAGGGTGGATGGCGGACAAGGGGGTGGGGGCGGGCGGTGTCAGGGCACTCTTGGGTGTCCGAGCTGCCCTGATCGTTGGCTCCATGGCATCTGTTGTCGTTCAGGTGTGGCTGTGGGCTGGGCTCCTTTTCATGCTGCAGGTTGTAGTCCGACACCATGTCAGAGCAGTTGTAAACTTCTTGGTGCTAACGCTCCTTATCGCCTGTTTTGTGTTCTCTTCACCGATCTTGCTGGTCGTTGAGAATGTTGCGAAGTGGTGTGTTCGCTGCTTTTTGTACTGGAATGCCTACTCTGTATCTCATTAGCGATATTTGCCGGGGTCTTCCGTGACAATGTTTTTTGAGGCTGCTATTGCTGGTAAACTGGTGATATGAGCTGTTTGTACCAGCTTGTGAATGGTGTGTTACTTTTATCACCATTTTGGCTGTGATAAAGTGCTGTTAATTTGGCGATGTGTCCTTGAGAATATGCCCCTCGGTGCTTGAAAGAACTGAGAAGTACTCGACTGCCGCACTGAGAGCTGCGCACCCAGCGCATTCACACTTAAAGGCTGCACTGAGAGTCATGCACCCTTCGTGTTCAAACTAGGGTGTCATGCTGAAAGCCGCGCTAGAATTGCAACTCCAAATTTTTTTTAAGAGGAGGGTGACTGCATGCCCCCCTCCCAGGCCACTTATGGCCCTGGGGACCCCATTCCCTGGGGCCTGGCATCTCGGTTGGGGGCCGTGAGGGGAGACCCAATGCTCCCATGGTCCCGCCGGCCCCCGCCTCCTGCGGGAGTCTGCATTACTTTTGGGCAACGGGAGCTGCTAACATGCAGCTTCCCTTGCCCAAAAGCAATTCTCCTTTCCGTTATTGAAGCGAGAGGAGGTATTACTCCTCTTGCTTCAATGAAGCAAACCAGTGTTTACTATCACAGGGTGGAAGCCATGCTCCCACCCTGTCATAGCAAACGGCAATGTCCCGGGGGATGCACACCCCGGGACATTGCAGCAGCTGGCCCTGGGGGATGGCGTCCCCAGGGCCATCAACTGCTCCAGGAGGGGAACTGCGTGGCCCCTTCCTTCTATTTTCAAAGCCCTGGGGTGGCGGTGGTCCTTGGGGCTGCGGGAGGGCTGTGTGCCCTACCGCACCTAAGACTGTGCATTCGGACGTTTACAATTTTTAAAAAAAATGGGGGGTCTCCTTGTGGGACCTCCTGAGCAGGCCTAGGGGTCAGGGTGTTTTTTACCCTGCCCCTTTTAACTTTACTTTACTGTTTTCTTGTGACTCAGTTCTACTGAGTCACAAGATGGCTGCCAACACTTCCTGGTTTGGATTGTTGGCAGCCAATCAAAGGGAAGCTCGTGGTCGTTGCAGCCAATCACAGTGAAGCTCATGGTCGGGAGGGGTGGCAAACCCACCGCAGCAATAGATATTGATATTTTTTGATTTTATCAGCAACTACTGAACAAATTTACACCAGGTAAAGAAAAGGTCGCTTTCTGAACCAAGAACTACCTTCTTGCCAATTTTGGTGTAATTCCGTTCAGCAGTTCGGGCTGTAACCTTGGCTAAAGTTTCCTATGGGAAATTGATTTTCAGACTTTTATTTTTTGAATTTCTCAACAACTACTGAATGGTTTTCAACCACTTAAAAAAGGTCGCTTTTGGAACCATGCGCAGCTTTTTGACAAATGTGGTGTAATTCCATTCAGCAGTTCGGGCTGTAGCCGTGGCTCAAGTTTCCTATGAACATGGAGAAAACACTTTTCGGGACCCCCCTATTATTTCTCAGCCCCCACTTGACGAATCATCCCTAAACTTTTAGGATAGGAGCTGACCTGCATAAACCTTTTTTTGTGGAGAATTTTACTAAGATTTGTCAAACAAAGCCAAAGTTATTAGCAAATCAAAAAATGCTTTTCCTATAGAAACTAGGTTCTAACTATAACTACCTACTGGCGACCGCCAGTAGGTGTTTTACATATATATATATTCACTGAAAAAACCATAGGTTTCACACCAGTTATAGTTAGGAATTAGCATTTAAAAAACCTATTAAATTCACTGAAAAAACCATAGGTTTCACACCAGTTATAGTTACCTGGAAATTTTACTGACATAAAACCATTGAAATTCCCACGTTATAGTTAGTTGGACTCACTATAACTTGCGCGTGTAATGCACTGCTGATGACATCACATATTACATCACTCATGACATGGTCAGTGACATCACTCATGACATCACTGATGACACCATCCAGTGAATGGGTGCCTTTCTGAAAAATAAACATGTTTTATATATGTACATGTAAAGGTCAATGGAAGAATAAATGTTTAAATAAGTGTCTTAATGGATGTTTTAAAAAAAAAATGATTGGTTAACTGGCTTATTAAGTGTATCATAGTGAATACATATATTAGCGAGTATTGTTTAAATATTTAAATATTTGTATCAGTGTTTCACTTTGTGTATAAGTGGCTGCATGGGTTGGTGAGTAGCTACATGTGTGTGTATATGGGTTATTAGATGTTTTTTTTAGTATCAGTATAAGTGTCTGTATGATTTGGTGGGGGTGTTACTTAGCACA